>NW_017731387.1:3820362-3894642 GCF_001890085.2 Hipposideros armiger
CCACAACTAGACTGAAGAACAAAAGGACAGCAACTTGTCTGTTCCCCTTCCCCCAATTCCCCAGCGCTGTTCCCATCCCCCCAGTTCCCCAATAAAAAGTCTTTTAAAAAAAACCCTGAATGGAAAGACGAATGGCTCATTAGCTGTAACGAAGGCCACTGCAAAGGACGCGTTCCAGCCAAGTGATGGGCACTGCAGCCACAGTGCGCAGGGGTAGGGTGGTCCAGGCCAGGCAGTCAGGTCCCCCATGTCGGGACCACTGCCCTGCAGTCCTGTGTAACTTCCCCACTTCCCAAATCAGACCTGGCAAAACCCAGCTGACTTATACAACCTGACTTGTACTTTGCAACAAGGCAACACGTCTGTAGGACAGCTGACAATGAGGGGAAGTCAGCAGCGGCAGACAGTGAGACCATCGGCCTGACACAGGGTCGCAGGCCGCCCATTCTCACAAACCAGCTGTGTGCTGCCGTTTGCATCTATTTCTGGAGGCTGTTTACCTAAACGAAATTACTTACCCACTGGGGCAGGGTTCAGAACTCAAAGGAAAAGCGCAGCTGCCGCTGGCAGGACGCACGCCTGGGAAAACAAGGGGACGAGGGCAAAGGTAAGAGTCATCCTAGGAGAGAGGCTCAGAGCCGCAGAAATGATGCGCCATGTGTCCAGACCGTCAGCTCATTTTCATTCCAAAAGGTCAAAGCCACTACTGAAGGGAACTAATTAAGAGCTAATATTCTCCCCAGAGTGACTTGGAAAGTTTACAGGAGTGACCGTACACCCACAAGGTCACTGAGTGGTCCGCCCCAAGGTCATCACAGGTAGCGCTAGCCTGAGTACCTGGAGGGCAGGTCTGGGAAGCCCCACGCCTGCAGCAGCAACGACCCCTAGGAGGCCTTCCTCAGACCCTTCCTGAGCTGTCGCTGCATCTCTGGGACTTGGCTCATTACAGTCACCTGGAGGTGTGACCATGGCCGCCCTCAAGTTATGGAAAAGCTGGTCCTAAGGTCCTGGGCACACCTTGTCCCACGTAGGCGCTGTTACAATCGCTCTTTCCATCCGGTACCCGAGGAGAAAGCTCTTATTCGGCTTCTAACCACAGGTGCAGAGCGCCGCGTTCACCAGACACCTCAGGTTATGGCACGTTGTCATCACCGGTCAATATCCGTGCCCTCTCCTGAAGTTTTAAAAATTCCCTGGGGTCTCCCTCCTCTGTCCCGGCCCTGTCCGGCCGCCCAAGGCAGCAAGCCGCCGGCGCCTGCTGTTTTCTCTGCCTGCTTGCGGATCAGGAGAGTGATGCTTCGTGTCACACAGTTTTCTTTTTGCTCATTAGCCCCTTACCCAGTATTTCTTTCATTCATGTTACAATCTCCTCCTTGTGTATTTGCAGTTTCATTGTTTGCACGTTTTAAGTGACACCAGAGATAGAGCTTTTGTATTCGAATTTCTTATTGAATGGATCTATCATGGGGTTTCCCCCCTAGGCTATAATAGCCTTTCTTTTCTTACCTCCCTGCACCCGGCAGGTGATCCCTGCTCACAGAATGGCAGGGCCTCTCCCCACGTCTCCAGGCCTTTCAATCCCTTGAACCAGTGGGCACACACCTGTGTGTGCACGCACATGTGTGTGCGTGTGATCCAGTTTAAGGAACCAGACTCGTATTCATATCTCTGCATCTGGTTTTCTCTGTTGAGAACATGTCATGGTACTCTTTCCAGGTTGGCAGGTGAGGCTATAATGCTTTCTTTGTAACCATGTGTAATATTCCACGGTACGAATACTCGACAGGTCATTACCCTTTCCCCTACTGGTGGTCATTAGGTCGTGCTCCGTTTCTGCAACTACAAACAAAGCACATAAATATATGTGCGCGTAAATCCATATGTACAGGTGATTTTATTTCTGTAGGACAGGTTCCTGTGAACATGTATGTACTTTTTACGCACGTTAACAGCATTAGATTACAGGCCACACTCCGCTTCTCACCCTTTCACTGCGTGCTATGTTTTTGGGTCTATCAGTGCTGTCACTCAGGGGCCTAACCTGTTGGTTCTAAGGGCAGCGTGACGCTCATGAGCCGAACTCTCCAGTCACCCGTCACTCTCCAGCTGACTTCACATGGTAACAGCACAACGTTCACGGCCCTTTTTAAATACTACTGAAAAGCTACTGAACTGGGGGGGGGGGAGCACCAAATAGAAAAAAAATTCCAGCTTTTTCCAAACTCTCAACAAAGCCGATTTTGGAAAATTGCTACAACCAACCAGGACCCAGCTGGCTGAGCCATCTCCCATGTGCCAGGCACTTGACAATAATAACCAATAGTCCAGCCAGTCAGCTGCTCCCAGGCACGTGTGCCAGGCAGCAGGAAGCACAAAAAGATGTGGCGTGAGTCAACTCAGGGCGGCCACGCAAGGCCCGGTGGCAGTTTGCCTCGCTGTCTACCCGGGCTCCAAGATCAAAGGGGGCTCTGAGGTCACTCAGGCTGCTCACAGTGGACTGAGACCCAGCCCCGTCTCAGCCGATTTCTGTGTCAGCCTCCTGGGGACACGCAGGCCCAGGTGAGCTGCCTGGCTGCCATCCACAGCGCCGAGCAGGCAGGCACAGCAGAGTGAGCTCCCGAGGACAATGAGAGCAGGAGAGAAAGCAGAGGATCCCAGGGGAGGGAGGCCCCCAAAATTCAAGTCACTGGACACGCATGGGAGAAGCCCCTTCCTAGAGAGCTGGCTCTGCCTCGCGGAGGGCGCGGCATCTGCGGGGGCCTGGAAGGGAAGAAGGCCAGACAACAGACACCTAACAGCCACGGCCGACGACAGGCGTGGCCAGGGCTGATCTTACAGCTCTGGGAGAAGCATCTCATTGACTCTTCACAATCATCTTATGCTTGTGCAGGAAATCTACATTTTACGAGTTACGCGTGAAAAGGTGAGGTTAACTTACTGTAAGCCACAAGTACGGAGTCGAACAGGAAATTGAATCCAGGTCTTTTTTACTCTGAAAATCCTGGGTCCCTCTACTTGCCTGTGTTCAGCACCCCCTCTAATTTCCCCACAAAAAAAGGGGCTGAGGAGCGAAGGCTCAGAGAGATAGATGGCCTTACCAAGGCCTCGGCCCCAGATCCCAGATGGTGGAGCAGACACACGCTGCGCCTGCCTCACCTGTGAACACGTTAAACTTACAACTAAATTATAGAACAATCAGCCTGGAGAACCATCTGAAGCCTGGCTGAACAGAAGTTTTATAACTAAGGGTATAAAGAAGGGACAGCGTTGAAACTGGTACGAGGGGCAGAGACGCGGCACGGGCTGACCCCAAACCTCCAGGTGTGTGGCTGGTGAAAACTGGGAGGGAGTCCCAGAGGTTCCCCCAGAGGAGCCTCTCCAGCCCGGAGCACTGGGGCCGGGAAGAGGCGCCCCACAACATCTGCCCGTGAAAACTCCCACCGTCTGGTGAGGTGGGAGTCGGTGGGAAGCCCAGGCGTCCATGCCCTTCAGCGGCCTGCGCAGACTCGCTCGCTCGCAGGCACTCACCCTGGGCTCCGGCGGAGGGACGGTGACTCAGGGGACGTTGGAGCCACATGGGGGGCAGACTGAGGCTGTGGCTGTGAGGCAAGGGCGGGAGCACAGTCAGCGTTTTCCCTGTGAGTCCTCCTCCTCCCGCGCAACAGGCGCCATCTTTCCTGTGTTGGGCCCGCCCCCTCAGGCCAAGTCTGAATCTGATTGGCCTGGTGCACTCCGGGGCTCCGCCCTGCTGACTCATGGGGACCCGTGGCACCCAGCTCTCGCAAAGCCAGAGGCACTTTCTCCCCGAGCAGCCAGCCCTGCCTGCACTCTTCCTGGAAAACTATCCGAGTCCGTGGGCTCCAGGCGGGCAGCGACTGGGACTTTTGCTGAGTAGCCTCAGGCTCAGCACTGGCACCAAACCAGAATCTACATTAACCTGGTGACCACAGCTCTTCCCACTCTGGTGACTCCCTGAGACCCTGCGTCACTTCACTTGGGTACCACAGAAGGCGTTATCTGCAGCTGAACCTTAAGGGAGCCAGCAGGTGGCTGCAGGCCTCAGAGTGTCCTGGCTTTTTGCGGAGCTACGCCAGGCTCAGTACTGGTGGCAAATGTCCTCATTCACAGCGTGGCCTCTCCCACGCGCCTGCAGGGTTAGCACAGGCAGTGAACACCCACAGATCCCTTTGTAGCTCCTACCAGGTAGCCCCCAGCCGGTCACAGGCAGTGGGTGACCTGGGCCTACTCCTGCAACTACTACAATATTGCATGTCAGCTATATTTTTAATAACAGTCTTTTTCTTTAATGATCCTTAAAAAAATGAAAAGGCTTTACTCCCAAGAAGGGGACTGGACTTCCGATGACGGGCACTAGGGGGTGGTAGAGAAAGGAGGAGAGAAGGGACCTGGGCCAGTGGTGGCAGATGAGGACCCTGCCTGCCCCTTTCCCGATTTAAACAGGGGCCTCCGTCCTGTTTTCATGGATCTCCTTATGGATGCCTTCCTGTCCTGGCAAAGGCTGTATTTATCCACCGGAGTGCTCAGGTGGACTGACGGAGCCAGAGGCCGGACCGGCATGACGGAGAGAAATCATTCAATGACGCGACCAAGAACCCTTCCCCAGAAATACGCTGGAACCCGGGGCAGGCCCGCTCACTTCACCCGGGACCACTTCTTCCACCAGGACGCCACGCCAAGCCATAATTCACATCTAGTGGAAACACCAACCCCTTTTATATATTCATTAAAGATAATGTATTCATCGTTGCTGAATGCTTTTAATTCTTTATTAATTAATAATAAACAGGAATCACCCACAACGAGGGACGTACTCTCAAGAAACAGCCACGAGACTCAGTATTCAAGTACATCTATAGTTTTAAATTACCCAATAAACATCTAAGATATTTATTGTCATTCATCTTCACAATCGGAAAGCTTGATAACGTATTGTAGGCCCATAGCGTCACTGTTCTAGGTGCTACCAGCAGGCACCAGAGCAGAAATGACAGGACTTGCTCCCTAGGCACCCTGCCTCTCAGGCCCAATGAAAACCTAGTGCCATGATAGTCTGCTGCAAAGCTGCTGATACAAAGAGTGCCGAGCCGTGCAAGCTGTGATGCTCTCCAGGGCATCTGGGAGCCGACCCGCCTTCAGGCTGCCCGTGAGATGATCACTCGCAGTCCGACTAAGAAAGTGACTCTTTGCATTTGAAATGAATGGTCTGGGTAACGTCCACCAGGGGCGTCTGGGGCAGGACCTCCGGAACCTCCAAACTCCCTTCAGGGGACTAACTATCCCCTGTAGGCCTGTTATTCCTGAGCTAAAAATACCCTCCACGCTGGACGACAACTATGGCTTCTCAATATTTACCGGCGAGTCCTGTGTCATTCAACTGTCACACTGAACTTGGCTGCTTCCCTAAGAGGCAAAGAAAGGTAGGACACTGCAGAGTGCTTGAGCCAGAAAGACCCCAATACAACTAATATCCAGAACCACCCTGAGATCAGCCATGCACAAATTAAAGAGACAGAGTCAAAGATGGCAAAAAATGTAAACACACTGCCTTAAAGGGTGAGAAACGATACGTCCACACATAGAACCAATTTCATATCAACAATTAATCTATTAATCTCCAATTATTACCAACTAAAACCGAGACTTCCTACTTCATAATCTTTAAAATTGGCAACTCAGCTCTTGGTATGTATTAACTAAGGACTTTTCTAATTTGGACTTTGCCATATTAAACACACACACACACACACACACACACACACACACACACCCCAAAGCTGGAGAATAAACCTGTCCACAAAGCCTTTTCTCTGCGGAAAGCTGCCACCCCCGGCCCCTCGAGCCCCACAACGCCACTCAGTCCCGCAGCTTTTATGTCCTACACCCCATATTCCACCTCCAGGACAGACCATGCATTATGAGACGCACCACTGTCCGTGTGCCTCTAAGGAAGAAAAAGCATAGCCAAATCCAAGCCTCATCACAATTTCCGAGATAAAAATGTGAAACATGAACATTTCAGAACCAACATAATAGGGCCTATACTGGTCCCAGCGTCACCACCTCGCCCAGGCCCCCTTCATCTGTCACCTGGACGGGAGCCGTCAGCCTCTAACTCGCCTCCTTTACCTCTGACCCCTCCAATCCTTCCTCTACTCCACTTCTACAATGCACGTTTGATCATTCTGACCTCCAGCGTTTTCAAAGGCTTCGTAACGCCCTCAGGACAAAGGTCTAGCTCCTCGGGGCCCAGCAGCCCCAGGTCACCTGGCCTCTATCGTCTCTGCAGCCTCATCTCAGTCACCGTCTCACCTCAGAACACAGGCGGCCCTGTCAGTTCTTCAAACTCAAGCCCCACTCGCCTCTCAGCCCCCGCAGGCTCCTTCCTCGGCGAGCTCCTTCTGCGTCTCTCCACCGGGCTCACCACCTGCTCGTCTGTCATGCCCCTTGTCTGTCCCAATCTCCCCGACAGCTCTGCCCAAAGAGCAGACCCCTGCCGCGTGCTCCCCAGGCACTGTGCGCGTTGCCAGCACCGCAGTCTGTGTGCCCAGAATGACTGAGTTATGCTGTTGTCATGGCAGCACTGAGAGTCCCCGGTGTCCAGCACAGGGCCTGGTACACCTTGGGTGCTCCATGTTTGCTGACTGACCAAAAAAAAAAAACAAGTCTTGGATGATGGTTAATGCAGTTCTCTCCAACACTGTTTGCCAGAAATGATGTTTTGCTGGAAAATGCTAATAGGTATTCCAAGGGACAGCTTCTCAACGTGTGGTGCTGGGCACACAATAGGCATTTCCTAAGTGTTAGGTGTGGTGCTGCTGCTGATGATGACGACAACCACAAAGGTGAAAATACTGTAAGAAATAAAATGTTCTATCTACTTATGAGAATTCATTTCTTTAAATATGCCATGACCAAGCTCTCTGTAGTTTTTTTTTTTTACCAATGTCTGAGAGTAACCTCTCATAACTACATTAACTATTGATTCTAAAATCCCAGGACAGAAAAACAACCCTAGGACCCATTTGCAAGGCAAGAACTGACATTGACAACAAACGCTGTCAGTGAAGTATAGTTTCTCCTCGGGTATAAGGATTAAAAAAAAAAAAGTAATAAAATAAACGGATTTGATGTGTCTTTTAAATTCTAAGCCATAGAAAACATAAAGTCTAAGCTACAGCAAAGAAATGACTTTTCTCATTTGCCAACTCAAACGCCATCTGGTCATTTGTAACAGAACAGGTGTTCTCCAGGTAAACATTCCCTGGCACACGGTGTCACCGTTTCGTGTCTGCCAGTCCCCAGCGGGCCGTCGCCTTCCAGCTGCCTCCCCAGAACCCGCAACGCACTTTCCCACGACGCTGGGCTCTGGGCCGCGGCCTCAGGAACTCGCCGATGGGACCGTAGCGCGCTGTGACACGCTGGGGATTAACGGGCTTTCTGGGCTGTGATGTGCTGTGAAACCCTGGATTACACGGGCTTTCTGAGTTCTCAGATCGGGGACACGTTTCCTAACATGGCTTCTCTGAGAAAACGGAGCCCAGGGAAGCCAGAAGCAAGAAAAGGCCGGCCTCCCCTCGCGTCCTCCGCCCTAGGAGGGCAGTGGCAGCCCCCTCGGAGAGGAGCCTGGAGCCCCCCCAGGCACTGTCCACCGCAGACGCCCCTCAGTCCCGCGTGGAGCTGCCGCCCCCCGCAGCCACAGGCCTCGCCGTTCCCGTCACACGCGTCCACAGGAGCATTAATCCAACTGCTCCCCATCGGACCCCTTCACTCTCACCCTCACCTGACCCCGTCCATGACCACCCCCTGACCGCAGGCTTCGAACCCCTTTCCCAGGGGAGCCATCTCCCCAAACCCGCCGTTCGCGCTCCCGCCTCCACAGTCTTGCGCGGGCCGCTCGCTTCTCTGCTGGGCCCTGTCTCAGGAGCAGCACCCATCCAGCCCGCACCTCGGGTCCCACCTGGCTCCCGACACCAGGCAGCACAGGCGGCGGCCAGCTCCTTACCTGCTCGCACCTCGGCCTCCTGTCCGACACTGACCGCCAGTCTTCCCCTCTTTCCTCCTGGAGCTCCCGGAGGACACGCAGGCATTGTGAGCACTGCCCCCAGCGTGCGCGTGCGCACGCATGCACGCGCACGCACATGTGCACGCACACGCATGCGCGCACCAGCTACCAGCAGGAACAACGTGGCGCGTGAGCGCCGTGGGACTCAGTGGTCCCGTGTCTCCCTCCGTCAAAGAGGCCAAAGGACTGAAGCAAGGGCTCTGGAGCCCACTGAAAAAAAAAGGGGAGATAATGTCAACGCCTAGACAAAAGCAAAAGGCTGCGGGAAAATGAATCCGGGCGCCAACAGCAGGATATTCAGACAGAAAGCCAACGGCGGTCTTCTTGGAACCACTAACATTTCGTTACAGAAGAGAAAACGCCCTTTAAAGGTCCGCAGGAAGTGATCGCCGATCCTGGTTTTGCCCTGACTGGGCGCTGTGACTCAGTAAAGCGCTCCCTGTGCCAAGTGCATCACCCACGGCGGTCTCCTAACAACCCTCTTATGGTCCCCGGTTTACATCCGAGGAAACTGAGTCACGGGGCAGCTGACTGATTTGCCCAGGGCCCCGCCATCGGCAGGGCAGACCTTGGATCTGAACCCCATACCACCTCCTCCTGATCCAAACTCGTCTACTGAATGCAGCTATTTACTGCGCTGTCTTTGCAGCATATGGAGGCGGGGGGAGCACATGGCACCGTCCACCCGGGGAGAAAGCAGGGCTCCCACGCATGCGCGGGGCTAACAGCCCCCGAGCCCCCACGGTCCCTGGCTCATGCGAGTTCCTGATGTCTCACAGCAAACCCGGGGGTTGTGCGTCCACCACAACCGGGACAGGTGAGCCGACTGGGTCAGTCACACTGGACCGGGTGTGACGGCCCCTCGGCAGTCAGCCAGCAGGATACGCTCACCTTCCACGGGTGACACCACCCACGCCCCAGGTGGTGGGGACAGTTAGGCCACCTTAGAGAAGGGAGGGCAGTACCGCTGGTCAGCGACAGCTGGCAGGAGACGCACCCGACCCACTGGTAGGCTGGTGCCATTTTTCTTATCACTTACAGCGGGTCAACCTTGTTCCTCTTTAAAACAGAGGGGTTTTTCTTGGGACCTCATGGAAGTCTGCAAAATGCAGAAAAAGAAACACAGTGACATGAAGGAAAAAGACTTCCTTTCTCTCCACTGGTCACCCTTTCCCCCACACACCCTCTCGAAAAATCATGTAATAATACTCAACATGACACCACAATGCAGTACAAATAAAAAGCGGCCCAATCCAACCGAGCGTCCCAGTGCGTCATGGCTACATGACACCTCGGGTTGTTTGCTCGAATCCCAGCTCATTGTTCCCCTGCGGGCGATCTGCAATGCTGCCTGGTCTTCCTGCCAAGGAAACCGCGCAAACCACCGGAGGCTAAAACAACTCGTATTAGATGAACCAGCCCCACGCGCGCTCCCGATCCCAGCCCCGCGCGCGCCCGTGACCCCAGACACGTGCTCCCGGATCGCAGCCCCCGCAGCCCCGCCGAGCAGGGAGCCAGGCAGCTGCAGCACCCGCGGGCGGGCTGGGCAGGTTGGCTCCCCCTGGGGGCCAAGCTCTTGCAAAAGGCGGACCGAACTGGAGCACGAGCTGGTCCAAACCCCTTGCCTGGAAGAATCGCATCCACCGCAAAATCCATCAGGTGCGCAGTCCAGCCGGCACTGCTGTTTACTGCGACCTTTATTCACACATTCAGAGAATTGCTCTCCTGAGAGTGGGACCCGTTGGGAAGGTGACGCTCTCTCCTCTGGAAACTCATCCCCAACAAACCCAGCCCTGCGGATGCAGGTGCTTCTCCAAGGTCATTCTATGCCAGGCAGACGCCCATCACCCGGGGAGCCACAATAGAACTGCAGCTACTTTTGCACCGACCAGTACGGCATTAGTAAGAATGCTCACATTTTAGACACACTTAGGGTTCATGTTTCTTAATCGATGATCTTATTATTGATGCCTATGAATAAGCCCCAAATCAGAGGCCAGCTGGAGCCTCCCAGGCTCCTCCGGCTGGAACCACAGAGCCCTGAACAAGGGACAGTGGCTCTCCTCCAAACACGCAGCCCATGCACAAGCTGCAGCGAGAAGGTGCTGGGTGGGGCTTTGCTCCCTACAAGCCTGGGCTCCCTGACACCTGAGCTGCAGGATGCTCACCAATTACCACTTCCCCACATTTTGTTGCACGCTCCCAGTCTCACGTGAAACAGAGGCCACTGTTCTTTTCAGCACTGTCTGCTACCACAAGAGCCATTTCTCACTCTATAAGAACCTCGCAGGGATTGCCACTAAATGAAACTGCTTGCTCGTTCAAGAGGATGAAGTCTTCCTATCCATCCGCTATTGTTGGCGTGGTTTCCGTCAGTTCACTAGACAGGCCCAAGACTGACCCAGCCTATTCTGGAAATAAAGGTTTTCAGAACATGAATCATGATGGGATCCTTATTTAAATCGTGCCTGAGAAAGTGCATTACTTTAGATGCCTCTCTCTATTTTCACCCGTTTGACATCCCAAACGTACTTTTTTAAAAGTGTCGTAAAATGCATTTTCTCCTAAGATGTTGGTTCACTATCTTAGACCTGCCTGTTGCCTTTCGACCTTAGGTTATTTTGTGATGAATGAAAAATAAAATGTATAATTACAAGAGGTTTTCCAAAACGATACACCATTTCATGCCCATCACCCTTCAAAATACACCCCTTCATGGTCTTTGCCCTCCCCTGTCCACACTTCCTCTGATGGAGGCTTTTCAAACAGGAACGAATCTCTAAACGCCTGCTTCCCGAGGTGAGGTTCTTGGAGCACCTGTCTGGCAAGCTCCTCCATGGGAAAGAAGGGACCCCAGGCACGTGGGATGCAGGTATTTTCTCTACCTCCAATATCTACAAGTCACATTGAGGCTGGTGGTCCAAACCTGCCCAAGCTGGGGGAGCCCAGCACTTCTCAGGTTCGAATATGCATCCTTTTTCCCAACAACACTTGTGACTATGCTGCGGAACTTTTAGTTCTAGGATTTCACTGCGGGAATTAGGGACTTAAGCCATCTAACATATGGAATAATTATAGGTCAAGTAAAACGGAGATCTCAAGAGCCAGCAGGAGGATTTGTTTTAGGGAATGAAGAGGAAGTCGGCCATAATTGTTATTTGTGAATTTCATTAAGCCACTGTGTTTACTGGGGGGGGAAAAATGCTTTAGGTATGTATCTAGGCGAATAGACACTGTGCCAGAACCCTGATGCTACCCAGAATAAGAAGGTTCCAAAAATATCCCTTTTCTCCCATGGGAACTAGAACCCACAGTGTGGGAGAGGCCAGGCTGTGGAGTCAGCCTCTCCATCACCCCACACACCGGGGGTCTTTAAAAACAGTCCCCTAGACAGAGCCCCCTGCAGCGCCCTTGGAAGTGAACTGTGCTCAGGAGAGAGGGCCACCCTTCTAAAACCGATGGACTGCCCCAGCCCCACCTTTGCCCCCCGGAAGAGAACCGTGCACCCCTCCAGGCTCACCGCTGCCAGAAGATGGGTGCGGCTGACAAGCCTGTCATGCACTTTCTTCCCCTTGTGGCAGAACCAACAAAACAAACCACACAAACACCCCCTTGAAAACAAGACCCACACGCTAGCAGCCTAAAGGCTGTTCCAACTGTGTCCCATCTGGACCAATTTTCATTCACTGAAAACATTTTACCAAAGGAACTCCAGCTGTGTCAAGCACCTGGGTGAAGAGGAAGTGGGGGGGGGGGCAAATGAAAAAGCTGCCTTTACTCCTTCCCCATCAGCCAGTCTTCAGAAAGTGAGGGAAGCGTTTCTTCGACAATGCTTAACAGATCGCCCTGAGACACCCCTGCCCATCAGGCTCCCAGTGGGATGCCTTCTCCCCCAGCCACACTCACACATGAAGGCACAGACGGTAATGTGACTAGAACTAAGAAATTATGCATGATATTTGTCTCCTATTCCTCCAACACTTAGCAGAGGACGAGGCAAAAAGTAGATGCTCCATAAAAACTAATCAATTGATGAGTTAATCGATCGATAATGGCCCTTCTAAAGTTACTTATTATCGGAGAGAAGCTGGATGCACACTGCAAATGCTTTGTTCCTTTCTTAGCCCAGACATTATTTTCTGTATCACAGGAGCCTCACAACTCAAACTGGACTATGAAAAATGAACCAAAACAGGGTGGCAAATGTTTCTCAAATTCTATCCCACCCACAAAATTTGCATTACGACTTGTTGATATTTGTCAAATGCCACCAGGCCCCTTCAATCTGTCATTCTCACCCACCAGAATAGCCTGAACTGTGCGTATTTGCTTTCTGTTACCTAATAATGATGAATTTTATGGAAACTTCTCACAGGAATAGCAATGATAGGCAAAATATATTTCATCTATATTTATAGTTCATCTATAAAGCCCCCCAAAGGATTGCTTTTTAAGGCCTGATGCTTGACATGTTTAAAATATAAGCACATGCTTAACTTCATCGCCAAGAGTTATGAGTATCACATAACATATGCCATCCAACGAACAAGTCTATCCCAAGAAATTTCACTGTAATCGGCCATCTGAAGACCCAGAACTGCTATTTAAAATGCTTAGCGTTGGACTGGCTAGATGTGTAAGGTGGAAAAAGTTACCAGGTGTGTCTGATTAAGAGTTCGTAAGCAAAGGTCCACGCATCTTGTACTTTCACAGAAAACGAAAGTGATTCTTAATTATCAGAATAAAAATCCTGTGAATCTACATGTGTGAAACAACTTCCCTTTTTCTGTTATTGTCAGCCCCCCAAGGGGTGGAAGAACTGAAGGAGACCTTTCGGTGTCGACTCAAAGAAACTGAAGTGTTTTTCTGTTCACAAGAAGTACCATCTTAAAGCAGTTTGCATGGTAGTTAAACAATGATACCATGAGGTAAAATAAAGTTCTAATCACAGCCTGGGGACTGATATTCATCTTGTAGGATGTAAGTGCTTTGGCTTCGGCCAGTGGTCAGGCTCTGTGCTTCCCTGGAGTGGAGCTCGACTCCCCAACAAAAAAGAGAATATTTACCAAATGCAGTCTTTCGATTGGCGTGAACAGTCCAGCACTGCTCATTGAGTCTCCCCCTCCTCCCCCAGGAATGGTGTAGGGCGGTTTGAGGGGACACGTACCCACAGTCTACCCAGGCCAAAAAGCAAGGTTACGGAGGGGACCTCACAGCCGTAAACGCTGACATTTTACCCTTGAAAGTTCTCCGGGGTCAGGGAAGTGGGGGCAGCTGCAGGCTGGTGTCTATGCTGCCACCTGTTGGCCACACAAGGAAAGACATCACAGGACAGGCAGGAGAACTCAGCGTGTCATCTTCATGCTGTTTGTGAGGGTCCCTCAATGCTTCTTCAATGGGGGCATAGGGCACACAGACCCTCCCCAGAATATTACGAAAGCCCAGGACCCCTCCCTGGGAAAAAAACACATACACAAAAAATGGTGGTAGACGAGTCTGACCAACCTGAAGCCCAGCCCTGTGCCCCGTCTGGGCCAGACGTGCAGCAGCCTGGCGGCCTTTTTTGTGCTATGCCGAAAATCCTGTAAAAGGGAAGAAAGTGGGCATTCCGGGAGGGTGATTGGCATGCGAGATTCAGAAGAAAAATGTTGACATCCAATGATTTTTAGTTCAAAATCGGTCGTTATCGAAAGCAAGAATAAACAGCTCCCTGAACTTTGCCGCGCAGCCGACAAAGGTGGATTTCGTTTCAACGTTCATCAACGGGGAAGGCTCTCCAGGAATTGGGGGTGGGGGTGGGGGGCATTTCAGCAGAAACGCTGTGTGCTTCTGACCTCCGCTGTTGATGTCTTAGCCCGTCCCACAGCTGAGTTTTGGATGGACAATGAGGTCTAGCAAACGTGGTCCATTTGTTTGGTTCATAGAAACGTCTTGTGTTTCCACGAACATTTTGCATCAAAGGCTGAGGGTAATCAGCTGCCTCTGCGCCATTCTGAACACGCCCCAAAGCTGTGGGATCTGGAGGCCTCCCAGCCTCCAGGGGAAGGGCATGTGAGAATATGCTAGAACTTATCCAGCCATCTTCCGCCCCAAGGAGTGACTGGCAGCCTCCGAAAGAGGGATGGACTGGACCCTGGTACCTGTCAGTGTGGCCGAGGGATGAACCCAGGAAGATCTGGAACCCTAGACACACCCTCCGTGAAACCCCCCTCATCTCTGCCCTGGACACAGGAGGGAAGCTCTTGTCACCTGTGTGGTGACACAACCTGACTGCTGTCTGCCTAGAGAAAGCGTTTCTCCCCTTTCGCTTTTTGTCCTCACAGGTTTATTTCCACCTTTGCTTGGGTCCTCTGACAGCCCTCCTAGAGCGTGCTATTCCGTCAGCAGGCAATGGCTCACCTTGAAAAATAAATGCTCGTTATTTTCTGGGGGGCAGGGCTCCCCCATGCACTACCAGCCAACAGCAGTTTGACAGAGTCCTAACTGAGTGGGGAGCCCTGTCCGTGCTGCCGCCCAGCCCTGCGTCCCTTCGCGAGTTTGCACGCTTCATTGATGTAATAAAACGTAGCTTTGACAGTCACCTGCAGTATGCAATTCCACACGCACACAATGATATTTCCAGGGCGATGCTTGAGTTTCTTTTCCCATTAGTGGAAACTGCATTTTACATTAATCGTGCAAAGACTTAATGATGGCTTGTACAAGTCTGTCCACAAGTCGATGTTTTAGAAGCAATTACACTCGTAGCAGCCCTCTCCTTAGTAACAGGTTTGGTTCCAAAAGGTGATCTTAAATGTGCTTCGTCATACATGTAAAGTGGCGCCGTCTGAGGAAAAAATGAACACGTATAAAACTCCATTTTATGAGAGGACAGTCGATATGGAACATGGCATCAGTTCTCATAAAATTTCATCCAGAGATAATTTACATTTTGACTTTGTTCTCTGCATCACTAAAAATGCTGATAACAGGGACTCCCAACTTGACGTGTCTAGAGCAAAACCACCACAGTCTCCTCTCAGGGTCCCCATCACAGGGGACGGCCCCCAAACCAAAGCCCGGGGGTTAGCCCCATCTCCCTCCTCTCTCCTCCATCACCAGGTTTTGTTGACTTGCCTCCTAATTGTCTCTTGAACGCGTGGATTTCTGCCCACCCCCGCTGTCACACTCTGAGCTCCATCGGCTCTCACCTGGGGCCCCACAATGGTCACATACCCTGTCTTCAGCCAAAGAACTGGAATAGCTGAAATTGGGGTATCTGGTTTACCGAAGGTGAAAAAGCACCTAGAACACTTCCATTGACAAGCAAGGAATGGACGTCACCAGGCTCATGAAATCTGAAGGGAAGAAGGGGTTGACATCTTCACTTCAGCACGGAGAAGGGCAAGAGGAAGCCACCAGCATTTATCAGGCAGGTGCTGTGTGTCAGCCACCACCGAGCACCGTCTAGTAGGTTATTTCATTGAATTCACAATAAGCACAGCCGCCTCACCTCGCCTTATCTTCATTGGACAGGTGAAACCTTGACACAAAGCCAGTTCCCATCTTTTGCTAATGGTACCACAGCAATTAGCGGCCGAGTTGATACCTGAACCCCAGGCTGACGCTCACGTACACGCTTTTTCATAACACGAGATGGCACTGTGACAACTCTGTGCCCTCACCTGTTAGCAGGTGGCTCTCCACAATGGAATGACTTCCAACTCCCTTTCCTATCCCATGCGACAATTATGGTCAGCTTTCTGTCCATACTCACGTCCTCTTTCATCTTCTAAGAGCTAAAATTGACCTCACCTCTACTTGCTGTTACCTTACACACAGCCACCTCTTTCTCTCTTTGGGGAGCTCCACCAGATGCGTTTCCCAGGGTGTGACTGTCCCCAGCCCTCTGGGGACCTGCCACCCACTCTGTGACCCTCCCTAGGAAGTTCAAGGCCCCTTTTGGATCTTGACAATTGACAGGAAAACCATGAATAAAACACACATGTACATTTGGTCTGGATTGTTGATAAGTATATAGTTATTCGAGCCTCACCAATGATGAGGAACGGCAGCGAGGTACTGACCACAGCAATTCACCACCCTACTTAAAGATACTTAGCAAAGTCAAGGTTCAAACAATGAATGAGCCAATTAAGGGGTGACAGAACAGGACCTCCCTTCGATGTGGCCTACCCCTCATCTACTCAGAAACATGGCTATCGTTCATACTCCTCTAAAGTCAAAACAGAAAAACTCTCCTTTGCGACAGCGTTACCATATCTCGGGACAGATTGTTTGAAACCTTACAAACGCTTTTTTTCCAGAACCTTCAGCTGATACAATCTTTACTTTTTCAATTGATGTTGCAAGTTTCTGACTCTGGGAACTTTAAGATTGGGACACCAGAACTGCCTTTTCCACAACTAAAACCAGCCTCATCTCGGTATCTGACCAGTTTGAGCCCCATGCTATCGTGTCACTCACATTCATGAGGGGAAAAGGTCCGTTTCGGGTTTTTTCCCCAGAACTTGGGCTGTGAGCGACTGGGCCCCGCAGGCCAGATCTGTGTGAAGACTGCCCGTCCTGGGTGTCCAGGGCAAGGGGGTGAAAGGAGGGAGTTCACGGAGAGGCCCCCACACGCTCTCTGCAGTCACGCGGCGAGGGAAGGAGCTGGCACTGGTGAGAGCTGCGGCCTCATGGGGGTGATGTGGGATGTTTGCAGACCCCTGGAGGGGCGGTTACAGCACTCAGCCCGCACCCTCGGCTGACCATCCACGCCACTTCTGAGTCCTGAGTTCCTCCGATTAATGTATAACCACAGCGATGGAAGGAGTCACTCCACAATCAGCATGTGGCCTCACGTTCCAAATTCCTTTAGGCAGAAAGCAGGCAGCAGCCAGGCTCTCTGCTCCCTGGCCTGTTTGTTCTTCCTCTTCAGATTGAAGCCATTCCAAAAGGCGAACAGAAACACAGCTGAGGCAGCCTGCCTGTCTCCATTTACATGTTTTACGTACCCCAAAAATACAGAGCTTATTAATGGCAGATTTCCCAACCTCTCCAATAAGCCTTTTATTAGCACGACACCCCGGACTCACAAGTGTCACAGCATCGCACGGGGCCAGTCACCTTTGTGGTGTTTAATATAAAGATAGCACAGTATTTATATCCCCCGCGATAAAGAGAAGGATTGTTTTAAGGTTGCACAGCCTAGATGTGATAAAGAAAGAAGGAGCCTTACAAAATGATAAATATTTTCATTAAAAAACTTTAAAACTAAAAGTTCAAAGATATGTTCTCCTCTCCTATTTCTTGTCAAAACATGACTTAAGACCCAAAACTAATCTACTTTCAATTTTATTCCATATTTCAGCGCTGTCATAGTACTCAGCAGAGAGTATTGGAATACGATCATTTTTTATTTTCTTGATGTTACCGACAGCTTTATTTCACAAAGCAATCTTACATTACGCCTACCAGTGGCAGGGCGCAGAGGTCAAACAGTCCATCCTTACAGGTGGAGAGCTTATTAAACGGCACGTCTATTAAACCCGGTGGACAACATAAAGAAACATCCCAGCAAAATACTTTTAACGGAGTTCAATGAAGGTATGGCTCAAAAGGGTAGTAAATAATGTAAACGGAGACCAATAGGGAATTTGTTATACTTTTCACTAGCATCTTCAAAATTATATTTCAAACAAAGTGCTTAGAATAGAGACAAACACCAAAGCTGCCGAGAAGGGCCGGCGTTCCACGGCCATTGTATGGAGTGTGGCTACTTCACGACAATTCCAGACACGAATAAATCAGTTCAAACGCAGAGCTCATTTAAAATAAACTAAGCATAAACAGGAAGTGATTGTGAATGGAGATAACTGCTTTGTAGAAAGAACCATCCCATTGTTTTTATTACTGTTTTGGCAAACAGTTGATTTTTTTTAATTTTGCGTATAACATTTATTGATGACCAAACTCCACTTCTAAGAGAAACACAGCAGCAGACGAATAGAGTCAAAATAATATGGGAAACATCTGTTGAAATATTACATAATATTTGGTGTGACACTCGCCACGTGATTACAAAGGATTAGACAAAAGCATGTGTTAATGCAGACTTGGGGTTTTCTTTTTTTCTTTTTTTTCTGGTGTCTCTGGTAACTCAAACCTATCACCCTTTCAATCGCAGCGTTTCCTCCTGTACGTGGTTAACCATATTCACAAAAGCTCCAAAAACAAAACGAAAAAACAACAGGAAAAAATGAAATTCACAAACGTGAACCCCCTGTCATAGGCGGGCTGTGGTTTTTCTGACCAAAATAACTGGCTGAATCATTGACTTTTAGTAAGTGCCTCATAAACACCACATCTGTTCATCCTGAACTTGGCCACCTCACCCCTGACCAGGAACAGAAATGACTTGATCAAGGGTTATTAGCAGGCCACCCGGTGGGATAATTAATAAGATACAGAGCATCACCCGGGCTGTTGGACGTTTACAGTTCCCCACCCGCGTGGCCCCGCCCACAGGCTCTGTCCTTGCCTCGGCATGTGATAAATCATCGGCCTAAGTGTATTTGCACCCAATCATTTTTTAAAGTCACAATCTTTGGAGTGTCAACTTGTCAAGGGTCAAAGGGAAGAGGAGACAAGATTCCCAAATCAATCTGCCTGTAGAAACTGTCTCATTTCATTTCAAATTACCTGCTGTGCTTGAAGCAGGCTCCGGACAAACTGCCTTCCTCCATAAACCGTGACAGCCCAGGTCGAGCCTGTGTGATCCTTCATAGGCGGCGGGAGCCATGCCCGTTCTGTCATTAACTACTTTTAAACGGCTGTGCAGGGTTAAGTGATCTTGCAAGGCAGCCGCAGACATAAATACTGTTTGGACAGTTTAATGTCGGGAGACAACTCCTCTGGGATTAAAACTGTGTAACCCAATAGAACAGTTGTCGATGGAAGGATTAAGGTACTTTGGTATTGTTACTTGGAGCCCTGCCTTCCCGCGTGTTTTGTGTAAGGGACCCCCCCACCCGGGGACTCCAAACGTCGTCCGTCTGCATCACGCGACCCCTGGACAGTGTTCTGGGGGGTGAGCGTTCCGGGGTCCCCCTTCCCAGCCGCTTGTCTTTGGGAGGTTGACGGGAAAACGAGAGCACCCTGGTGGTGTGGGCGGGTACCTCGCAGCAGCAGGCCGCGGGCTCCCAGGGTCGTGGTCAGTGGGAATCCCGATGGTCTAAGCTGCCCGTGAAATCAGGCAGTCAGGTGGTCCCCTGTGCACAAGAGAGCCAGCATCTAAGAGCTAAGATAAACAGGATGACCCCATGGCCGCTGTAGAGATCAGGCCTTGAGGCAAGCGCCGTATCCTCTGAAGACACCAATAGCGAATGTTCCCCGGTGGCACTGTGTTAAGTGCCTCCCACGGAGGACCTCACGGAAATGTCACAATGACACACTTAGGCGTCTGGAGAGGGAGAGAGCCCAGAGGACCTCAGTTTTCATAAGCCTGATGTCCTACCACGAGCCACACACTAGAAGCCAGGCTCCCAGGGGCAACCAAACCACCCAACAGACGGTGACGGGAAAACCACAGCCCCTAAGAAAATATACCAGTGGAAATAACCCCGTTGTCTTACACTCATTACGCTGTCACTTAGACACATCAATTGTATGACAACAGAAAACTGCAGTAATGAACTTCAGACGTCAACTAGATATCGAAGTATAAGTTACAACCTTTTTAATGAATGTCTTTGATGACTTTTTTCACAACTCAACCTAGCCAAAAAAATTCATAAACAGCGAAATTAGGAAATGCAGATGAGCAAAACTGAGACGATAAAACTAGCCCGGAATCTTATCACCCAGAGACAACAAAAACAGAATCTCCTTGAACATATTCTTTCGGAAGTCTGATATGAACACTGGCTACTCAGGCTCTGTGCCAACCCTTTTTCTCCAATAAACTCTGCAGATGATCCTTGCCACTTTACTGGGACTGTACAGGGTTAATGCCCCTAAGACGTGCTGTCTCTTCTGACCTTCTAAGTGAGGACTCAGAGGCCCAAGAAGTGACGTGGCCTAAACCCCGCCGAGTGCAGAACCAAGCAGCCGCCAATACAAAAGCAGCAACAGTGAGTGGACGAAGCACGGCCGACACGCATTTTTGGCTGAGACGCCCATGTGAAAACAGTTTCAGGCATCTGATCCCAGTTTGGGAGGCTCAGCTGGCCAAGTGGGCATCTGATATCTGAATCTTTAGAAGAGAAAAAGCCAGGACACTCCAGGCTGGGATGCTCAAAACAGGCTTTCTGGAAAGCGCTGCCAGGGCTCTGACACGCGGGAGCTTAGTTGCTGTGTGAGTGAACACGAGGCAATGGCGGCCTTCTGAAAATTCCCCGTCTGGTGGGGGCCCTGGCAACACACCCACACAGGCTCAGCGAGCAGAGGCCGCAGACTGAGCGGAGCGGAGGACAACGCGAGCCAAACACTCGATGCCCAACAAACAGAACAAAGGGACCGTCGCAGTGAGGAGACGACGTCAGCCACCACGGATTTGTCGGGCGCCTGTGTGCCAGGCAGGGGTCCAGGCTCGGGGGGCACAGCAACGGTCCAAGCCGGGCAGCCTGGGACACGGGACAAGCCTGTGTGAGGGCACTCCTCGCGCGCCTCTCAGCAGCCGGCAAGGCACCTTCTGTCACAGGAGCCTCAGTTCCCCGAATCAGAAGGCGAAGGAAACAGCTAGCCCATGGTATGAAATGAGGTGACACTTGTAAAGCACGTGGCACATAGTGGGAGGCCCACCGATGATACGGGTTGCGGGGGGGACTCCCCTCCACCGCGCTCCAGGCACGGTGCTCGTCCCCTCACTGCCTTAGCGGCCCCCCAACTCATAATTTGGTAGCACCCCACTACTTGATGAAGGACAACGCAGAGGCACGAGCCATTAGGAAAGGAAAGGCAGTTTGTCCCCAGAGCTGGTGCCCAGAAGGACACTGGACCATCCCCCCCTCTCCCGCCATCTCCCGCCGGTTCCTGTCCGGGTCCTGAGGGAGGGGAGGACAGAGGGGTCCGGGCGCCCTAGCCGGCCGGGCGCCCTAGCCGGCCGTCCCCCCTCAGGACCCCCGCATATCCTTGCTGTCACTTGCCTTCCCTCTTGTCCCCCCTTCCGCCTCGTCTGCGGCTTCAAACTCCCTCTCACTTGAATCGCTCGCCTCCTGGCAGAGCTGGAGCCCTGGTCCCGGCAGCGCCTTCGTCAGTGGCCGAGTGCCCCCTGCACGTGCTCGGGGTGGGACAGGCGGCACCGCGCCCGGGGCCCTTTCATTCCGCCGGAACCCCTGCTTGTCCTGCGCGTGGGGTCTCGAGAGGTCACAGAGCCACCCCCGAGCTCCCGGTTCAGGGGACAGGGGGTGGCAGCCTGGCTCCTGGGCAGAGCGGTGTCCGGCCCCGGGCTACAGTGTGGCCGGAGGAGGAACGGCACCGACCGGCTTCACGAGGTCAGAGCCTGGAGGCCACGTCCCCCGGGACCGGCAGGAGACGCGGGCCCTCGGCCGTGGCCACGGGCTGGGAAGGGGGCGCCGCGGACCCCTGCTGCTGTCGCACCCCGAGACCGGCCAGCAGGCCGCGGCCAAGGTGACCCCGTCTGTGGGGGCTGACGGGCGTGTCGCACCGGGCTGGCCGCGGCCAGCTGCCCTGGACGGCCGGATGAAGCGGCGGCCACGCCGGGGGACCCGGGATTCCGGCCCCAACACCGTGTGGGGCTCCCCAGCCCCCGCCAGCGAGGCCCCCACTCCCGCCGGCGGCCCACCGTCCCGCGCAGCTCGGTCACGGTCTGCCTGGAGGTGCCTCAGGCCCCACGGGTTAGGGCTCCGCCCGCGAGACCGTCCCCCACCCCCACCCCCACCCCGCGCGCCCCAGACGCCAATGACAAGCCCAGGTTGTCACCTGCGCTTCCGACGGACCAGCCGAGGACGGGCTGGCGTTTCCGACGGCCCCTCCTCAGGTTCATGAATTTGCTGGAACGGCCGACAGGACCCCGAGAAACGTGTTACTTACCGGGGGACCCTGAACAGCGTGGGGGGTGAGGGGCCGACCTCGCCGCAGCGGTCGAAAGTCCGGCGTCTAACTCTCAACTTCCGGAAAACTTCGCTACCGCGGGCGCTTCACATCCGGGGATTCAGCCAACCGCGGGTCGCGAACAGCGACAGCAATCCGCAGTTGGGAATCTGCGGCTGGGAATGAGAAAATAGTTCTGGGCCGCAGGCTGGGAATGTGAAAATACTGCTTGTGGTAGTCTTTTTATGCAGCAAGAGACAGTAATGCGTCCACCAAAGCCAACACGGCGCTGTGGGTCACACAAACGGGCAAGAGATGCTGTCCCACAATTACAGAGTGCGCGCCGATTGGGTGTTTCCAGTTCAGTTGCCGCCCTCCACAGAGGTTCAATAGCAAAGGATCTGTGTTGTAGGTTATTAGAAAATAAATGCGCTTAACCACTACATGTCACCACCCTTCACATAAAAACGCATGTTAAGGGCCGGCTAAGTGGCGTGGTGGTTATGAGCTGGCTTGGGACACCAGCTCTGAGCAGCAGGGCCCTGGTTCGGATCCCACATGAGGGCCAGTGACACTGCGCCCTCTACAGCTAAGATGCTGAACAACAGCTCGACCTGGAGCTGGGCTGTCGGGAGCCACCGTGAGCAGTCGTCCATGGCTGGCAAGCAACTGCCTCGCCCGGGAAGAGCGCAATGATAATATCAACTTGGGCCAGTGAAGCGACGTCCTCCACAACTAGACTGAAGACCAAAACGACAGCAACTTGTCTGTTCCCCTTCCCCGATCCCCCAATAAAATCTAAAAAAACAACAAAAAAAAAACGCATGTGAAGGGGAAAAGAAGCACCTTAACTATATACAATTTTCAGTTGTCACTGTACCTCAGTAAATCAGGGGGCAAATGTAATCTTTGATTCTGAACCATTCACACCAGCAGAATTCTTACTGCCATCGAGCAATTGTATTTAAAACAGCTGTCGGCATTTCATGTTCTGGTAGGATCAATCAAAACTAAGGAAAATGGAAAAGGAAATAAGTGTAATAAACTTAAAATGAATAACAGTATTCATAACATTTAACAGCAGTCTGTATTAGCAGAGTGCACACTGACTTGTTCAAGTAAATCACACTCTTTCAAGGAATAATACTTTCCATTTTTCCATATAGAGAAGTCACCAATCATATACTTGATGAATTGTTAAGTGTGATGAACTTTTAGAAGTGAAAATACTCATATAACCACTACCTTGCCCAATCGAATGTGATCTCCATAAATACCTCGAAGTAACCAAAGCCTATTGGTGTAGAGGTTTGAGGCATTCAGCCCCCTTCCTCTCTGGCCACTCTGGATATGACCTAGATGTGAATTATTACATATGTCAGCCCAGAAGTAATTTCTCAAGGATGAGAAGATGAGGATTAGAAAAGGAAGGGAAACACATATATATATATATATATATATATGATCTTCTCCCAGTTGGGGCAGCTCTCTGTGTACATAAATGCAAACCCATAGGTACACACACATACACATACACACACACACACACACACACACACACACACACATCAAGAAGAAAATATACCAAACTTGTAACAGTGATTATCTCTCTGGGTAGCAGAGTGGTCTGTTTTTAAGATTTTCCTCCTTATACATGTCTGTATTTTCCAATTATTCCATAACGAACAGTTATTTCTCTTTAAAAGCAGGACAAAGGTGCATCGTTTAAAGGAGGGGATTAAACTGAGTTAGTTCAAAACAAAACACTGTGCTTCCAGGTTAAGCTCCTGGGTTGTGATGGACCCAGAGGTCCTGGCAAGGGTCAGAGGGGACAGCCTGTCACATTCTGCGGGGCACCAAGGAGGGAGTCGGACAAGCTATGAGAGTCAACAGGGAAGGATGGGATCCCAGGGACAGGAAGCGCCCTCAGGAGGTTTCAGTGGCACCTGACCCTGAGTCAGAGGGAGGGACGGGTTTCCCAGCCTAGTCTGGGTCCTACGATCCGATCCACCGGGAGACAGGGAAGCATACAGACCCCGGGGGGCCCCTAAGCCCAAGCTACACTTTCAGGACCATGCTGTCCCCAGGGGAGGGGACAAGCTGGGGCCAAGCAGAGAAGAGAGTATCATTAAAGACATTATTATACAGCCATAAAAATATTCACAATTTAATGTTAAGGAGAAAGTTCCTCGTACAATGTGATGTCTGGGTCCCACACTGCTGTTTGGTAAATTTAAAAGCAGCTAAGCGGGTAAACCCTGAAAGTTCTCATCACAAGGAAAAATCAAGTTTTTTATCTGTACGAGATGATGGTTGTTAACTAAGCTTACTGTGGTGATCATTTCACAACATACGGAGGTCAAGTCAATACGCTGAGCACTTGAAACTCATACAGGGTGTATGTCAGTTACATCTCGATAGAACTGAAAGAAAACAATGTTAAAAAGACAAAGCTGCATAAAGAATATTATCCCATTTTATTACAAGAAATACACACACTGGGAAAATTCTCTCTGTTAACAGTGGTGATCACTGGGAGGTAGGCTGCTGGCTGATTTTTTAGCTTCTTTTGTATTTTCCAAGTTTTCTGCAATGAGCATATATTACCTTTATCCTCTAGAAGACAAGAGAAACGATTAATGCTGCCAACACACACAGACATAACAGGTGGGCCCCCAGATTTCAGCCAGGCTGAGGTTCATGGAGCAAAGCAGGGTGAAGCCCAATCTGCATGATCGCAGGGGCTCAGGACCCCTGGGCAAGGCCTGGGCACAGTGGGCATGAGGTGGCACTGGGCAGCCCAGAAGCCCGGAAGTTCAGAGCCCTGTGGTCAGGAACTTGAGCCCAGAGGCTTGTTTAGGGGCCGGCCAGGTAGCACAGAGCCGCTAACCTCAGACGCAAAGCCACGGGTAAGAGTCCAGCCCTCTGCACCTGTGTCTGAGGACAGGACAGGGGCTGACACAGAAATGGGGAGTCAATGCTGGGAAACTAGGGGGAGCCCCACACCCTCTTACCCCCCGGTAGCTTACCCCATGGCTGCTGGAGAAGACCCTCTTTCCCCATTCCACGGATTTGGCTTCTAACGTCATTTCTAGGCACTGAAAAAACGTCAGCGGTTATTAACCAGGACGGAGACCAAGCGCAACTGGGAGTTTAGAAGAAAACTCTGTGGCCAAGAAAAGCAGAGCAGGGGGTTCCAGGTCACTCAGGAGTCACTAGGCATGGTGGGACCTTCCAAGCTGACACAGGAGAATGGTCAGAACCCTGCCTCCCCTCCTGGGGAAAGCTGTAACTACTTCCTGTAGGAAGACAGGAAGAGAAGACGGCAGGATCGGAGCCCGAAGGTTTCTGGTGAAGGATGGTGGGGAGGAGGAACGTCACCATAGCTCCTGGTAACACAAGCCCTCGCACAGCAGTAGTCACCCTGGCTGTGGAAATACTAAAGTACTTGTGTATCAGTGGGTAAATAGTTGCTACTCTAACACCCCCACCCAGGGCCACTGCCTCTTAACCGCACCCCAGACCCTGAGGCCATCCCATGTTCCAGCAACTACAGCACTGAGCCAGACCCAGGGGAGGAGGAGATTGGGGGTGCTTCCAGAACCTTCTACAGCACCCTGTGGTCCATGACCTCTGTGCAGTCTGACCTGCCCCATATTGATGGTTAAATATTTGGGATCTTAGTCCTGGGTGAGAGCAGGCCTCTCGTGAAAAAGAGCCCCTGAAATCCTGGGAGCACAGAGGATGCTGGGCCATCAGAGAGGTGTTGAGAGCTGGGAGCTGCCTACGTAGCAATCGGCAGGTCCGCGGCAGAGCTCATCATGTCTGGGTCATTCTTCATCATGGCCGCTTTAAGCTGGGACCAGCGTCTCCAGCCAATTTGATGTTGGGAAATTACCAGCATTATCTGTAATATCATCCGTAATCATTTTAGTTCTCTCTTACCCTGCCCTGGGCAACCATGAAATTGAAGCAAAAGTCAACATAAAAAAGATGAGTAACTAACTCGGATTTGCCTTGGATTAATCGGCATTTAACCAAATCACCAAAGAGATTAGAGAGCTTGCATTTGACCCAGAAAAAGTATAAAACCAAAGTAGATAGTGACCGTATAATCTATTTATAACCATCCTCCTAAGAGGTGCTGAATTTTGTAAAAGGTGAAGGTTTTAGGAAGGAGCCAACTACAGAGGAGGCAAATAAATAAGGTAAGTGCCTTGCGCTTCCTCGCTGATTCGGCAGTGTCCTGAATGAATTTTGGCCTCAGAGACACCTCTTAAGGTTTTTAATATGCAGCCTAGAAATGTAACCATTTTTTTTAACCATCCCGTACTTGATTTTAGAATATCAATATTGTGGTGATTTGGGGGCAAGCACTCAGAAAGCAAGAGAAAAAGTGTAGCAGTTTCTCACTAAGCGAAACATAGAATTACCACCTGACCCAGCAGTTCCACTCGGAGGCACAAACCCCAGATAACGGGAAGCAGGTGTTCAGTTAGTAACTTGCACACGACTGTTTGCAGCACATTCTCCACAACAGCCAGAGGTGGAAACACCCCAAATGTCCCCCGATGGATGCGTGGGTAAATGAAGCGTGGCCCATCCACGCAATGGAACACCACGCAGCCATGAAGAGTGAGGCAGGGACACGTCACAGCGGGGAGGGACCCTGACGGCGCTCTGCCGAGGGGAAGAAGCCAACACAAAGGCAACGGCTCCACCTGGATGAAAGGTCCAGAACAGGCAAAGCCAGCGACAGCAAGCAGGGGCTGCAGGAAGGGCAGGGTGGGGGCGCCGCCGCGTCGTGCGCTCGGGGCTTCCTCTCGGGGTGATGGACAGCCTGGAACTGGGTAACGGCACAGCTGTACACAGTGTAACTGTACTCCCTGCCTCAGAGCTCTGCATGGGAAAGTGGTTACATTCAAGAATTTTGCCATATGCGCTATACCAAATTAAAAGAAAAAACAAAGGTAAAAGAAGGCTAGAGCGGGTTGTGGGATCCTGAGAACCTGGTCCCGTGCCCACAGCTCTCGGAAGCCTCCTGTGGCTCCTCTCCCACAGACAGCGTCTCCTCTTCCCTGGCAGGTGGTGTCTCAATAACTCTCAGATTAGGTGTTGCCTCTTCAATATCTAACTTCCTTAATCACACAGAAAAGACTTTTGCAGAGTATTTGTTTTCCTGACCCTTTATGTAAAGGAACTAAGGACAAACTACATGTTACTTATAAAAGTACCGTAAGTCATTGGTCGATCTATCCAGAAACTTTTAGCTCGGTTCTTAAGGGCAGGCTTGTAAGGAGGTACAAGTCAAAGACGCTTCAGGTGAAAAAAAGTTTGTTAGCTACAAAGTCTAACTGTAGGCCGGCTGGGGTGACCAGCTCAGGACAGGGCACTGTGGACGTGCCTGAGGAAGGACGCATTTCTGGACATGGGACCGTCACCAAAATCAACAGCTTATCTGCTTTTAATGTCAGGTGGCCTTCACGTGTGCATGGGGTGAATGAATGAATTCACATCATTATGCACTGCCCCGGATAGAGACAGCTCACTGCTAGTCTGTGGAAAATTCACCAAAAAAAAAAAGAAAGAAAAAGAAAAAAACGTACAATGTTAGATTTCCTATAGATTCCTGAGTAAAAAACAACATCAGAGACTGCTATTTTAAAACCAAATGAGAGAATTTTTTATGACAGGAAACTATCCTAAATGGCACCTTGTTTCCTGAAAACGACAAGCAAACCCCTCAGATGCCACGTTGGCTTTAGAGGCACCCGGGAGCCCCTGCTCCCACATCCTGCTCATGTGAACGGGCCTGCACGTGTCATCTGAAACAAAGCACGCCTGACATTCGGAGATCTGACTCAGTGTTTGAGCAACAGACAAAGGTTGGGATGAGTCAAAAATACAGAGGACATAAAAACTTGAGAAAGGTTTATGCGATCCCAGTTCACTTTGATTTTCCCTGAGACGTCACAGTGGCATAACTGAGAGGCTCTCAGAGAAACGGCAGTCTACTCTGGTACGAGTCACTGCAACAGCTTTTCCCCGCTGTCTGCAACACGCTGCTGTCTCTCTCCCTTCCCGGCCTGGAAGTGGCAGTGAACTGGCAGAAGACACGGGCTTTTCTCCACTCACTAACGTGTTTGGGATTCAGATACTGAAATGGAGAGAAAAGGCAGCGTCCCCCAGAGCCCCCCGCGCACCTGTCCCGTGAGGGGGTCCTTGGCTCATGGCCCAGGTCTGTCATCACTCTGTACACTACCCCCTCCTGGCGGGCACAGAAGTCTGGATGGAGCCAAGGACCCTGCTTCACTTTAACTCAACGCTCCCCAGACTTCCTGGCCACTCCTTTGTCCAGTCGCATGACTAACATTCCAGACACCTGGGGCACTGCTGGCCCGGCCAGGTCTGCCGGCTTGATGGCTCTGGTGCTGTGGACAATCACAGTTTGAGTCAAGAAAACCCTGGGTTGTCGAGGTGCTTTGGGTTTGCGCAGTGATGATACACCCCACACCAGTGGAAAGCACACGTCCGTCTGCTGGTCCTTCATCTCGTTCTGGCCGGTTAGGACTTTCAAGGCCCTTTGGGAGACAGTGGTCAGTCTGAGATGTGAGACATAGGGTCTGACAGCGGCTACCAATTTTCTCTTTGGCATATACCCAAGGGGATCACCAAAAATGCCACGGCCGAAAAGAAAAAAAGCACCCAGATTTTAAGGTTACTAAGGGATCTCTAATGTCATGGGGGAGCAGGTGTGGGGGAGTTCTGACATACTGAGTGTGGGCGTTCATGGAAACCCCGTAGACATGCATGCTGGGTAATGGCTGTGCTGGCTGGAGCTGGGGAGGCAGGTAGAGCTGATGGTGCCGATCTGGGTGATGGGCAGGTGCCACCCAGGGCACCCAGGGCCTCTGGGGCTCTGCTCCTGGGCAAGTAACTGTCCTCGCTGAGGCCCCACCTCTGTGAAATGAAGACAGTCACTGTGTGGCAGAGCTGTGGAGGGGTCCCATGTGACAAGCTTAAACACCATGCTTGGCACACGACGGGCACTCACCACATGATGGCTTACGGTGACTGACAGGCAGAGAATGGATTCGGGAGATGGGGGGCCCAAGAGGGTGGGGGCCTGGGAGCCCCCGCATTTAAGAAACAGGCTAAGGAGCAGACGAAGGACACTGAGAGGAAAGAAAAAAAACAAAGAAAATTAGACAGCAGGTAGAGAAACCTCTAGAAAGCTGCTCAATCTTCTAAAGAAGTTCCTTCCCCACGTACCCATCCTGAGGAAATACGGAGTTTTCTAAAATGAAGGAAAGTATTTGTATAAACTGTTTGCTGAGCCTTAAACCTGCACGTAAACAGAGAACAGCTACCTAAATTGTCTTAAAGTCACAGGACTTACTTTTTAACCAGGGGTAGGGGGTCAGAGCTGGGAGAGTGGTGAGAACAGTCAGAAACTAGAAAAAAAATACACCAATTACTAATAGAGATCAGGTTGTATTTTACGAGAACTTCTGATTTTTGTCACTTCCTTAATTCAGTACAATAAATATCTGTTATCACATATACACACCCTCAAACCCCCACCTGCAAAAAATATATGAAAACAAAATAAAACAATATTTTACTGGGATTTAAAAAAAAAAAAAAGGAATACTCACCTTGTTTTCAATATTACTCATAATATGACCCCTACCTGTCCTTCCTAGGGTTGTTTCTGATGATTCCTCATCATAGAATCTTCCTCCAGCTTGAGTCCCCCCCACACACACACACACACACCACCTTCCGGAGATTAAGACCCCTAACTGGGCAGGCCTGTCTATCAAAACACCACCCCTCCCACCAGCCCCACCCGGATCTTATCTGCAATCTCTTTCTAGTCAGTGACTAGGGCTCTGTGTTTCTTTGAAGGCATTACTATTTCATTTCATGCCAAAAATGCTCACCTTGAGGTCATTCCTACAGGCAAGTTTCAGAGGCGTCCCAGAACACTTGGGAATCGTCGCACACCTGTGTGTGTGCACGCACATAAGTGTATTTCTCTGGGAGAGAGGTCCCACAACTTTCAGCGGATTCTCAAATCTCCCAGGACCCAAAAGAGGGTAAGAAACGCTGTTTCAGTCTCTCATTTATTTGGTGCTTCTGCCCCACCCGCTCCATGATCACCTCCAGGATTGATCCAGAGCGGTGTCTCCTTGGCGCCTGGAGATGAACCTGGCCCAAAAACAGGCTTCCAGCGGTTGGATCCACAGAGATGGTGGTGCTTCCCGAGTGGAAAGGGGAACGTTGTTAAGTGGAAGGAAAAGACACCCTGAACTCGGCCAGTTTCGACTCATCACCACCCAGACAAAAATAAAAGTGAAAGTGAAATGGCTATTGTCTCTGAAACCACAAGCTTGCCAGCAAGGCTAGGGTTAGGGACCCCCTGGGCCTTTGCATCCCTGACTCACTCCTCTCTTGGGTAATAACTCTCTCAAACTGGCTGTCCCTCGCGTCCTATTTATGCAACGTGGGAAACTATGCGTGCCCCTCAGCTACCAGAGGAGGCGGCTGTGAGGAAGCCAGGCGGCACACAGTGTGCTGTCGGGACACTTTCCCTGTTCCTCGCATGTGAGAGTCGGGGTCCCGGGGGCCCCTGGGTGGCAAAGCTTGTTCTGATGTCCTGGGAGCGGCCTGCTTTCAGGTCTGAAGTATTTCCAAACATGCTCACATTTAGCAGGGTCGGTCAACCAAGGGCTGGAATGCACTCCGACCACAGGCCAGGGCCGCCCTTCGCCACAATCTTCAACTCACATTCCCGTGTGATAAGCACAGAGCTATCCCTCCCCTTTTAAAATTCCCTATTATGAAAACAAGGGCTTGTTTTTCCCTCCTTTCAAAGTACACAGTTCTCTTAACAAAGACGACGCAGCAGGAAAAGACCCGTGTGGATGGATCTCAGAGGGGTTATGTTGAGTGAAAGAAACCAGGCCAAAAAGCGTCCCACGGATGTGACGTGTTCTCGCTGCAAACCGTGTACAGGCAGGAACTGCGTGTGAATTATGCATCAAGGAAGCTGTCTTAGAAAATTCTATTGCATCATTGAATTTTTCCAAGGAAATTGTTGCACCCTGTCCACCTGTCCCCATAAACAGGGCTCTAAAAAGTGAGCGACCGGCCACCTCTCTATGTCTGGCTCTTCTCGAGCCTGCAGGACTCGGCAGCACCCCTCATTCCCATGGGGGCCTGGGGATTTACATCCCAGCTCCCTCATCTCTGCTTCTTTCTCCTCCTCACACGTCCTTCCAGGGGCAGCTCAGGGATCTGCAGAAGCCGCCCTGGGCTGAGCGTGGTCCCCTCCTCGGGTTCCTGTGTGGCCCAAGTGTGTTCCCAACTGCCACTCCCCACACCTGGTGACTTCACCTGCTTGGCTTGTATCCCATGAGGCTGCACACCGGAAGGGCTTCTTAACCTTTTTTTGTGCCTCCGTCTCCTCAGGCAGCCTCCTCAGAATACGGTAAAATACACAGGCATATGCAGAAAAGTAACTGTGAAATACAGTTATGAAGCTATTCAAACACATATTGCTGTAATAACCTATGTGCCATTTTATGGACGCAGTAAACGGCCAGATCTAGCGGTGGGTTGAGTGACTACCAGCATTTCATAGCGACACGTATACGCAGCATTTCCGGAGAGCTGCAAATATACGATATGAAAACGCGTGTGATTTCCTGGTGACAGGCGCACAGCAGGTGCTGTATTTCCATCTCCGAAGGAAATACTGCACTGCGGTTAGAGGTCCAAGTGCCATCTTCTCTCCCTCCAGGTGCTCCAGGGCCCTGAATTCCACCCAAGGACAAGGACCCAGCGATGCCTGGATCAAAATGTTATTCAGAGAGACTGTGTACGTACATCTGTGTTTTCAAAGCTCTGAGCACCCACCCAGGGGGATCGCAATTCAAAAACAAAGATAAATAATTTCTCCAGCTAATAACTGTCACCATACTACTGTCCTGACTGCCAAAGCCATCCAAATACATCGTCTCGGGACGATGTCACTCCCTGGCCACCTTGTCACAGGTTCTCCCCCCCACCTCCCCCGCAAAACCCCCTGGAGAGAATGTATGAAGATGGAGGGGACTGGGGCAGAAAGTCAGTTCCCTCACGGTGACCTGTGACCTCACCACACCCTATGTAACCCTCATGTGGGCGGGGCGCTGTGGACACACAAGGAACATTAGCAACTCCCTCTGCTCAACCTCTTCTGCCCATTGCAGCTGCAGATAACGCAAGAGCTTGTGTCCCCACCACACCTCTCTTAATATTACTAAACCCGGCCTTTCTTCTCTTTTTGTTCTGGCCGTTATCGTTGAGAGCATTTCACAAGAATGTAAAAAAAAAAAAAAAACAGGTTCCAGGGAGCAGGACAGCAGCGGAGCACCTGGGACGAGGGTCCTGGTCCCTGCGCGCACTTGCACGACCTCTGGCTTCCTGAGCAGCATGCCCAGGCCTGTCCCCGCTGGGCCGTCGGCTCCTGACCCCCATCCTCACCCATCGCTTCCGTTTCCTCACTTCCAGCACAATTCAAATGAACGAAGGTGAGTAGAACACGCTTCCCGTGAAATCTCCTGGCCGCTCCTGCCCAGGAAATTTGGGAGCTGCTGTTACGCTCACTCAGCCAAGAGCCAACTTCCCCAGACTGGAGCGACCTTTGACCCGCCTACCGCAGCCTGTCCTGTCCCAGCTCTAACCACCTGCAAGGCCAGAAATGCTCCATGCAGAGATAAGCCGCTAGGAATCGGAGCATCTGGAGATGGCGACTCCCTGCCCGAGTGCAGGCCCATGAATTCCTACAGCATGACGGGCTGAGGTCATTCCTGGCTCCCAGGAAGACAAGGAGTCAGAAGGCACCGTGCCCAACGGGGCACCTTGCACACTGCAGGGGGACAGCTGTGTCTCCATTCTCACTCCCAGCTTTTCACCTTTCGTCTACAGACAGGGTCAAACTGATTGCATCTGGAGACGAGTAACCACACCCTTACACCACTCCGGCCGGGCGTTACCACACTGCCCCCCGTTATCTGTGTTCTACTCTAAGACAGCCGTCCGTGGTGATGTCCCCACTTCCCGCCTCTGATCCCCTCCTCCAGCCTCTCTCAGCTGGCTCTGCACTGGCTGCAGGTAATTCATTTGACGGATGGTGCCAGTCAGTGACCTCATCATGGCCAACTGGACCCAATGAATGGCCTGGGTGTTGGGTCCTGGGCGGGCATCTCCCAGGTGTGCGGCCGTCCCCTCCACCTGGAAACAGTCCTCCTGGGTCCTCCTGCTCCTCAGCTTCTCCTGCGTTTTCCTTCAATGCTGGGGTTCCTGATTGTCTAACCTTTCTCCTTAGAGCTAGTCCCCTGGGCTTCAAGCCTTTTGGCTCACGAATCCTCTGAAATAAAAGCTGCATACCCCCTAAGCAATGTCTAACTTGACATCCAAATTTTTTTAACCCACCGTTCAGTATCTGCAAATAATGTATGTGATAGCATTTGGTACATGCACTGTAATAGTCACAACTTTCACACCATTCTTATTTGTCTTAGCCCCTATTTCCAATCTATTTACCCGACAATGTTTTTAACAGATTTTTTGAGCTATAAATCACGTGTCATACAATTCACCCATTTAAAGTATATGACTTAATGTGTTTTAGCAAATCCAGAGATGTGCAACCATCACCACAATCAAGTTGAGAACATTTCATCTCCCCGAAAGAAACCTCAGCCCCACTGGCAGTCCCTCCCCATCCCCCCACCCAGCCCGCACTGGCTCATTGGCTCCCTGTCTGGAGAACGCCCTACTCTGGCCATTTCATACAAACGGGATCGCACCCCAGGCAGCCCCTGGGTCTGCCCTCCCTCAGCCCGGCGTGCTCCAGGTTCAGCCACGTCGTGGCGTGGATCAGGTCTTCGTTCCTCTTTATTGTCCCATAACGTCCCCTTATGTGGGTACACCACTTTTGCTTCTCCACGCATCAGGTGGTAGACATTTGGGCTGTGTCTGTGCTTTGGTTTTTATGAATAACGTGGCCATAAGCCCCCGTGTACGAGTTTCTGTGTTACCCACAGATTTTAAACCTCATTTATTTTTATGCTTCGAAATCTGTGGTGGGTAACCTTTTCCTAAGTCTCATCCACAAACCATGCACGTGAATTAAGATTTAAAACATAAAGTAAAAATGCTTCTGTGACCATAATCCAGCGGCAGTCAATTCCAGTGGATCAAACGGTACGCAGTGGATTGAAGCTTCACAAGCACACTGCACACGGATGATTATTAAACACAGAACGTAACATTTTATGGGAAACACACCCCTTGATGAGACGCACGGGGTTTACTTTCCAGTCATGAGTTCGTGGGTCCGTGGGTGCCTCATGAAACACTGGTGCGATTTTCTCTTTAAGACACGTCACTGAGAAACTGTTCAAACAAGTAAGTGAAGAAATGGAAGTTCTCCGCTCACGGCAAAGTTGCTCTGATCTCTGCAAGCCGTAGCCCCCAAATCACTGTCACCCAGCATCACACAGGACGTGTCCCCTTCAAGCACATGAAAGCCAGCCGCCAGCCACCTGCCTGGAGGAGCACGTGTCCCCGTCCTTCGTCCTTCACTCACTCACACCCGCATGTGTTGAGACTCGCCCCTCATCTGGGCCCGGGAGGGTTTTGTTCACGCCCAAACACACCACAGCGAGATGTGTCTTCTCCTGTGAGATGGGAGATGGACTTACTCTCAGGGGACGCATTGCAGAAACGGCTGCATAAGTATATGGATGACGAGTGTCGGAATTAGCTCCCCACCCAGTCGGGTGGCTTCATTGACGCCACCCCCCAGCTGAGCTCTCACCCAGACAACCCTGTAGCTTGCTCGGCCCTCAAGCATCCCACGTGGAGCTAATCGCCCCAAATCTATCTCCCCCATGTTCCCAGGCACCCACATGCTCCCTGGTCACCACACCCGCCAGATCAACCTGCCCCACAAGCAGAGCCCAAGTCACCGTCCTTCCCAAATGGCCCCTTCCCGCTCCGATCCGTCTGGACCCTTTGGAGCCTCCTGAGAGAGACACAGGGAAGCCAGGTCAGATCCACTCCTGACCGCGACACGAGCTCTCAACCTCTGAGCCTCTGCCACCCCGTGAAAAAGGGACAGACCTCCAGGGCACAGGACAGGTTAGAGGTCACAAGGATGGACTCTGGAATAGGCCATCCTGGGTGAACCCTGAGGGGAACCTTTGACCTCTCTGAGCCAGTCTCGTCACCCACAGAGCAGCACAACACTATCATTCTTACAGGGCAGGTGGAAAGATTACGTAATTCAATGCACCTCAGCAAATCCTAGCCGCCGTCATCATGAAACAAACGAGTCTCCAGCTGAGTGTCCAAGTCCACGTCTCCTGCGTCATGTCCGACCTCTGCCTGCCCCCCCCCACTCCCCCAAGCTCCCCGCCTCCCTCCCAAATCAGGTTTTCAGTCCTCGGGGTCCTTGCACCCCCTCTGCTGCATCTAGAAGTCTTCTGCCTGATGAATGCCACCTCCACAGCGGCCCCAAGCCTCCTCTGCCGACCCCCTCTCTTCTTCCGGAGCTCTCAGTGTTGGGGTGCCACGCAGCTCCGTCCTCTGACCTCTCACCTCCCCTAGCAACGCTCCCTGTATGATCTCTCCTGTCTCCAGGCTCTAAATGTTTACATGCTGATAATTTCCACATGTGTGTCACCAGATCAGACCGCTCTCTCTTTCCACTGTTGGGTATCAAATGGATGTCTCAACATGGACAAAAGGAACCCCTGGTGTTCCCCCCAAATCTGTGCCATCTGCATATCCTCTCCCCTCCCGTGTGTGGCAAACTCCTGGGCCCGGGTGCTCATGCCCCAAACGGCCCAGGTCTAACCCCTGATAAACCCTGGTGGCTCTCCCGTCATCATATACCTGGGCTCTGTCCCTCCCGTCATCAACCCGGGTCTGAGCCACCATCACCCTGGTCTGGGTCACAGCAATGGCTCCTGACTGGCCGCCCTGCTCCCGCGTGCCCCTGAAAGTCCATCCCCAATTCAGCGGTCAGAGTCATCTCTTTAAAGCCCCGACCACACCAGGCCCCCTGCTCTGCCCAACACCCAGCAAAGGCTCCATGTTTCTCTCGCGGTAAAACTCAAGTCCATGGACGCTGCTGAGCAGTCCGACCCCCTTGCCTGTCTGACCTCACCTCCTACCACGTTCCCCCCAACTCACTCTGCCCGCTTGCCCTGACTTCCTTGCTGTTCCAACATCTCACCAGGAGGCAATCTCCTATTTTGCCTGGAAATTCCTCCCACCAGGACCCCCATGTGCTACCTCACTCAGTAACTGCACCTCTGCTCAATGACAGCCACAGCGCCCTGGGCTGGGCGGGGCTCAGACATGCACACCTGGGCCCACGGGGTCCCCCCTCCTCCTGGGCGCCCAGGGTGCTGACGCTGGACTAGTCACGTCGGCCTCTGAGGAAGGGGAACAGGAAACTCACTTTGCTGAGTGTGTCCTCTGGCCCCGAGCTAGGGCCTGTGAAGCAAAGGCACCCTCTTAATTCCACAGGGGCCAAATCCATTGTCCCAGATCACCAGGCTTATACACAACTGGGCCTCAATTCGCTCTGCCTGGCGTCCACACTGCGCCCTGTTCTTAGCCCACTGGGCGGGGGCTGGGGTGTAGGGTCCCGGACCTGCCCCAACCAACACAGGCCCTTCCCTGACCTGGGGCAACTGAGCCCATTCCAGTTCTAACCAGGGGCAGTTGGCTTAGGGCTTTGTTTACTTGTTCTTTTAATGTCAAGTCCTTAGGTTATGTCCATCAATCTAAACCGGAGAGAAAACCACAGCCGACTTCGAATAGGCTTCACATTTCCATCTGTAGGTGTCTGCTGCAGGAAGCGCAAGGCAGAAAAGCGTACTAAGTTACACTCTTTCAGCCCCGCTGGGCTGCTGGGTGCTCACTGCAGCCCTTCTGACCTTTCGCCCCACGCCTGCCCCCTCTGGCCTGCACCATCCAACTCAGGCCATTCTTTCCATATTTAGCGTTACTTGCCAGCGAGGAGTCATTTTCATGAGCTACGAGGCACTCTCCACAGGGTGAAACGCCAGGGCACAGGGTCACTCTGCCCGGGTTCAAATCCCCACGCTGCCCCACTAAGGAGTGAGTGGGAACGGCTTAGCCTCCAGGTGGGGGATAGCCAGCGTTAAGTCATGAAAAAGAATTGCTCCCCCTCACAGGTGATGTCAGCAGGGAACCAGGGGACCCAATGAAAGCGCTTGGCATGGCGGGGGCTGCTGCTTCACAGGGCTGGTCCCCCATGTCCCACCCACAGGCCCACGCCACCCTCGGGAGGCGGATCGGTTTATCTGGGTCTGCAAATGTCCACCTTGTGAAATGACCTTAGGATGTTTGTTCACACTGGTAAACAGAAATGTCTGACTTCCCCCTTGTTGGAGGGACGCCTGCACTCTCTGTAGTTCCAAATACTTACTTTAAAGGGAACCACTTTTGTCTTGTAAAAATAAAACAGCAGTTCTAAATACCAATTACGCCGAGTTTTTACTTCTATCTATAGCCCGCATTCCCATCAAGGGTTCTGTGAACTCTCTGACTCTGGAGGAAACTCGGTCACTTCCTGCCACTTCCCTGTTCATGCAGTTGTAGTAACATCTCCTGGCAAGTCCGCTACATGATCAAAAGAGGAAAACAGACTTCCTAAAAGTTCCACCAACGTTAGCCAGCTTTCAATAGCTGATTCACCACTGTATTTTGGTGGTGGCGTTCATGTTGATTCTTTAAAAGAAAACGAATTCAAGAATCTTAATTATGCAAAACTTCAGAGCCATGGCAAAAACAAATTTTTCTCCTTTTTCCAAACATTGCAAGATAACTGCTTTACTATTTGTGTTCGTTTTCACTTTCTAAGAACAGGAAGAAATAGTTCAAAAGAACTTCATCAACCAATTACTACTACCCAGAAGCAGGACTCACCAGACTGTCAGAAATCTCTCAGAACCAGTTTTCAGGTTAACAAGTTATTAAGTTCGTATGTGTTTATGCACGATCCCCCTCCCACTCTCCTTCCTGGCATTTGAATAACAACACAGCAGCTCACAGTTTGATTTTCTGCAGTGCTTTGCCGAGGTGCACAGCGTTTGACCCTGCAAAGGCTGGGTGACTCAGCACATTCTAGCTGCAGACCTCAGGTTAAGAGGGCGGATGCCTACCTCTCCTCTTGCAAGCGCTGCTGAGATGTCAAGCTGGACCGGTTTGCAAGGTCAAAGAGTCTCATAGGTGCCTCTCTAGACAGCAACACAGAGACAGTGGAGAAAAGCAAAGTTAAAGTGTCATGAAAACAATCCTATCTGATCGCTACAAAGGCTGTTGTACATCATATTAGCATTCAATTGCCCAGTAGGATCCGGGGAAGCTGGTGAAGTTTGCACCTTTGTTCTATTTTTTTTTTTAAGTGAAGCCAGTTTTTCCCACCATCAGGATAAACAGACCCTGGCGAGGTGAACTGGCTCGTGTTGTTTACAAAAAAGGCAAATCCACTACTTTTTTTTTTTTTTTCACTACAAAGACTATGAAGCTGAGGCCAAACTTTTCTAGTGGTTCCCAAACGTGGCAGACGGTGGAGAGCACAGGGGGGCCTTTGTAAATGTAAATTCCCAAGCCCTTCAGGCCCCGGGCTGATTCAGTAGGTGTGGGTGCAGCCCAGGAACCTGGGAACCGCTCACCTGTGATTCCTGGGCCAGGCCAGGCTACAGCACCAGGGGGCATCCAGGCGACTGCACCACACTTCCTGCAGCTCAACTGGAATCGTGAGGGTGAAGAGTCAAAGAATAAAACTTAGGAGGATGCACCTTTGCATGTTAAAGCTGTTACTACAATAAATAGTAGTAACATTCTTAATTGTCTGAACTTTCCAGATTCTCGATGAAGTCCCAACTTTGGGAAGTTACTTTAGGACGTGACCTTGACCTAGACAAATCTCTGTCTGAAATAAAGACCCTGTGCTCGCTAATCCCCTTCCACAGGCAATCTTCACAGCAAACCCTGGGAGGGGCTGCTACTCGCCCATTTCCCAGGTGAGGAAGTAGAGGCTCTGACAAGTCAATTGTTCTAGTGACAAAGCCCAGATCCCCACCTCCCCACCCAGGGCGTCTGCTGGTGCTGGCTGCTGGGGACAGGTGAGGCTTGGATCTGTTCAAATCTTAAAAGAGCCCCAGGTCTGGCATACCCAGCAATCAGGTGCTGGGCGCAGATGCAGGGCACCACCAGCTCCCTGCCCCCCCAGAGGGGGGTGCGGGGGAGACCGACAGGAATGTGCTTTCTGTCCCTTTTTCACCAGGAACACATCTCCACATTTGATTCAGAAACTCAAATCATGGGCACAGGTGCTGAGGTGCACAGCTTTGAAAGGCTGCACAGAGCAGGTGGCTAAGACGAGCTGCAGGCCAAAGGACAAGAGAGTCCACCAGCCAAGAGGACAGAGACTGTCCAGGCCCAGAGTGGCCCGTGCGAACCCGCCTTGTCTATCAGGGGACAGTGGGGCTGCGGTGCAGCTGGGTGAGGTGTGACAAGGGACAGGAGGCTCGGGAAAGGCGCAGAAGGGGCTTTGGGGCTAGAAATTTCAGCTTGAAGGGTTGCAAAGGGGACCGGCAGTGGTTCACACACTGTGGCCCTAGCCCTGGATTGGCATGTGGGGAGGCAATGCTCGCCCCGGGAGGAGAGATCTGTGTAAAAGGCACCGACCGGGTCTGCAGAGGCAGGTGGGAGCCCTTCCAGCCCAGACTAAAGCCTCATCCTGAGGCCGCAGGAGGGGCCTCATGGGAGAGTTGCTGAGGCTCAGGGTGCGAGCTTTGGAGCCAGGTGGCTGACCGGCTGGGGTAACTGAGGACTGAGAGGACAGAGGGTACAGGACAGCTCCAAGGTTTCCAAGCAGACGGGTGACGGCACGTTGTCAGCCAGGCTGAGGACAAGAAAGAGGCCTGAACCAAAGAAAAGGCCGTGAGTTGGTTCTGGGCACACTGAGCCCGCTGGTGGGCCGGGTTTTGTCTGATGGCTAGTGGGTCAGAAATACAGAGCTGGAAGAACACGTCGTGAGTCCAGGATCACAGCTGACGCCCTGGGGATGGAGTTTCAGGGAGCAGCATAATAGAAACCATTCTGTGCCAAACGGAAGCTCTAGCTCAGGCCTATCCGAAGAAGCGAGCCACTCAACAAAAAAGCCAAGCGCCAACGACACGCCAGGCTCTGCCCGGAGCCTGAGACTCGGCAAGCCGATCAGCCCATGGAGCTCAGGCTGTCGTGGGGCAGAGAAGCCAGTGGGCTGATGGGCAGTGGGGACCGCACCGAGGAGCGATGCGAGGGCCTGGGGAGGGTCAGCTAAGGCCTGCCGAGTGGGCGACGTCTGAGCTGAGACCAGAGATGTCACACACGTTGCCCGAGGGCTCCCTCAACGCCAGGCTCCTTCCGATGCCCACGGTAACGAGCACGGAGCCACGGAGGACGAGTCGTGGCCCACACGCTGGGCGGCGGCGGAGGCGACCTTGACCCAGGCGGCCCGGCTGCGGACAGAGTCCGCGCGCTGACGGAGGACAGGCCCGTTGAGCAGCGGGCGCGACCCACGGAGCACCGCCGCGGTGAAGAGCACGCAGGGGCCTGAGTGGCTGGCGAGGGCTTGCTGCGCTCTGCTCGGCAGCGCGGCCGCGGCACACGGAAGCCCCAGGCGCCAACGCCGGCTCTCCAGCCACCAATTCTGCAACCGGGGGACCAGCGCGCACCCCCGTGACGCTCAGTTCTGTTCATCAGGAAGCAGCTCTCACGCGCGACTCACACGTGATGCTGAAGACACGGGGACATGCCCACGTGAAGGCCCACGTCGGCGTCTAGCCCGTGTGCTCGCTCGGCAGCTGGGGCCGTCTCCATCCGCTCGGAGGGGCCCGCACGCAGCGCAGGGCGCTGACCCAACAGCTGTTCTGAGAGAAATCCTGGGGCGCCGGGCGCCAGCCTGGGAACGCTCCCCGGGGCCACCCGTCACTCGGGAACATTCCGCGCGCCTCAGCTTGGATCCACTCAAGGGAAGTCCACCCCACTGAACTCAGTTCCTCCCAGAGCGACCCTCGGGACAGACAGGCTGCTCCTGCGCTGCACCTGTGTCCCCACTGTCCTCCTTCTGTCCCTTGAGAGGCAGAAACAAAGCAGTGGCATGAAAGCACATTAGCTCACGGAAAGAACGGACGCCGAGACCCCAAAGTGCGACGTCAAGTGACCACGGCTGGTGGTAAGTAGGCTTCGGTCCCTCCCCCCATCCCTCACGAGTCCCCACCGGCACCCCCCACGGTGCCCGCCACGCCTGGCCGCGGCCACCCAGCCAGCAGGGCCGTGGGCAGCTCCACTCGCCCCGGCCAGAGGCCCTGCCAGCCTCCCTGGGCGCTTGCGCCGGGCTACCACCTGCTCATGCCACACCCGCCACCCAAAGTCACACTAACCTTCCGCTTGACTGCCTGTAGGGTGCCCACACCTATGAAACACGACCTTGTTCGCTGCTCTACTGGTTTCCTTTCCACCCACCCCCGCGAAAACTGTGAGCGCCACGCGTGCCGAGAGCTCGTCTTTCTTGTTCGCCCTGACAGTCTCAGCACCTGGCAGGAAGCGAAGAACTCAACAAATATTTATTGAATCAATAAAGTTAACGCCAGAGAGTCCGATCCAGTTGCAGAGGAGGAAAAGTGGGCGCTGGGGCTGAGACAGCTGTGAGCAGCGGTCATGGGCGAGGAGGCTGGATGCCAGGCCAGGGCCCCTGAAGGGCCTGAGCAGAGAGAGAGCTGTCCTGGGAAGGGCTGTGAACACACGGGAATGGATGACATGAAGCCGGAAAACCCAAGAGGAAACCATTTGTTACCCCTACAGTCCACAAAAGTCAGGAGGTCTGCCAGGGGCGTCGCCTACAGCATGCGGCTCCAGTTAACAAGACCCTACTGTATGTCTGCAGGTTACTGAGAGAGTAGACCTTAAAAGCTCTCATCACAAGAAAAAAAAATTTTTAACAAATTAAAAAATATAAGTCTGACAAGTGTTGGAGAGTCTTTGGGGAAACAGTTTTCAAACAGTTGAAAATCAGTTTGGGAATATCTCTTAAAAGTGAATCAGGCATGTTCAGAATGTAGCAATTCGTCATCGAGGTGTCTGGCCTAAGAAATCATTCCCTACATGCCACACAGGGGGAAAAAACACACAAGCACTATTTATGTTAGTGAAAAACTCTAAACAATCCATATATCCACTAATGGACTGGTTAATAAAATGTGGTATTAGTCATACCATGAAATACCAGACAGCAATTAAAAACAATGACATGTATATATAATATGCATAGGATATTTATAGATACAAAAGCATGGATAGATCTCAAAAACAATGCTCGGTGAAAGTGAGAACGAATAGCATATAGGGAACCATTCATGTATATTTAAACCCATGAATCAACAGTACATATTAATTATGGGTGCATGTAAATACATATGAAGTATTTTAAAAGCACATATCAAACTGAACATGGGCTCTGTGAGGTGAGGCGAGGAGGAAGGGCTGGAACTGAAATTAGTGTTTATAGGGAAGTTGACCTAATTTTGTTTTGTTTCATTAAAAAAAAACGGAAACAGATATGACAAAAATGACAGTTAATTTTGGATGATGGGACTATACAATAGTACAGTTTTTACTGGAAATCAGAAAAGGATGACAGACGTAGATAGAAAAACTCAGAGGCTCTCAGGACTGGCCGGAGTAGTAGAGTATAAACAGTGCTGAAAGAATAGAGTTACAATTACACTTTTTTATGTTAGTGATGAAAAGCTGGCCACGCTGTTAAAAGAAGACGGTGCATCCCGTTTTAGAAAGGTGTGCTGTATCAGGGAGTTACCCAGGTGGTGTCCAGCAAGAGGTCAGAATTCAAAACCAAAGCTGGTGCTGAATCCCTGTCCTGGGAGAGTGAAGAATGAAATGGTTCCTCAATCAATTTCCTTAAAAATAAAAACAAAAACAAAACAGTTTTTCAGGTCCCCAGAGAATTCACTTGTGTATGTGGTTTGTGTATAACACATATAGAAACCTAAGCACAATGCCCTGTATGCAAAGGATGTTAGTCTCCCTCTTTGAAAGTCAGGTTACTAAATGTTAATACACATTTCTAGAACGCCTGGGGATCTGATCTCTGACAATCAATCAATTAAGCACTCCAGTAAGGCAATGTGTCAACAGTTTCCTCTTGGTAAGTAACATAGATTAATAGAGCAAACAATGACTTAAATTCACTGATCAATTTTTAAAAACTCAAATATAAAACTCTATTTTGAAATCAAACTCCCCCATTCTTAAAGATGATAAACTTCCAATTATCCAAAGAATGCACTTGCCTTGATTACAATGCACCCCTCTGATACCTTCCATCCACATGTTTGCACAGTGCCTTCCCATTCTTTTTCAGTGTGTTGCAACCCCTGAAAAAGTCAATAGTCTCTAGCTCTTCTCTAAAGAGGGAAACGCAAGACAGTGGGTGACTGGTCAGGGTGACTCACGGGCAGTCGATATTGGAACTCAGAGCCCTGAGTCCAGTTCCTAAAACCGTGAGGCTCCCGCTGACCCAGCAGAACTGACGCCTTCCTTCAGCAGCCTGTTTCTTCGAGGTCCCGGGGACAACCAGAATGTCAGTTTCCAAAGCTTTCTCCTTCAAAAGTAGCCACAGTCAGAAACAAAAACTTGGCCTGCAAGTTTTTTAAAGTTTCAGAACATCTGAATCTAAAAGATTCCATGCTCTAACGTTGGCTTTTTAACAAGGCGTGGCTGAGCTCCGCTGCTACAACTTAACACCCTCCATAACCAATGTAGCTTTGCTGGTGAGGTGTTCTAGTGGCCTCTGCTCAGGCTGGGTTACATTCAAAATCAATCGGTGCTGTTTACACGGCTTGCTGTTTGCTAGAGTTAGTGCTATCTGGGACAAGCTGAGCTCCTGACAGCCAGACTGGGCTGCCGGGATGCACCTTACCAAGCCAAGCTAGGGGCTGGGCGCATATAGGATTTAGGAGGGTATTTTACCAGAATGAAGTTAAAATGTAGCCATCTAGCACATAGTTTCTTTCCATTAACAACTTCAAGAGCTCATCAGCACCTGAAATTAAATGACAGCTTAAAAAATAAACAAATAGACTACAATGTAGGTTTACTGACAGGATCAGATATTTTCAGGGGAAAAAACCAACCTGACAGTGGTGTCTGATGGTGCCTTTCCTGTGCAACTTTAAAACGCTTCACAAATATTTTTTTCACTACCACTTATTTCTCATTCCAGTTTTACAATTAAAAAAAAGATGAAAGAGTTAAATAACTTACCAAAAGTCACACAGCCGGTTCATAGCAGAAATCAAATAAGAGCACAAATTTAATTTAGCAATTAAGAATCTGATACAAAAAAAAAGAATCTGATACAATGTGTCCTTTTCGCTAGGATGTATTGCCTCATTTTATTTCCCTTAAAAAATAATTGTTTACATCTCAATTAAAGTGGTCACCCCGAAATAGAAAAGCCAGTTCTGTCCTGAAGCAACAAAAACCATCAAGTTTGTGCTCAAAAATAAGCTATATAAATAATGCTGTATCTTAATAATTCTACCTACAGGTTTAAGCCTTCATTACATTCATTCATTAATATACCATAAATCTTCCTTTCCTATTGCTGAGAGTCTTAAACTGGCCGACAAAGCACCACAACGCACATCAGCCACAACACACACAAATCTATCACTCAAGCTCGGTCCAATAGCCTTGCCAAGGTCAGTATCGAGTATTCCTGAAATTTTCACTTGTAGAATGAATAGATGTTTTGTACGGATTATCTATTCAGGCAGAAAAAGGGGGGGAGGGGATGAAAACAAGAAACAATTAGCTATTCAGCTGGCACTGAGCACATTCCAAGTATAAAATCCTTTGTTTGTTTTATTTTGTTTTTTGTTTTTCTTACCTACCTCGGGACTCCAGTCCATGAAAAAAAAAAAGAAAAAAAAAAGAAGTCCATCTCATGAGATTTTTCTAGAGCCTTTCCACAGACCTCCGTGGAGACCGTGATGTCAGCTTTGGCTTTTAGTCTATAGCCAGGGGACTGGAACCCAGAACCATCTATTTGCATTTCAACACCCTTCTTTTGTTTTCTGACCTGTCAGAGGCTCAACCAGATCAAACAGCAGGTAGGGCAGTTGGATCGGTCCAACCACCCCAGAAAACTCAAGAGGAGAAAACTCATGCAAACAATGCGGGTATTTTAGCTAAAAGCTGCCACTGACTTCATCAGTCAAGCTACAAAGCCCAAGCTAGACCATCGTGTTAAAAATTTACCTTTCATTGTTCTTAATTCTCTCTCTGCCGCAGACAGGGTGGGGGGTGGAGCGGGGAGGGGGGCAGTGCTGCCTCCTGGAATCTCTCCTGAATAAATATTGGCAAACTACTCAAATGTGCACAGGAATTACAGGTCCCAACGTCGCACTGATTCTGAAAGTGGCAGGCTCTATCATTTCTCTGAAGGAGCTCCCCCACGCAGCGCTAAGAAAAGTCAAAGAGAGAAACGCTCGTGAGGTAGAGAGCGCTGCAGAGGGCGGGGAAAGTCCAGCCTGCCCAGGAACTTCAGGCCACCTGGCCCCCACGCTGCCAGTGCAGGATTCCTGTCACACCCATTCACATGACCCCATGACACGGTCAAGATTCCCCTGGGTGACCCAGAAGGCAGCTTCCCAAGAGTTTAATATTCCAACAGGTATCAGCAGAGAGGTCATTGCAAATTTTCAATAGGCAAATCCCTCGGAGTCAGTCTTGAAGGTCAGTGTTTGGGGAAGCCGACACGGAGGCCACCGAGGCCCAGATGACAGATGGAAGGGACCATGACGGCCACTTCCGCAAGGTCCATTGTCACACAGACAGTGTGTGACGGCCCGAGACTGCGGGGTAGGCCTGTGGGCTCTCAGCCCCGAGCTCTCGGTCCCCAAACCTGCCTCGCTGGGCTCCACGGGGAGACTGTCACATGGAACTCTGGGCTCAGCAAGCCAGCCTCCCACCAAGATAGGTCTGCACAGTTTCAGAGGCCTGGCCTGTCATTACCACCTGCGGAGTTACTGACAAGCTTTCGGCCCCTTGACAAGCATCTCTTTCCAGCTCCCATGATCTACAACTGCGACTGTCTGTATAAATGTGGCTTGATCCCTCTGCTTCCTCCCAACTCGGCAGCCGTCTGCTCTCCACGTGCTCCATGCAGGTTGCTTCCCGTCATTCTTGACAATCAGCCCGTGAACTCCCCTCCGCTCAGTATTTCCTGCAGACCCACCTGGCGAAACAGCATTTCCTCTCCCCTTCCCTGTGGATGAGCAGTCCCTCTGCTGGAGACGAAAGGGGAGATGGGCTCTCGGTCACCCACTCCCGCTGGCCCAGCGGTGCTGGCTCACAGGTATCATACTTTGTTTTTCTTTTAAACTCGCTTCCCGACAACTGTTTGGAACCTAGTCCACCCTAAACTCCCATCACACCTGTCTCCCTTTGCCTCTTCAGCTTGTGCTGTTCAGGTGAGGGCTCCCTGGCCCCCCTCTTCCGGCCCCGGCCCCACCTGCCTCCTGGTGCCTGGTGGGTGGGCCCCTGCCCTGCCTCCTCTCCCCTCATCACTGTCTGCTCAACTCACTATCAGCTCACAGAAAAGCCTATTGTTTCCGCGTCCAAAATATATTCCAAGTCCAACCATTTCTCATCGGCACCGGCGCGCCCCCCTCATCCCCGCGGAGCCGGTGAATGGCTTCCCAGCCTCCGCCCGCCCGGGCCGGCTCTCCACACAGCAGCCCAAGTGACCTTCTGAAATCATACCGCGAGGGAGTCCGCCTCACTCTCCACTGACTGAGTCAAAGCCGATGCCCCCACAAAGGCCTCCAGACGCCGTCGGCCCATCTGACCGAACGTTCTGGGACGATGGACATGATCTGTACCTCACTGTCCAGCACCGCGGCCACTGGCTGACGGCTACGGAGCGCCTGCGTGTGGGGCGTGTGACCAAGGCCGTGAACTGTTCTCTCTGCAATTCATTTAAATGGACCTTCATAACTACTCCTCTGCTCAAAAACCTCAATGGCTTCCTATCTTCTCAAAATAAAAGCCAAAGACCATCCTCACCTCCACTTACGGGCCTTATGGGATGTGGCCACCCCACCCATGTCTCTGGCCTTGGTCCCTGTGTCCCTGGGTCCCTGTGTCCCTGTGTCCCTGTGTCCCTGGATCTCTGTGTTCCTGTGTCCCTACCCCAGCTTCTGCCTTGTTCACCCAGCCCGCTGTTCCCTGGGGCCACTGCTCACACGGTTGCCCAGTCTGGGCCGTTGTCCCCCAGTGTTCCCACCACAAGCCGAGGGCTCTCTTCCCTACTTCAGGAGCTGCTCCAACGCACGCTCATCGGATGTCACGTGACCCAAAAGCCTTCCCCAAACCCCAGCCGTCCCCCTCACTCTGTCCCCACACCCTGCTTTCTGTTACAGCTCAGCCTCCACCTGATAAATCAGATCTGTTTACTTATTTATTGTCTGTCTCCCCCACCAGAGCAGGGTCTCTGCTGTGTTCATAGCAGCACCCCGAACACCAAAACAGGGCCTGGCTCATAATAGGCACTCAAAAAAATAAAAACATGCTGAATTTGATGAAAGAGTGTGGATGCTTTCAGATGCTGAGAACTAGTTCCAACGTCTCCCCCTCAGGCCTGGGATCAAGCACCCCCCACAACTGTTCCCTGGGGAGAGGGAGAGACCTGGGCTCCCCTCTAGAGTACCCCGCTGGCAAGAGGGCGCCAGGTGCCCTCGGTGTGTTGGCTCTAATCCATGCACAGCCCAGTTAGCTGCACAGACAGAGAGGAGAAGTGCACGCACAAGCCCAGCCGGCGTGCCCTTCACCTTGCTCCCAGGGTGCAAAGCCCTTCTGCAGGCAGCTACGAAGGTGCGCACGGAAGTGACCACACACCTCCGCGACAGGACCTCTCGCCGGATTCCTGCCTTCACAGGAGCCAACGAGACCGACTGCTTTCCAAACGCTGAATAAAATATTGCTGGCCTTCACTCGTGTTTGAAGACGTCGCTGCTGACGGTGCTCTCTTTTATGCTAAAATGTTTCTGGTCAGCAACTAAAGTGAGGGTCAGTAAATTCAAGTCCAGCTCCACAGACCGACCAACTTCCTCTCAGCCTGCTGGACGAGTGTGAATGCTGCTTTCCGCTCCTGGCGTTATGTTTAACATGTGAGCGAGGTGCCCAGATGGCCTAAGTAAATTCAAGCCACAGGAAGTTACAATAGTTTAGCCATTAGTTCTAAGTCTCTATGCCCAAAACCCTTCCGGGGGACATCGTCGGTTTGTGTTCCCCACGCTGCTTCCTTCCAGGGCTGCCTGCAAGACTCACCCATGGGTGCGGAAATTAGATCTCTGGCTACAAAAAGCAAAATACAACGGGAGTCCCCGCCTGTCAGAGAGCCTGAAAACTGGGAGGGACTTTGGGACTCCCGTTCCTCACACCCCGGCTGGCCAGAGGGGGAAACCCACGTCCAGAGTTTGGTGCAAAGCAGTCGCTGTGACCAAGATGCCCACTTCCTGCGGGTGTGTGTGTGTGTGTGTGTGTGTGTGTGTGTGTGTGTGTGTGTGTCACCAAAACCTAATGATGACCCTCCAGTTGGTGGGGGGTGAGGGGGTGGGGGGGAGAATTTCCACAGAAGAACTGCATGTGGCTCTTCTGATGTGGTTCAGTTATGAATTGCAAATTACTTTTCAAAATTACTTCTCTCAAAATACCCAGACACCTGGCCGACCCGATGCTAAAACAGGCACCTTGATCAGCTCGCCCTGTGACTTCCACCGTTTGGCTCATTCAAGCACAGAGACAGAGCTCTCTGCCAAAAGAAATATGAACAACTCTGGGAACTGATTACAAAACTGGGACGGGTCCAGGCTTTTCAGAAGTGATGGCTCTGCCGTCTGGAATGTCTCGCGGCCTCTGGATATTTCTCTCAGCAAGTTCAGCTCTATGTAATGAAAGCAATTACACACAATTCAGATGTGCACAGAACCCTCTCTGCCTAATATGGGAATAATAATTAACCGCTCGAGAATGCAAGCACTGGCTAGAGCTGATGATTCACCTTTAAAATGCAAAGAAAAAGGTCAAACCGTTTGTAAAGCAATGCAGCCACGTGACTCCAGTCATAAAAATGTCTATTCCCTTTGACACAGGAATCTTATTGCTGGAAAGAAAAAAAGATGCTCACTACCAAATCTGAATCAGCCTCAACGCCCAACAGGAAAAATGCCGATTATGGTCCATCCCCCTAATGAAATATTACACAGCCATTAAAAGTGAGCTATGAAGGGGCAGCCGGTTGGCTCAGGTGGTTAGAGCGCAGGCTCATAACACCAAGGTTGCCGGTTTGAATCCCACATGGGCCCATGAGCTGAGCCCTCCAGAACTAGATTGAAACCAATGACTTGACTTGGAGCTGATGGGTCCTGGAAAACCACTCTGTTCCCCAATAAAGTTTAAAAAAAAGAAAAAAGCGAGCTATTAAAACTGTCACACTATGGAAAAAGCGCTGAGGACAATGTTAAATTCAAAAGCAGAATACCAGTTCTATCTGCATGACGACTGCAACCACATCCAAATATATTTTCACGTAGAAAAAACGGAAGGCAGGATTATGGGTGACTTTTTCCCCCCCTTTCCTCTTAACTTTTTGTGATGTTGATCTACTGTTTTCCTAGTTTTCAAAAGGAAAAGGGGTTACGTACAATGCTTCAGACTTTGCTCTGTGTAAGTAAATCATACATACTTCTTAAGATATCAACAGCTCATTTCAAATATTTTCCTTTAAAAATTGGGGTCCGGGCGCTTGCCCAACATCTGGCAGCTGGCAGAATCTTCACGTGGCTCTGCCTCGAGCCCTCCGACGGCTCTGCAGTGACCCAGGGTACAGTCAGACACAGGCTGGGGACTCCGCCTGGGGACCCCTGGCCCCCATCGTCTCCTGAAGAACCTTGTCGTGGGGATCTGTGTCCCAAGCCCCGCCCACACCCAGAGAGAACAGGTCTGTGCAAACCTCTGGGTCCTGCCCCTGCAGCCACTGCTGCCCTGGGGGACAGGCAAGCCCTTTCTGGCCTGGACTTCGGATCCTGGACCCAAAGGAAGGAGAGTCCACAGCTTGGAGACCTCTGGTTTGATGCGTGTCACGCCCAGAGCCCCTGGCAGCAGGTCTCTCCTGGAAACACCTACAGCTCTCCCAGGGCAGGTGAGGAGGTGGGGCTGCCCCGCCCACGCTCCCAGCTGGTACCCAAACGAGAGGATCACCCCACAAACGGCACAGGAAATGAGCCTGCGCTGGACGACACAGGATGCCATCACACAGATACTGGTCACTCAACTTTACACAGGAAAGGACGTGGAGCTTTAGTGTGTTATTAAAGCATTAAGAAGGAAAACATCTACTCGAGTCCATAGGAATCTGTCCAAAGCATCGCTATTTTTGCTATTGCTAAGCGAATGCTTCATGAACTCAGTCATTTTGGTGTGTCGGTAAATAATAAGAAATGAAAACAGGCCCCGCTTTCATTACTGATCTGTATGAATTCCACTGTTTCAGATGAATGCTCTTGTGAATAATTCTTCAAAGGGAAAAATTTTAATTCCACGAGACCTGTTTCTATCTCTCAAGTGCTTTCTAAAGCATCACACCTACGTTGCTCAAAAATTGTTGAGACCTTGGGTCAAGGAGACGCTGGTGTTGGCTTTCACCAGAAAATGTGCTTCTCGCCACTAAAATGCCACTTAAGCAAGAATGTGGGGATGATTTATGTCACCGTGCTTCACGCTGGGCCTTCACTCCAGCTATGTCACGACTGCACAATCAGTCAGGGACAAGTGGTTATATGCTCCCCACAAAGAACAGCCCTCTAATGGCCCAAAGAGTTGAGTGTGTAACATACCGAAATTACCTTAATAAAAGTTAAATTGCCCACATCCCCAAGAATAAAAACCGCTGACAATAATAACGGTTAAGCGTTAGGAACAGCAGGACATATCACAGATCTATTTATATCACGTAAAGGCTGTCTTCCGGACGCGATGTGACGTTAAGCAGTGATGCTGACAGCATGTTAGCACCAAGTCAGAAAGAACAGGGACAGAGGTGGCATCACCAGCAACGCGGACGACTCGAGAGCAGGGGAGGCTGTGTATGCTGTTCACTGCTGTGGCTCCAGGACCTAGTAAGCTCTCGATAAATATTTCTTGAATAAATGAATGCATACAAAGGCACAGAGCTCATCAAAATAAAAAAGCGCGTTGTAATGTGAAATTATAGAGGCATGCATCCATGACTAACACGTCAGAAAAGAGACTGCCCAAAAAGGAGTATGTTTGGTACATACGATGTTTGAAAACTGGGTGTTAAAATTTAGGCATAGACCCTACGTTTAAAAGATGGTGAGAATATCAACAATCGAATGGGGCCACCCCACAAGACGGTCTCTGCAGGCTCAGCCATGCTGGTTCCAGGAGAGGTTGGTCAGACTGACCAGAATGGGTGCTGAGCACCGTGTCCCCCACACCTGTACCGCCTCCACCCCCCCCACGTCACTTTGTCTGTGGACTGAGGCTCAGAGGCTGCCCCACAAGTGTTAGGAGGGGAGATACGGGCCAAGCCTCGCCCAGCTCCTCCTGGAGGTGTGCTCCAAAGGGCACCCCAGCTCCCCGCTTCTCCGCACCAGCCTGTGTGCTCCCTGGCAGCACTTGCCACGATGCAGTCACCTCGTCCGCTGTCCTGTCTGCCTGCTCCCACCAGAAAGCCATCTCCAGGAGAGCAAGAACCTTAACGGTCTCCGCTGATCACGTGTCCCCAGCTGACACAGTGCCTGGCGCCCAGCAGATATGCAAATCTTAGGGACGAATGAACGTGTGGCTAAAGGAGTCCTAGATCCGAGGTCAACAGCTCATCGCTGGCTCCAGAAAGGCCTAAGGAAAATGTCCTCAGACTGCCACCCCAGGCTGCTATATGACAATATGGGGCTGTTTTAAAATAAGGTTTGGGAAACGGCTTTCTAAGAAACTGACATACGGCCCACGAATGAATGAGCTAAGCCTTCCCATTCCAGGTAGAGCCTAACGAAGAGCTCAAAGGTCAAGCCGCTCTCAAATTTAAGGGATGGGCTGCATCCCCACCGTCATTTTTTTTTTTAAATGAAGGTATTAAAACCTGCAAGATCCCAGCTACAGCGTCAGCTGCAAGCGCACGCGACTGAACAAGAACGAGAAGCCTCCTGTCACCCTTCTTACTGTCACCCGCACAGTGAAAATACTCGATTCACTAACTCAAGAGTGAATCTGTGGAAACTCAGTCAGGGACGTTTTCATTTCTTCGCTTTGCCTTAACCAGGCGGGTTTAGGATGCTCGACTGTTCCAGCATATCTGGGTTCTCAGGAAAAGAGCTTGCTTAACGGGACCTTGCTCATCAGCAGGAAGTATAAAATTGGATCAAGGCCTCTCGAACTTGACCGCTGCTCAATTCCTGCCCAGCTAATGGCAGTGCATTTCCTCTGTACTCCCCCGAATTACTGTCCCATCAGGTTCCCGGGGTGCGCTGGCTATAGTACAGCTCCACCCTGAGTAAGCCTGAGGATCAAAGGGGGTGCTGCTATAGATCCACACAATTTGATGACTAGGGGACCCCAACGACCTAGAGGAGCCACACCGGCCCCACTCAGGCATGATTCACATTGACTCATGGTGTCATCGGGTGATTCAGAGCCTTGCTAAACATGAAAGCACAAAAATATGACGTTTGTTTTCAGCTTTTTAGCTTGCTTTCACCACCCTCTCCATACACTGGGTTCGATGTAACAGGGAAGATTTTTGCCCACATCAATAAACAGTCCAAAACCAAGCGGAGCATAATATAGTCACTCAACTGCTTTGGTTTTTCTACAAATATTATAGCGACGTTAATGAAATCAGTGTAAAGAAAGAAAAACAGTACAATGGCATGATACTGCCATTGCACCAAACCAAATACTTCATTCCTCATCCACCAGGAACACACTTTCAGCTGCATTCTTAGCATACATGGTGTGGGGGTTTTGTCATTTCTGCTTTCTAAAGGCCACGTGGCCAGACACTTCACATTTGTGATTTTCAGTGGATAAATGTGCCATCAGATAAATTCCATCATTTTTTCAACGCTCCTCCAGTGGGACATTAGGCATTTCTCCTGTTTTGGTTTTTTTTTTGGCTGGGGATGGGCACCAAAAAGAACTGTAGACATGTCTTACTAGAGTCTAAAACAAACCTTAGACTGCGATTACCAAGTCAAGGAATGTGAACATGTTCACATCTTGATCACATTTCAACCAGATTTAAAAGTCTGTTCTCAGAAGCATGAGTAATCTAGATGTTCCAGGAAATACATACTGAATATTAAAAGGGTTTTTGTTTACGTCAAGCAAGGCATTGCAGAGGCAGGAAAAGAGTCACAGCCAGTGACTGGTCTGTGCAGCCCGGGGCTTTACGGGAAGTGGGGGGCCCCTGTAGCTGCAGGGTTGTATCCCCAAAACATCGGAGTTTTCCTCCGCACCGTCCTGGAGTCATTACCCATGAAATTGTCTAAACACACATCCATCCAGAAGCAGCTTTGACAATGTCTGATACGCGGGTGGCAGGAACGCTACCTGTTCAGTTCTCAGCGTCGCACCTGGACCCCACACAGGGCAGGCGGGCAGGTGTTAGGGGCTCCTTGCTGCATTGATCTGTTTGATGACTGCTGAGAGAGTGAAGAAGTCTGAACTCACTACGTCTGTCTAATCTGGGCCGAATCCTGTCTTTTCCACTCAAGGGACTGTAGCTTACTTACTGACCTGCATGTCACCTGACAAATCTCTCGGTCAGAACCCACCTCACAGAAAAAAGAGAAGACCACCAAGTAGTGAGTCCGTTAGGGAAGGTAGGTCGGGTTCAAATCTGAACTCCCCTCTGAGGTCCAGCCAGTCCAGCCACACTGACCTAGATAAGGTCTGTCCCACGCAGCCCGACACCTTGAGACAGGTCCACACTCTTTCATGGATGTTTTATATTTTTCTTTTCCCTAAAGGACCAACCTCTATACAAGGAGAGTAGATCAATTTACTAGGGAGCGATAGTGTGAGAAACACGGTGGTGAAAATCCTAGCTAGCGCTCGCTCTTTCAAGGAAACTGATGGAGGGAATCGCAGAATGAAAAGTCCAAACCACAAATCTCTGAGGAGACCAAGCGGACCTTTGGCAGACCTTCCCACCTAGACGTCAGAGCCCAGTGTGGCTCTTCAAAAGGTCCACGCAGCCCTCCAGGGGACCATGGAATCAGAACGAGGAGTGGGGGAGGAAGAGAGAGCGCCGCGGAGGGACTACACAGAGACAGGGTCTTTACCCAGCCGCCTCCCAATCTGCTTGTGGCTCCCAGTTACCAGGAGCTAATCCAGAGTGGCCGCGGAGCCCAGCGGCAGCCGGCTCGAAAACCATGCGCTGAGATTCCCCACAGGCTGCTAACCCAAGGCTCCTTAAGGATTTAAGCAAACATTACGCTTTTCGTTACGCTTGCCTCGACGCCATGGAGACCTGTGCCCAGTTACATCTCGCCAAGTACCTGACAGGAGCCTCTCCTAAGGCCGCCTGGGTCTCTGCGCACATCAGCGTGGCCTTTGGTAACTGACGAATGCTCAGAGCTGCATCCAGGTGAGTGAGTGTGGCGCTGTGGCTTCAGCAATGACAAAAACTAGAGTAAAATTCCCAATGCGCTGATCACCTAGAGCTACAGGGTAATGGAGGGAACAATTGTCCTCGAGGACGACAGGAAAGCCAGGAGCTTTAGACCGCGAGAGACCACGCCGGTTAAAGGCACAGGTGATACAGAACTGAATTTCTACCCCATTCCTGAACAGTCACGGTTCAAGAGACAACCCATTTCAGTCTCTCTTTAAAACTCAATTCTCCTTCAAAAAGAAGAGGTGCAGGACTGACTGCCAAACGCAGAACACCCTTGCACCATTCTGGAGCTCGGAGAAGCCACAAACATATCGCAGTGACACACGTGTCTGCTCTGCACAGACGGCCACAGCACCGATGACTCACAGTGCGAGTCACTCTGGGCTAAGAAGTTTTCATATTAGCGTACAAACCAAAACTCTATCAGTAATCATGAAAGCGCACTTCAGTTTCACAGTAACTTAGAATGGAGCAAACAATATTCCAATTAAATGAGGAGAGTGAACTTGAAGACACTTTACATTAGCTCACACCTTTTGCTTCTGATAACACTGACAACTTCATGAAAACGAGGCCACCTCATTTTGGTTGCTTTCTGCAGAACTTGACTTTTTAGACATACGTGTATCACTGTAGACAAACTGGAATATACAAATGAGCAAAGGCAGAAAAAACCTACCCACAATCCCATCGCCTGGACGTAACACATCGTTCACCTTCCTTCCCATGCAGACATCCTTATAAGAAGAAAACAGGAACCACCCCATACTTTATTTTACAACTTCTACAGAAATAGAACGGTTAGTCAACTTGTCTGGACATTTAGAAAGTCTCCATTGTTCACCATTATCAACGGTGCTGGGATGGCCACCGCTGTGCATCTTGGTCCATATCCCACAATATTCCCCAGAAAACGTCCTGAGAACTGTTAACTGGTGGCTCAAATGCACCATGCACATTTTAAGGCTTTTGATGTAAAGGGGGGCTGTACGGATTTAAACTACCAACGGGCCGTGTATGAAAATTCAGTCCACTTCAAAGGGGGGGTAACATTAACGGCACGTTTAATGTAAATGATCTTAATCACAAGAGAGGCAGCATCAATTAACAAAAGGAAAATGGCCAACAGACCTAAGAAAATGACTTTCAAAATCATCACAAAAATGCAAATTAAGGTGAGTGCACCTTCCCTCTATCCAGAGGCAATATTGCTTAGAAAGAATTATGCAGAGTTGGGGGAGTGGGTTGTTCCACACACTGCAGGTGTGTGAACAGGCCTCGTATGGGGGTGAATCCACAGTACAAAAGCCTGAAAAATTTTCAGACCTTTGACTAGCAGAATCTGCTAACAGGCTTTTCCTACCATTAATAAAATACTCAGAGACAGGTACATGAATTCTACAGGAGGCATGCAGATTGTCACATATTTCACATCCTAACAGTGAACATTTACCAACAACCAGTAACAGGGCACCCAGGAATTACACTCGCATTTAAAAATACACAGAAAAATAATAAATAGGGCAAAAATGTTATGTGCCTAGGGAAAACTGAAAGGAAATATAAGAAAATGGTAATGAAATGGTTGCCAGAGTGCTGGACGCTTGTTCTTTCTGTATCTTCCAGGCTCTGAACGATGAACATCGCACTCTCGATAATCAGAGACAATAAAAGAAACACCAAAGTGTTCACGGTCATGGAACCTTATTTCTTTGGGTGAAGCAAACATGCTCCTCCTCCAGTGCTGGGGTTTCGTGTTCAGCATCCAAGCTCACTCTGGTCACCCAAAGGACTAGGACCAACTATTTTTATTCTAAATGTTCCCCATAATTTTGGGATACGCCATGAAAGGGTGTAAAATTTGCCTTTCTTAGGATACTTGACTCATAAATGAGCTTTTACCAGCACCGCGACCTGCCCGCTGAAGACCTACCTACAGCACACGTGACAATGAGAGACGGTCCCCTCAGATACCGTCGACTAAGGGACAGGAGGTGGGTAAAGGAAAAGAGCTTGTCGCTGGTTCTCCGTTTCATTCTCTGTGCCACAGAAACCGGAAACAGAGCAAGGAAAAGGAAACGGGACAGAGGCCTTTCTAATTCTTTACTCGCTCACAGGGTTCACAGCGTGGCATAAATACAGATGCAGGAACTACAGGCACAGACAGAAACTCGCCCCTTCTCTTCCCACCTGTCTCCCTCATTCCTGGACAAGGGATAAAACCGAGACAGGTAGAAGCTACTCGATCGTATCAGCGTTTCTCCAGTTACAGGTGGCGTCTTAGTGGGCCCCATCCAGCACTTTTTAATGAATGAAAGAATAAAACAGGTCAGAGGGCAATAATAAAGAGATTCTGTGCGAAAACTTTACATCTATTATGCTTTCTGTCTTTGACTGTGGGCTCCTGGAAAGAAGTTTGAAAGCTTCTATTCTGATGTGATGGAGAAACAAGAAAATCAACAATCAACTCCTCTGCCCCACCCCTAATCGAAAATCAAATCCCCAAAGCAGGTATTCCTGGAAAGTAAGAAAAAATGCCGGGAGGCAGAAGGGCTCCATAGTTACACTAACCCATACCTTCACCCTTCTGAAGTTCCAGTTGCCCGAAACCACCAGAAGAGTGTGGGCAGCTTGGCCACATTAGTCCTGGTGCACATCTCGGTCCTCAGTTTACCTGCTGTACCGTCATTACACGGCCTGTGACTACCACCAACCCCAGCCCGGGGCCTCCAGTCTCCTGGCCCCGCGCCCCCGTTTAAGGCCTTCCCTGTGTCCGCTGAACTCACACCCCATCACTACCCTCCCTGAACCTCAGCCCCGGCATTCAGTGATACCCCTGTCCCAGCCCTCTAGGGAGGACGCGTTCTTTCCCTCATGTGACAAGGACTACAGCAGTGGAGGGTGACAGGCGTGGGGCCCTGCGTTTGTGGCTCCCAGATCCGGAGCGCGGGTGCAACCTGAGAAAGGCTGGCAGCAGTGACCTGCAGGGCCTCGCAGGAAGTTCGGATTTTGTCTGAAGAGCAGGAGGAAACCGTCGGGGTGTTTGAAGCAGAGGAGTGACTTTATCTGAGTATTCTAGAGGAAGTGGATTACCTGACGGGAAAACAGTACAAGGGAGGTTAGGACATGCACACGGTCTGAACAGGGACACTGGCGGCTGGCGCCGGGTGGTGGCAGTGGAAACAGTGCAGGCTGAGGAGACAGAGGCTCTGGAAGTCAGTCAGGAGGCTCTGCCTGCAGCCAGAACGGAGAGGAGGCAGACAGCAGGGTTTGGGGCTGGGCAGGGCCGCTCTCCTCCCCACTCCACATACCTTTGTTTTACCTCCTGCAAAACGAGTTTCCTTGAGCCTCATGACACTGGGCTATGTCCCCGTCCACCCTTCTCTTGGCTGACATCTGTAACCGCCTGGCCATCTCCTCCCAGGCCCACCATCTTTCTGAGTATCCTCCACGCCCCGGCGAACCAGCAGCCATCAGGCTGCCCTCACTCTCCGCCACCCTTCGGCCCTGTGCCACTTCAGTCATGTCCCTCACAGCGGCCCCCGGGACCTCGTCAGGCCCAGACCTGCTCCACCTCGGAGACACATTCCTCTCTGACCCAGCCTCCCCGTCTAATTCCCACAGCTGTTTTCTAGCCCCCCGGGGAGGGCGCTTTCCTTCCCCATCTGTCCCTTTGCATCCAGCTGGGATGCCACCCCACGCAGCGCCATTTCCGTCGCTGTCCTGCCCCGCTGCCTGGTCATTCCAGTCCCAGTCGGTTGTCCTCAGACATGGCTCTGTCTCCTGCCACGCTCTGCCGCTCAGCACGCCTGACCGCGCGCGTGTCCGTGACTCCTGAACCAGGAGACCTGCCCTGCACACGGCCATCAGGGCCTCACTTCCTCCTCCCCTTCTGCCCCGCGTCAGGCCCTTCTCCGGCTCTTGCTCGGCTTGGAGCGTGAGAGGAAGGACCACGCCTGGTTCTGAACTCTGCTGACAGCATCTCCGAGTGCCTGGCACACTACAAACACTGCCATGCTGTGACGTCCCATTTTAAAAACATTATGAGGGGAGTGATTTTGGACCTGAAAAGTGAAGTCCTATCGTCAGGTCCCTCACCAAACTCACTCGGTCTGCAATCCTTTGTATGGAAAGGAAACGCTGTCCCTCTAGGAAAGCGGACAGAGCTGGCTCGTCACAGGCAACCACCAAGTTCACGGTTCTCAACTCTTTGACGCCCTGTGACCAGTGGGTGAGCCTGCCACACATCTGGCTGCTGCAGGACCCACCCAGCAGCATGGCGTGTCCACACACGGACTCGTATAGATGCTCGTGCATTTATTCCTATCTGGCAACATTTTATTTAAAGAAAGCACCTCTTAAAAGTTTTATGGCATTAAACCCGCAGCAAAGGACCAATTAGCGTATGTCAGCATGTTAAAATGTGAGGCCTCGACAAAGAAGCAAGTCTGTTACACATAACTAAGGTGTCACTAGTCTTCTCGGGTGTCTCTTAGAGCTTTTTTCCCTAAAAATCACTATGTGTACCAGTCGAGTGAAATCCTTGCAAAGTATGAATGGCATCTTTGAGATGACAGCAAAACACTGGTCTGCATTCAGAGGTGTCTCCTACATTATGTCTTATGCCTAACATTTGTGTACTTAGAATGCTGGAGTCAAATCCCAAATACAAACAAGTTCTGTTTTCCTTTCTACCTATTTTTTCTAGAAAAGTTTAAATGGACTCTCTGGCTAAGTAATCAGGGCCCCGGAAAAGCCACTCATTGGATCAGAAACTCCGGCAAGGATTTGTCTATGGGAAGGCGGCCTCGAGGGGCTCGGTGTCCTTGGCATCCGGCAGCTCACAAGCTCTGGACTTGCCCCAGGGCGCAAACCCCTGCCCCCCCCCCCCCGTTACACGGGCACACGGTGCAGGCTGGACGCTGGGCACCGTGGAGGGTGCGGGCTCTGAAGCGTTCTCGCTGCACGTCTTCCGGTGTCTCTCTGGTGGAGTGCCCTGAGCCAGTCTGCTCACCTGTAACATGAGACTAATACCATCCTGCCTTTCAAGCTTGTCAGGAGTTGAATGAGGCGAAGCACGCAAAGTCGCCGGCACAAAGTAGACGCTCAACGAATGAGACTCGCCAAGTGGCACACGTGGCCCCTGGAACTTCCATCGGCAACCCTGGGATCTCCGGGGTGACCCTGCATGCTGGCAGACCCCACCCCAGGATTACAGGCACACAGCCATTGGGGCTCCTGTGGTTTGTTCATGCAGCTCCTGCGACCCACGCACTAGAGTTTCAAGTCCCATACAAACCACTACCCCTAACAGCATAACATTCCTCCTCCTCCTCCTCCTCCTCCTCCTCCTCCACGGGCACCAGGAAACCTGCTGGTCTGAAGCAGGAACTGGCACTCGGTCCCTCTGCCACCTTTCACGTCGCGTTCAGGTACTATTCAGGTGATGCACACACATGAGACTGTCTTTAAGCAAGGAGATTTCTTTTTTAAAGAAAAGACAAAGTCTTGGAATAAAAGAAAGATTAGATCTCTCTTCCTTGGCTACTGTCTTTTTAAAATGTTAACTATAAACATGAAATTAATATAAATAGGAAGTTTTAAATAACTGCAAATAATTTACTCTATTATAGAAATTAGGCTGATCCTAAATTCTAAATGCCACATAATAATCCGAAATCGCTCATCACTGTGAGCCAGAAATTGTCCAGAATACAACACCAGAATGATTAGAGCTTTGAGTGCAACCTACAGATGGCTCTAGGATTCTGTCAGCGATTTGAATTTCGATTTCAGAAGCAGTAAATTCCTTCAGCTAACCACTACAGTCATCAGGTAAAGCAATGATCAGAAATGAATGGCTTTAAAATTGGCTTAAGAACTAAATAACTGAATGAGGTAGGCCCAAGGAGTTTTTCTAGGAAAGTATCTCAGTAAAAATTGCCCATTTTTAACCACACCTGAGCCCTGGACTCATTCCTGAAATGGTGATGGGTCAGGCTGTCTTGAGGATCCAGAAGCTCTCACCATCTGCTCCCCGATGACCCCCAAGGCGGCGGTTTCCCCACCAGGGGGCTACTCACATCCTGTGCTGGGTGTTCTCTGAGGTGGGGGCTGTCCTGGGCTCTGAGGGATGCTTAGCAACATCCCCCATCTCTTCCCACTTGAAGCCAGGAGCACACCACCTGGCTCCAAGATGTGACGACCACAACAGTCTCCAGATAACCCCCCTGGGGACAGAAGTGCTCCCCGCTGAGAAGCGCTCATGTGCTCCTTACTCTGCAGTCCCCACTCCGACGCACCCTTGTGATGGGCACGCGCACCCACAGGGAGCACTGGTCTACCAGAAACTGCTGACACCTCCGAACAGCAGAGGCCCCCGGCCCCGTGTGGTGGGTGCTAGGAGCCCCCCTTCACAGATGAGGAAGGCGGGGTCACTTCACCCCGCGCAGCAGCCCAGCTTTAAATCAGGTCTCTCTAGAAAGCTTTCCCTGTGCTCCTTCCATAAGCACAAGTCCTCTGGAGAGAGAAGACAGTAACACAGAGGAGTTGAAAACAAAGCAAGATTTAGGTCCTGAAGGGGTTTCACCAGTAAGTCCACCATCGCTGTAGCCATAGGAGAGAGCAGGTCACGCGGCTGCCTGGGTCTGTCAGTCACCAGTGCTCCGAACAGCCCGCCCCCCACAGCACACAGCGGACACGCGCAGGACAACAGCCAGGTAATTATGATCAGCGGGCCCAGCTCCCTCACCTCACATGCCCTCCTGGGGACCAGTTCCAACATCTATCTCCCTTCCAGCCGGCCCCCGCTTCTCTCCCCAGCCCCACCCCGCCCCACATCCTAGGATGCATTTGCTCACCCAGCCTCCCCGCCAGGACTGAAGGGGACTTGATGCCATTCTTTTCACCTCTGGTGCCTGGACCGGGCTCCCACGTATATGCTCAGCGGACTGGTTTTTAAAAACTGAACCAGCGGGAGTAACTATGCGTGGTGACGGGTGACAGCTAGGCTTACTGTGGTGGTTGCTTCGCAATATGGACACATCTCAAATCATTATGGTGTACACCCCAACCTAATACCACGTTACCTGTCAGTTCTAGCCCAATAATAAAAAGCAAAACTAAACCGGGGGAACGTGAAGACCTGTGGGAGTCAGAAAGGAGAGCCCAGGAGAGGGGCAGGGGCCCTGGTGAGTTTTAGGACACTGCCTTCCAAACTGTCACGTACCTGAAGGACCGTGCTAACATGCAGGTTCTGACCCTGCAGGCAGGGTGCTGACATTCTGCGCCCCGTGACGCCACGCGGCCGGTCCACCAGAGACGGCACTCGAGAAGGATCTAGAAGTCTACACACAGGAGACGTGGGGCTGCAGAGGACTGGCGTGGGGAGCAGTGTGCTAGTGACAGTACACGTCGCGTTTCTCAGGGCTGCTTTCCTTTCAGCCTCTACGGCCGACGAGACGCATGGACGCTTTCCGGAAAGAATGGCCTGTATGTCCCAGGGCTGAGGAACCTACTTCTGCGGCAGCTTCTTCACAAAGCAGCGGACACCTAGGTACATTCTGGTCTTGCCTGGGAATTTGCTGAAATGTTTAATAATGGAAATATATTTAGCTTAATTTCTGACTACCATCTAAGCAAAAAATACGAAATACTCATGACGGGTGTATCTGACGTCAATATATTGATCAACAAAAGCTTTCTTTTCCCCAATCACCTGCTTCAATGTCACTTAATACTTAATGCAAAACACACACACAACCTCTGAGCTTAGCAGTTGCTGGATTATGAGCCGCTGAAAATTGTGAGATTAAAGGGAGGAGGGAATAGGTTCCAAGTTCAAGACCAGGCAGCGGTCCCTCCTGCTTCAGTTTGGGTAATAACACAATTGGGCCCCAAATCGAGAGCATCACTGAGCATTGGCACTTCCCACTTACACACCGTTGTGTCCTTAGGGGCCTCTGGGGACAGAAGATGCGCAGCTCACTGCTGTTACAACAGGCGGCTTGACGTCAAATCTGCAGCAAAGTGCAACTACAGAATTATCAGAGCACCTCTCTGTACCGATTCCTCACTTAAAATCAAGTCAGGCTGTATTTATAGAAAAGGAAAAAACACGACTTAAACTTAGATGAGTCATCAATTAATAAATAGGTTCCAGCGAGCCGAATGGTTTCAGAGAACAAACGATGGGAGGGAAGAGCTGAGTTTTTAAGATGTCCATCTCCAGAGAATAAACTAAGCTGACGGTTTCTGTGTTCTAGTCTATTCGAATACACTGGTGATCATTTTTAAGGGATTTTTCAAGTCACATGTTCACAGCGCAAATACTTAATAACTCAATATCTTTATTTTTCACCTTTCAACAGACCTTTCTAGAAATGCATTATAATTTTACCACGTGAAAAATTTCATTTTTTTCAAAGAAAGATTGTTGACTTATATTTTATTATAACCCCAAACGAGTGCTGCTGCCCACACAGGAAAGCCTCCTAAAGATGTGAAGTGGCCGCTCCTGACACTGGGAAAAACTGCACGCACCTTAAACCTTTGTGAACAAAGGATGCTGAAAAGAGTCCCTGTTCTGTGAAGCTCAATTTTCTAGGCATGTTTATCAGAAAGGAGCTTTCTCAAAACCCACGTCAAGTCAGGTTCAGGCAGAGGTTTCTTGCTATCGACAGGCTAAACTTTTCTCCTTTCTCTCCACAACCTTAGTAGCGCGACACACATTAATCTTATTTATTGCTGAGCAAGGTCCCCACCATCTGCTATGGCGAGTATGCCATCTGAAAATATAATTCTTTTTTATTTATTCAGCCTCAGTAATTTGTGTTCCAAATATTTTATTACAAGGCAAGTAGATGGGGGACGGAGGTAGTGAGAATAAATTTGATCATCTAAATAATTATTTATACGTGGCTTCTAAACAAAATCACTAACTGAATTCTGAAAGGCAAGTCCACAAATATTTTGAATTTCTGCTCCCACACTTCAGCTGCCAAAATGCCAACCGATATTTCAGTACCAGACATTTTTAACAAACAGTACTTTCAGCCGGTTCAAAATGTTTTTATATTTTAGTTCCAGATGGAGCACTGGTTCAGTTGGGTGAGTGACTGAATATAATCCAGAGTGATCATTTTTTATTAAATTATAAAATGCATATTATTTATTTCAGGTTTGGAAATCAGAAAGATAATTTCCATCATTAAATACCAAGGGAAGCCTTGGAATTATTTCATAATTTAACATCCAACCCTATAAAATTTTACTTGTATGTTGTATCAGGTTTCAATTACATACACAGATGAACTCACAGGATTTAAAAGCAAAAGATATTTCCTGTTATAATTTTTTCTTTACTACTTGATATTTAGTTAAGAACGAAAATGTTCTTTTACCTTGTATTACAAATTAGTTGCAATCGTATTGTTTTTTCCCAATTAAGATGTTCACCCATACTGAATTACAGTACTTCAAAACCTCAACAGTTTGAAGAGAGAAAATTTAAATGTTCATATTAGAAACACACTACTATGCAAAGGGTTCTTTTTCTCCCATCTTTTCCTAAATACTATCTTTTCTCCTTTTTATAAGTCATATATAGTAGCATTAGCAGCAAGAATATCATCATGTCATTCATTCATATTCTTTTTCTCTCCTTGCCAAATATCAATTTTAGAGGTTTAATAAAATCAAAGAGTAATCAAAACAAAACCCTGTAGTTTTCTATTCATTCTACCAGTCTTCTCTACAAATCTCCCCAAATCACATTTTCGTTTTGCCTTCATATCACATTCCTGGGACTCACCAGCAGTGACCCATTGAGCTCCCTCAGTCTACCACGACTGCCCGCCTCCCAGATGCATCTCCTCCAATCGTCAAGGTCTTTTAACTCTGACCGTGGTACACACGTCCAGTGATATAATCTCCTCACCTCCCTTGTCTCTTTCCTTCCTTCCCTTTCAAAGGCAAATCTGTCACAACAGTTTTACTGTTTTGTTTTTTACATTATGTTCAACATTCATAAGATTGTTTTTTACATTCAAATACACTCTACACAAACTGTGAAGTCTAGTCACAACCTAATTTTTTCCTTACTAAAAATGAGGCAATTTAAAAAGTTAAGAGTGTAATGGTTTCAGATTACTCTTGCAAATTTTCTAAATTAAACCTTCACGAGATCAGCTAACCGACATAAACCCTCATAAAAAAAAGCACAGCCAGCTCTCCCAAATGTGACTGAGCATAGAAACATGTGTATCTTAACGGACTTAATTTTAAAATTTTTTTTAAACTTTTGGAACTTTTGCAGCATTGTCTCCCAAATCCAAAGGAGTAAAATTCCACAGCAATTTACCTTACAAACAACATAATCTGTAACAGTATTCACACTAATTTTAAGATGTTTGTTGAAAGGTTACTTGTAACGGAAGTGAAAAGTGATACAATATCAATTTTTTAAGCTGTTTTAAGGCACTTAGACAGTGCTAGGACCTGACCGCTACATTTTCTAATGCTGTGACTATGGATGAGGAAACTATATACCGGGTGTATTAAATGCAAACATTTTCCTAATAATTTTCATTCCTTTACCTTATCCATTTGCAGGACGAAAACCGCAGGTCCCAACTCAGTCTGCTCTCTAATCTCTATCTACCACGCACCTTGTTGTTTGGGCCACTAAGGGAGAAGCTGCAGCCTCAGGGAGGGTTTCCAGTGCCACCACTACGCTGATCTGATAGAGGCCATGGAGACCCACAATGACACCCATTTCCAGTTCTCATTATCCTCCGAAAAGAAGGAACTCTCTTTCGAATGTTTGCACTTGGCTTCCTTATAGGAAGAGCCTAATTTGTGCGCAACCCAACATAAAATAGTTATATTGCTGATCTTGTCGTTCAATTTTGCAATCTGCTCAACAATCTAAAAATGTCACCTCCAGACTTAAACAGCTGTACCTATCCCAAAACTCAAGATTAAAACTTTAGCTCCCAACTAAACCTTTAACTTTCCTATTGATAATGCTTATAAAAACAAGGTTCTTATTCAAGTAGAATGAACGAGTCACAAGTTAAAATTAAACAACACTTTTCAAAGCAAAACTTAAAACAATAATTATTAATCAGGGAGTTTCCAACTTTTTACCATCACTCACACTTTTCCTTCATCATCACACGATATGCCTTTATACACCACAGTTGTGAATGTCTTTTTTGGTGGGCTGGGGATGGAGATTCAGAGCTTTTGGCTTAACTCCTAAATTCTGTGCATATTCACTTAATCACATAACAATAATTTTGACTGCAATTGTGTTGGATTAGAAAAGTTATTTAAAATTCTCACCAACCACTGGAAGCAGAAGAGATTTAATATCTAAACACAAAGATTAGCCATCTTCTTCCTGGGTTGGGAATGTAAACAGAAGTTGACCAGTTGTCTGTGGAGAGTTATTTATTAATTGTCCCACAATAGTACTAAAGTCCACACCAAACCAAAGGACCCAAAGAAAGCTGAACTGAGAGAGTGACAAAATAAGGAGTTTTCCAATCAAAGACCTTTGGCCTCCTAGTCACTTAACTTCTCCAGGATCCATCGATACTGGAGTAAATTTTATATTCTCTATTTTCCTTTTCTTCCCCATTCTAAGCGATCCTTACCTCTTAACACACAGCCTCTGCCCACTGGTTTTACTCCCTACAAACACAGAGAAAGGATTTTTCCCCCTTTGCAATGTAAGGTCCAAATCATTACATTTTCCTCCAGCTGTTTATCTGCATTCCCCAAGAGATACCGATTTCAACATCCATACAGCATGCTGTTCCAGGCTTATCTCGCCATTTCAACCGAGCCAGTGGAGCTCAGGCTCCACCAATGCCAGTCTTCACGTTAAGAACTCAGGGTGTCCTCCTAGGTAGAGGTGTGCGTTGCTTGTGGGCTCTGATTTTTATCAAAATACTTATGAGAGAAGCTTCCTCCACACACCTAAAGGACCACAGTAATTGACCACAATCATATGCTGTGAACATATTTCTTTGTTGATGGGAAATGCTGAACTATTGTCAAGTCCGCCATCTGTATGGTGCTTATTATCAGATGAGAAACTGTGCAAGCAACTGTAGGTTCTATCCAGCTCCTTATTTGACCAGTTTATCACACAACTCTATGGCTTTATGTAACCTAAATGTATTCCATAAATGCTAAGTAATTAAATTGCAGTGAAGGACATTTTAAAGTACCCTTAGTATTTGATGCTTTTTTAGTTCAGGTATTGACTTCCTAATTCATTTGTACAATAAAATTTCAATATTTAGACAGTCTTCTAAGGCAAAGATTCTTAACCTGGGGTTCACAGGTTAAGAAATTTGTATGGGGTTAGGGGAAGGGTTCTGTGAGCATACAGACTGACTTCAAATTTTCATGTGCAAATATATTTCTAATGTACGGGGGTGGGGAGACCAGTTCCATTATCAGCTGCCCAGAGAGTCCATGACCCGAACCTAGAGTGAGTTAAAGCATCATCAAGAACTCACACAGAATCTACTTTAGTTGGCCACAGTCAATACTTTTTTAAAAAAACAAGACAGGTATAAAGAAAGCAGAAATTATTTATATATTGTCTATGCCCTCTTTATGGTAATCATCTTTTAAACTATCATCTCCCAGGGGATTTTAGATTGTTTGATCAGGAGGAAGACAACAGAATTCCCAGCTGTCTTCATGTGAATGTTCGTTTTCAGTAATAAGGATGCTAGAAATCCAGGCAGTGGAACTAGCACCATTTTCCCTCAAAATCAGGACTCTGTCATCTCAGAGGGAAGTACAGGCTGGCACACCAGCAGCTCTCCTCTTAATTACCAGGAAGGATCCCGTAACAAAAACATTTGTGGGACACTGCTGCCATAGCCTCCTGCAACGTGACGCATGGTCATATCACAGCACTAACAGGAGGCTTGCATCACATTTTTAAAATGAAACACTGTCATGTGTCACAGAAAGCCTGAAGACCAGAAAGCTGAGAAAATTATTCTTCAGTCGTACTTTACAAACAGGACTTCAACACTCAGAAGCTAATTTTTTTTGAGGGAAGGTTTTCAGTTTAACAGGAACCTATGAAGGATTGTGCATGTCCTCCAGAGGCCATATTGCTCAAACTGTCACCCAATACAGCTTAAATGCTACAACTGGCAACTAACTACGAAATGCCAGACACCAGGAAAGAACAGCTCATCCAAGTACTGTGATATAGAAAATTAAATGTGAGGAAGAAATGCTTGTATCCCTGTCTGCAATTTTTTAAAAACTTAAAATTTTTAAGTACAGGGTTTTTTCCCTGTTTTTCTGTTCTCAATACTGAATGACCTTACAAATGACTGACCAGCAACTGCTAGATCACGGCTGTCCTCATCCTGAAATGACAGCAGCACGACAGAAACCCCAAAGCAGCTTCCTGCGTCCTATTCCAAGTCTGAAATGAAAAGTAAAAACCTTAAAACTGATCGTATTCAGACAGAGACATTCCACAGAAGGAATAAAAAGCGAGTGGGTGGGGTAAAAAGACTAATATTAGGGTCAATCTAGAACCCAGAAACAAATCCCTGTGCAGAGAAACCAGAGGTGGATTTCAATGCAGAATCAGTGAGATTCTGAGCACTCCTGGTCAAGAAAATGACCCAATCTAGTGCATGAACACCAACCTTGGCAAAGGAAAAACTGATTTTATTTTCCTAATCATATGGGCCTACAAGCAGATATTTCCCTACAGGGAAATCCATGTTTATGCTTCATATAACTTATCATTTCCCCACCATAGTATCATACAAGACGTATTCTGCTCTACCCTTTAAGATCTTTACTAAGGCAACACCGGTAGCACTAAATTTCAAAGCACAATTTCTCATTGTACATAGCCATCTACAATTTTTTTCTCCTTCACCTTTAAAAGTGAACTTATGTACTAACTTATAAATACCTAGTCTGCACTCCAATATTTAAGTCTTAGCTCTTTCCCTCTAATAGCTGTTCTTTCAACCTTTTAAAACATTGTTAGAGCTATGATTTAACAATAGATTTTTCTTACTAAAAATGCTCAAGACCATTTTTATTTGTGTCATACTCTTATTTTATTACAACCTTTTTGAGGCAAAAAGGATGTGCTTAGAACCAAGATACTGGAGTCTGGTTTAAAATGAAGCCTCAATAAACAATCTCTCTGCAATCATATTTAAGATGGCTAATCCAATCTCAGTAAAACACGTTCCAATTTACATGTTAAATTTCTATGCTTCCACACAGTGAGCCTCAAACACAAGGAAAGTATTCAACCGATTTTCAAATAAACCAACAAACATGAAATGTAATTTAAAAGTTTTAAAAAAACACACGATAAAAATACCAGCCCCCAAACTGCACGTTATACCATGAATATTTTTACGAAATGTTAATAGAAAAAGCTGAGCGCTGTGACTGGATAGTAAGTGACAGCTCCTTTCTTCAATTTTGTGATTAACAGGTCTTTTTATTGGTAGTAAACTAGAGCAAACAATCAGAATAATAATACATATGCAGTATTCAGTACACACAATAAAAGTTAAAGAAATTCAAAACCTGTATAAAACAAAACACTGGAGAAAAATACAGCTTAAGAGATACAGTGGCAAAGATCCTCTCCATCCTCGGATTACAGCTTGTACTCTGTACCCAAAAAAACTTAACTGCACTTACCGAAATAAGAAATACAGACTTTTTAGAATTGAGCATATTTAAGAGGATTGAACACATTTTCTAAGGATCTTGCAATAACAAATAGGTGACCCTTTAGCTGATAAAAGACTTAAGGGAGGAAAGTTGGGGAGAAGAAATGAGGATTTTGTAACCATTTTTAATAATTTCTTATTTTCCAAACACTGCTTTCATAACAGAAGTGTTTTACACTTGCACAATATTAATTACTTTATTATACATGGAAGCCTGTGGTAGGCTGATTACACAATAAGACTGCAAACAACCAGTGGTACTTTTCTGACGTCAGAAGAGTACATAAGACTGAAACATCACCAAAAGTACATAAAAAACTCATCAGCATAAACACCAAAGTACATTAAAAAATATAATCAGGAAAAAAATACAATTGCTAAGAAGTGGTTTAGAGCAGAGCCACTATCAGCAGCTGCAAATGGCAATTAGCATCGATAGCAAGTTCTGATGACTTTACAAGACCCCTGTACAATACTGACTAACGCACCCTTTCACTGTACATCAAAGGCTGCGATTTCACAGAGGCTCTGGTGTCCTAACTAAACGAGACACTCTTATCCCTCACATTAGCTGTGTCACCAGTTGGAATTACACCCTTATTAGTATCTATAGCTCCAAGTATGTGGGGCTTTATTATACATGAAAATCTGGGGGGGGGGGTGTTTTTATTGTTTAGTATCTGGATGCCATAGGCATGTAAAATGCATAATGAATTACCTATGCAATGTAAATCATCCTAAAATCGAAACTGTCAAGACAGAAAGAGGAACAAGCAAGGTCCAGAACTCTTAGAAAGATGGATTAGAAACAAAAGAAAAACCCAGAAGTGTGGGTGACATTTAATAATACAGACAAGAGGACGGTGTCTTTAGGCCATGTATAATAATGCATACCCCAAATTTCAAAGAACGTTGTAATTCCAACTGGGGTTCTAATACTGGAACCAACCACTTGGGCTTCAACACTGTTCTAGATGTCAGCGGACTCCTAATGGAATTATAGCCTTACTACAGTTGGGATAAGGAGAGGGTGCTTTTTTTTTTTCTTTCTTCTTCTTTTATTAAAGCTATCATTCCAGGCTTTGATCAAAGATCCAAGAATATTTGTTCTACCAGGCTGGAATGAATGTGGTAAGTTCAGAGTACATTTAAAAGCTGCAACAAAATATAGGTAGCAAACATCTCAGAATTTTGGATCAGCCCAGATGGAGACAGCAATTTGAAATGTTTTCGATCCCTCACTTAAAATGATGAAATGTATATCTATCAGCCAAGATAGAGCAATTTGAAATGTTCTCGATCCCTTACTTAAATGATGAAATGTGTATCATACTATCTGTAAATTGGATATTCCATTACAGTGATACGTACAGAATTCCCATGCGTTATTACACTTTCCTGAGAGTGAAGCAATTAGAATAACCTTAATCCTAGCAACAAAGTTTTTTTGTGTTTTTTTTGTTTTGTTTTTTTGTAGGGTTTTTTTTTGTTGTTTTTTTTGTTTTTTATTTTTTTGCATTTAAAACTTTTGGGCTATTCCCTGACGATCTATACATGTAAATTTGATTGCTAGACATTGTCACTTTGAATGGCAAACTATTTTTAATCTATTGATTTTGATTAAAAATCATAATACAAACAGAGCTAAAATCACGCTAACAAAATAAACTAAATATGAAAAGTTGCATTGAAAGGGCATTACATTATTCTTAATAGGATCGTGTAGAAACATTCCAATGGCAGTGTTCTCAAAATAAAACAAAATTACATTAGAAGACCTCCAGCCCGGGCCCTGCTGGGGACCTTACCGGTAACTCTGGCTGGTGGGTGTCTTTACTCTCGTGCTACATGGCTCACTTACATCAGACATCATGTTTGTATACCCTGAGAAATCTGACACTGAAGTCCTTCCTCTATGGTCCACTTCTCCATTAGAGTTACTGATAAAGGTCATTGGCACCCTGCTGCCCGACTTGAACTGAGAACCAAACGCTTGTGCAAAGTTCTCAATCTGGTACGTCGTTCTAGGCTCTGTGTCTTTCTGAGGATCTATCTGGCTAGCTAACTCCTGAGATGGAATCTGAAAGCTGGCTGAGGACTCTAAGTTTTTCTGTTGTTCCTTCTGGCTGGTCAGTTTCTGAGATGAGGACTGAAAGGCTGATGAGGTCTCCAGATTCTTCTGAGAATCTATCAGATCATCCAGCTCCTGGGAAGGTGTCAACTGCTGATGGGTGGCATCCAAAGCAGACAGGTAAAGACCTGGTTGAGATCCAAACAACATCCCAAAAGGAGGCTTTGGCAATGAAGATGGCAACACTGAGGTAACAGACTGGCCGAAACCACACTCCAAAGGAGACGTAGTGTATATCTGCTTTTCTGGAAATAAGGTGTGGTTGTGGAGAGGCGAAGACAAGCTGACAAACTGGAAACCGTGTCCAAGCGCAAAGCCCGCATTCGTGGATTTTTCAAAAGCCTGCTGGAGGTACTTGGAGTATTCTTGCAACACGCTGGCCTTCTCACTTGAAGGGGTCTGGGTGCCTGGGCTCAAATTCTCTTCTTGAACCAACTCTGAGTGTTCTCCTGAGGTGTGTAAGTCCACTCGTGGTTCTGTTATGTTGAAGGGATCCTCTTTCTGGCTTTCTGACTTGCCGGAGTACTGATCCAGAATACTCTGCAAAACCTCATCCGGAATTCCAGACTTGTCATGACAAGACTTAATTTCAGTATTTAGGGCTGAGGAGTCAATAAGTGACAATGGGGCCTCGCTGTCCAAAACACTGACCCCTGCAGACTGAATGACAGACTGCTGGGAGACCATGTGTCCCACGTTTATAGAGAAGGCACTGTTGCTGCTGGCAGTTGGTAAGTATCTTCTTTTCTTTGAAAACTGCATGGCATCATCGTAATTACTGTTCATCTGGCCTTGCTTGCCACCTGTACCCTGGAGAAGACTAATGGTCTCCACACCAGTACTCGATGCTATGCCAAGTGCGCCACCTGGTTTCCCAGACAAAGGCTTCTGTCCTACTATGTCTGGTAACGGTGACACAAAGTTAAGGTAGTTTTTGTCGGTACTCTTCCTGCTTCCTTTCTTGAAGATCAGTTTTGGCACCCTTTTCTGCAGTTCATCCACACCAGGGCCAATGATGCCTCCGCCGGAAGACATGGCAGGCATCTCCACCGAGTAACTCTGCACGCTCAGGCTGTTGGAAATTGGCGATTCGCTCGCTTTAGCAGTCTTTTGCTCCTTATTTTCGACAGCTACGCTTTTTGACTTGGTTTTCCTCCTTGAAGAACTTGTGTTTCCCTGAGACAACACAGCCAGGTGACCCATACTGTTGGGGTTCGATGACCCAGGTTCTGCGCTCGCGGCTCCTTTCGCTATGGCTTCACCACACGTGCGTCTGTGCTTCAACAGCCGATCAGTCCTCGAGAAATACTGTTGGCAGGTGTCGCACTTATATGGCTTTTCTCCGCTATGTGTCCTCTTGTGTCGCTCCATGTGGTATTTCTGGATGAACTTCATGCTGCACTGGTCGCAGCCGAACGGCTTCTCGCGGCTGTGGATCTTCTCGTGCCGCTGCAGGAGGTATTTCTGGATGAAGCCCATGCTGCACTGGCTGCACTGGAACGGCCTCTCCCCGGTGTGGATGAGCACGTGTCTCCGCAGGTGATAGGAGCTCCGGAAAGCAGCGCTGCAGTGGTCGCAGATGTGAGGTTTCTGGCTTGGGGAGAGGACGGCGCCTTCTCCGTCTCCGACCGCGGGCGGTTTGGAAGATGCGCTCGGCTTCCTCTTGGCTTTGATTCCCTGAGATTCTGGCTTTGGCCTCTTCGCCTTTTTGACTAAGTTCGTGTCCTGCTTTGGCTCCCCGTGGTCGTGGCGCTCGTCGGTCCTGGCGCCGGCGCCGAGCAGCGCGTCGCGGTGCTGCGGGCCGGGCGGCGGCGGGGCGTGCTGGTGGAGGACGCTGAGGTCCTGGATGACGCCGTGGGACTCCTCTTGGCCCCGGTCCTCGGCCCCCGCGAACAGCCCCCCGTAGTGGTGGTGGTGGTGGTGGTGGTGGTGGTGGTGGTGCGGGGACGGCTGCTCCTCGGGGTCCGCGGGCTTCTCCTGCTTGATGCTCACCAGCGACTGCAGGAAGCCCCAGGAGGTGCGCTGCGCCGGGAAGGCCGCGCCGGAGGCCGCCGGCTCCTTCTTGAAAGTCACGTCCGGGGCCGGCGCAGGGGGGGGCTCGGCCGCCGGGGCCGCGGAGGTAGAGGCGGCGAGCACGCACTGCGGGGGAGGGGCGGCCGGGCCGGCCGGCCGGGCGAAGCTGGCGACCGGGGGCAGCCGGTGGTTGAACATGACCAGACCCTGCGGGAAGGTGGGCTCCATCTCCGCCCGCCGGCCGCCGGAGCCGCCGCCGCCGCCGCTCAGGAACCCGCCGCCGACTTTCATGCCCCGGAGGAGGCCTGGCTGCGGAGGGGAGGGACGGGGAGAGGGGACAGGAGAGGCGGTGGGACCGGGCCCGCGGGACCCCGCGCCCGACCCGCCGCCGCCG
>NW_017731387.1:3894822-3912716 GCF_001890085.2 Hipposideros armiger
CCGCCCCCGCGCAGCACTTACGGTCCCGCCGCCGCCGCCGCCGCCTCCAGTTAATAAAAATAACGCCGTCCTCTCCACAATGGAATTAAAAGCCTCCCCCGCACTGCGCAGGCGCGGCGCGGGGCCTGCTGGGAACTCTCCGGCCCGGCCCGAGGGGAGCGCTGCGCGGCCAGCGCGCAGGCGCCGCAGCTTCCGCCCGGCTCGCCTGTCAATCACCGGGGCGGTTGGGCGGAGGGGCGGGGCTGGGCTGGAGGGGCGGGGCCTCGGGGCCCCTCAAAATCCAGGCTTCCGCAGCGGCCAGGCGTGATTGGCGGGCCCCCGTGAAGGAGCTGGACGCGGCGAGGGCCTCCGCTGCCGAGGCGCGCTGGAGGTGGACCCGCGGCGGCGGGAAGTTCTGCGGGAGGGGGCTGGAGGCCTGGGGGGGAAACTGAGGCCTGCATGGTGGGGCTCCCTCCGCTTGACGATTTGCCTCGAGATCCAGACCCACAAGTGCCTCCCGTAGGGCACTTTTGATTCCACCCAGAAACCTTCAACTGCAAATGCCCAGCATTTAGTAAAACACATTGCTTCTGTTCTCTCTCTCTTTCCGTGCGGCAACACTTCCATAATGGGCCCACATGCTTTGTTTTTACAGGAGGAGCCTATTTGGAAACCGCAATACAAGTACCGTTGCAAGGAAGAAAAAAAAAATTTTTGTCTGGCTGCCAACCTACCTGAAGGCTACTGGAAAAGGAAAGCTGTCATCCAGGTGCGGCAGCCCTGTAAAACACGCCCACACGCGCGTTCATCATCATCAGGTGGTGTTTAAATGCCCACACCTCCGCGGTCTGGCTGATGAGCCCGTGGGCCAGGTTGCACTGCTGCCTGGCACCTCAGGTGACTGGTGAAGAATGGACTGCCGGTCCCTCCTAAGGTCTCCGCTAGGACCCCCTTTGCCAGTCCCCAGTACAGAACCCTGAGGAACGCATGCACAATTGGCAATATGACCAGGCAGCATCTCAAAATCAAAGTTAGAGCAGCAAAAATCAAACGAGTATTTTGGTCAGTGCCTAATGCACGCAGGGCACTCATTTTCTTACTAAGCGTGCCAAAATCTAAACCAGCAACTTTCCTGACAAAGAGTATAAATCACGGACATCTTTTCATAAAAGAACGGACAATAATTTATTTACGTAGCATGTTCTTCTTATGGAAATCATAAGTCCACTTTCTCACAATATTTCTAGCTAAATAATGTCTCATAATTCCATAATAGCTGCCTTCCCTGAGAAATTTCACCATTGAAACCATAAAGATTATTAACAAACCCTTATGGGCCTCTCAGCCTGCTTGGAAACTTGAAAGCCAATATTTAATGAGCATTTTGAGATAAGAAATATTAGTATTTTTTAACTCCCGTAGCTGCCTGTAAGCATTCTGCCACTAAAACTTTAAACCTCTCAAGTACAGTTAAGTGTTAAAAGAAAGACTGAAAATTCAAAAACTTAAGGCAGGGGTAAAATATTAGCCAATGCCTATGAGAAATGAGGCTGTCCGCTTATTCAGGTTGTCAGTGTTGAATGGTAAGCTGGGATGCATATAAGCTAGTCCAAGCATGAAGGGCAGTAGGACACTCATATGAAAAGCCAAGTTTGTTCCTCAGTTATCAAGATAAGAAACCTGTCATTTCTCTCATTCACTCTGCCAGCCTTGAGCTACTCCAAGCGGACTTACCTCTGTGCTGTACACCCCATATATCAGGAAGATGAAGAGACCCTGTAAAATAAAACGGAGGGAAAAAGCTGTTAACGCTAATCATTTCAGCAGTAGAAATACCTGAAATAAACTTTCCTGGGAACAGACAAAAGAAGACACACTTCATCAAGGTCAATTTATTTTCCTATTTTTCAACATTAGAAGCGGCACCTTGAGCATTTATAAGATAACATACTCGCACATCACTAAGAGTGCTGGTGTGATTCAATTCTTTAGAAATAGGAACTAAAAGTCCCATCCCAGGTACATAGAATGTTAATTAGAAAAATCAGCGTGTGCCAGTCTCTGAAAGATAACTGGGTCATAAAAAAAAAAATTAAACTCAGAATCATGTCATCAAAAGTAATAGAGCATTGGTATACTAAGCATTGGTATTTCTAAGCACTGTTTTAGGCTGCAGCAATTAGAATATGTTTGTTACAGTCTTCAAAGGGGTAAAGTTTTTAAAAAATATTAAAGTACAAAACAGCTAAAAGGATAAACTTAGAGTAATAAGTATAAATAGTTCTAAAATAATTTAAAATATCAGTTCAAGCTAAGATAAATTTCACATTATCAGCTGTTGTAAAACTGCATGCATTTATTCTATCCTATATATAAGCTCCAAAAATCTGCTATGTATGTATTACTTCTTAGCTTTAGACAGTAATTAATTGTAAAATATAAATTAAACCTCATTCTGAAATCTAAAATCTTAATTTTTTAAAGTAAATAAAACTCTTATGGTTTAAGCTTATTTCAGATAATAGAGGGCACAAAATTTTCTGTGGGTTTCTTCCTTACAGAGGAGACAAAAAAATCTGCATTGTACTATTCTTGTTAGGTACTAATAAACCAAATATTAAATAGGATCTCGACTAAAATCTGGAAATGGTTCAAATAGTGAATATGACCCTTTGAAAAGGAACATATCACAGGAATATTTTTATACTTATTTTAACTCTGACTCCTTACATCTTACAGACAATGGAAACAATCCTAGAATAAGGAGGTTGAATAAACAGAAACAAGATTTGTTCTTGTTAGTTTCTTTTTTAATAAAGCTCTTTTTTTTTTTTAAGAACGATTTTAGGTTGACAGAAAACTTGAGAAGATAGTACTGAGAGTTCACATGGATCCCACATCCCGTATTAGCAACACTGTGTAATAGTATGGTAAATTTGCTCTGATTACTCATAGTTTTCAATACTGCGATCTGTATAATTTTAGAAACTAAAACTGTTGCAGCACATGCATGGGATTAATAAGGAAGATTAACAAAGAGTTTTCAAACAACCGAAAATTTGGGTCATAACCTTTTGAAAATTCAAGTATAGTGACAGTATTGTCATTGTGTACATGTAATGTCCCAGAGCTCAAGACCAACACCCTATTCCATCCTTCAAGTGGCCTTTGTCCAGATCCACAAAGTGTACAGTGAGTTCCAGTTGCTTACGTGGGTCTCATTTTACAGATGACTTGATTGTCCCTGTTCTAGATCATTCAGGAAACAAATATGTCTTCTCTGACTTATGAAAAAGCTATACGTTAATCAGCAGTTCTCCTTCCTATAGTAATTGCTAAGTCTGTTTTGTCTTGGGTTACCTTGATGTAAAATTAAGAGAGGTCACTCAAATTTTAATTCTGATTATGAGATAGGAGGAGTGTTTTGCTTTGTGCAGGAGGCGATCCCTGACTAAATACAATTTCCTGTATATTGAACAATATGTGCTATGCTTTCTAGATGTTCAGAAACTCAACCGTTTGCATGAAACCTGTATGATGCTTTGAAAATCAAAATAAGGCGTGTCACCACTTCCAGAATTTATCTACTTTGTAAATTTAGTTTTCTCTACAAGAGAAGAGAGTTCTTTAAAAATCACATTTGCCCCCATGTCTTGGTAAAGTGAGAATATGGCGCATGTCTTAATATTTTTAGTTACTGCACTTCTGTGTTACTTGCTCTACATTTTAAATTTTAATATATTTAACCCTTTAAAGTAATGGGAAATGACGGACAACAAACATCTCCCTTTTGAAAAAAAGGATTTAGACGGAAACATGGTTTTAAATGAAGGCAGCTCCAATCGCAACAGTTTGTCCTTTCTCCTTTTTCGCCAGCAGAAGCACACTTGCAAGCATCAACAGCAAGCCCCAGAGTGATGACATCGAAAGACCCTGAGAAGGGCTGAGACCCGAAACCACCCCAGGGAGTCTCTGCCCTCCTTTCGCTCGTGCTGCCTCCCTGATGCCACCACAACTGGTGGAAAGGTAAAACATTAATAATAATTCCTTGAACTGTATGCTTCACACATGACTACTTTTTCCCCCCGCTGGTTTTACTGACAGTGTAATGATTTGGATTGAACTGTACAGAAGTTCGTAACCCCTCACTGCTGAGGAGACACCTCATTCTCTCCATTCCCAAAGGGAAGAAGGATCAAAACGGAAACAGCGAAACAAAAATCGGAAGCCACCGCTGTGAGCCACTTTTAAATTCCTGCAGAGAGATTACCTCCAACAACAGCCGGAAGGAACCAACTGCCAAATTTCAACTGGCACCGAGGTTTCTGGAACCCCTTAGCCCAACATTCTGTCCTGTGAAAGCATGCCCCGCTTGTGAGATGCGCGGCCCCCACCCCGGTCCGCTACGGTGTCTGCTGGGCCACCACAGACATAGTCACACATCCTACTTAGGGTGTATTCATTGAGGTACCAATTGTGCAGGTTTCACTCACAGTCCGAGTACCAGGAAGTACCCCGTGCGGCTGCATTCCTGTCGCATGTGTGCACTTTATGAGGAGTCAGGACCAGCAAAGGAACGCCAGGATATTACATCGGATACTGTGCAGGAGTTAAAAATAGAAACCTAAGGGGGGATATCATACTCTTTGGTTTCCTTCTCGTTTATCTGTGAACCTTTAAAAACTGAGGCAGCTTTGTACATGGCTTCCCCATTCCGGAAGTCCACTGAACACTGTCTGCCAGTAGTTTCAACAGCTGCCATCCAGGCCTTATTTTTATATTGATCATTCTGTTCTTTCTCAGCACTGTGTGGCTGCTATGAAGTCAGTCTTCTTCTAAGTGGTGGCTTGTTCTTTCCTGGAGAGACAGAGGACAGGAAAGTACCCCCGAACCCAAGACACTGTCTACGCAAGAGTCAGAATAACATCAACAATGCTGCTATACGGCAGCCCTCTCAAAGCACCCTCATTTACGTTTGTTCCTCCCTGCAGCACTGCGGAGGAGGCAGCGTGCATACTGGTAGCTTTACTTTATAAAGGGGGGTTTTGAGGCTTGCTCCAGGCGCCACGATGCTGACACGTCAGCCAGCCGAGACTTAGCGTTCTGACTCCTAATAGAATCTTTTATTCTATTATCACGCTGCCTAAATAGACACCTTCCTAACTCGTAAGTCATCAGCTGCAAGATAACGCACTTGGGGAGAACAGACCTCGCCAAAGCTGAGGCTGGTTGGAAGCGTGTTGCAGCTCGAGGAGCTCACAAGGTCAGGGCCTCAGCCTCCAATAATCCGGGTCCTCTTCCAATCGGGGAAGGCTTCGCAAGTACAGGAGCGAAAATGCTTCCAGCAGTGACGTGCCAGGTTCTGCCTTTTGTGCTTTTCCTTACAAATCCTTGTACCCTTGCTAGTTGCTGGGAAACATACCTTTCCCATCACAGGCTGCTAGGTAACCGCATAGTCAGATATTCTTCTCATTATCATCATTTCCTGAACTTCTCTGAATGTATGGCACTCTGCCGTGCGCTGTATTTATTTTTAAACCATGCTCCCACCCACCTTCTGTGCACAAGTCCCGTGTGGGGGCCTAAATCCCACAGAAACACACTCGCTGCTGTGCCAGAGGGTGTGTATTTGAGGTCGCTGCTGCCACCCGTGTGTAGTGGCGAAGAACCGGAAGCCACCTGCGTGACCTCTGACACGGGAATGGGTGAATGAGTGGTGCAGCTCCATCCGTCAGGGTCCCCGGCAGCTGGAAAGGCGAGTGAGAGCTGTGTGTTAGCCTGGAGAGATCGCCATGTGTGTTAAATGAGAACAGCAAGAGGAAAAGGCACGTGGGATGTATGTTCTCATTTTTGCAAAACAAATAACCAAGCCCTCTCTTCCCACCCCCCCACCCCCGCAAATATCACTGATCAGACAGGAGAAAGGTATGGAAACATGCACACCAAACTGTTGTCACTGGTCCCCTAGCGGAAAGACTGAGAGGGAGAGAAGTCAGAAACGAGTGAAGCAAAAGCAAACGGGAACGTCAGGATATTACAGACATAAGAGGTGGGGTATGCACCACGGGGCGCGTTACCATGGATACAGGAAACAGAACCTGCACACGGGTCGGATCCAAGTATCAGATGGACAGATGAAATATTCATTTGATTTGGGTATAAAATTCTAGGGGTTTTTCTCCATCCCTATTACTTTAATATAAAGACTACAATAAATTCAAACAAATAAGGTGTAAATAGGTTTGTTCAAGGTGCAGTTATTTTTTAAATGGGTTAATATTTTTAAAATAAATGTATATGCATTTTGATTAGTAGACCAAAAGAAACGTTAAGTTTACACACTAGAACAAATCATCAGTTTATCCAGGGAAAGAGGGTGGATGGTGGAAGGGGAGCTAAAATCTATTAAGTGACTGCCTCTTTTGTGTTACTCATTTGATTTAGTCCTTTTCTGAAGATCTGACTTTCGAAGGGGTAGGAAGAGTGACCAGGAGACTCCTGGCATTTCAGAGACTCTGAAAAAGTGCAGCTTTTGAGACCACAGAGCTCTCCAGGGGACCTGCCGGGAGCTGGAGTTGCTAGAGCCAGTGGTTTCCAGGTGGGAGAGGGAAGGTGGTGAATGACACCAGAGGGGCAGCAGGACCAGGTCATGAAGGGCCGTCCCTGTCAGGCCAAGGAGTTCCCCTCATCTTCTCTGGGACAGGGGGATCACTGAAGAGTTTTCATCAGGAAAGTGAGGTCGTGAGATGTTTTTTTCAGTAACCGTAGCAGCCATGAGGGAGACGGCTAGCGGCTGGGCAACCAGATAGGAAGTTCCTGTCGGGGTGAGAGACCGAAACGAAGGAGACGGCCGTGAGGACTGAGATGTGGATGCTGATGGACGTGGCGGGACAGGGCGAGAGCCGAGTTACAGGTGATTCTTAGAGTCCTGGCTTCAGTGACGGCTGGGAGGCGGTACCCTCTCCTAAGATAGGGCATTAAATGGAAAGAGGGCGTGTGTGCTGGGGAGAATAATACATTCAGAAGTTTATACACGTGGAGCGGGAGTGTGGCCCAGGGAGCACCGGACTCAGGCGTCTGGGTCTTAGGCCTCTGTCTGGAACAGAGACTGGATCCGGGAATCGCCGGGGGGTGGGGTGGGGGGGTGGGGGGTGGAAGTCAAAGCCATGAACTAGGAAGTGTGCAGAGTAAATAGAGGACATGGCCTGGACAGAGTTCTGGGAAGCGTCTCCTCTGACTCAGATGAGCAGGAAGAAAAGACCAATGCAAGAGGAGTCAGAGAGGGCGTTTTCACGGACGCCAGGGGACCAGCGTCTCCAGGAGGAAGGAATGACTGTGGCAAACGTGGACTCAAGGCGGGTGGCCTGGGTTCCAGTCCTAGCTCTCTCTCTAATCACTAGGTGTTTCTGTCCTTCACCTTCATCCTGTATAAAACGCACACAATCACTGTGCCTCTCTCATAGGGAGCTGTGGGAATGAAATAAATTAATATGTGTAAAGTGCTTAGAACCATGCCTGGCGTGAAGTCATCGCTGTATGTGCTCCATCAGTTGTCACCGTTAGGTCAGATAAGAGAGGACGGAAAATGCCATTGCATTTGGGAGTTACTCATTCACTCCATGTACATCTGAGTACCTGGTCTACGTCAGGCACCGAGGAACACGGTCACGAACAAAACGCCGCCCTTGCCCTTTATGGAGCTCGCGTTCTGTGAATAGTTGCACTTGGATGCGCGCTGTGTGCACTGTTCCATCACCTGACGAGCATCACCTCGCTTGTGCCTGGCAGTCACCACACGAGGTGAGGTTCCATTCTCGCATCTATTGTCCAGACAGGAACAGGGGCTCAGCACGGTCCCAGAGCCGCGAGGCGCAGGAGCAGGATCTGGCTCTGGAGGACACCTCCCCACCCTCTAAATCATGTTGTCCCCTCAAGTGACCCCTCAGTACAGTGGTTTAGAAGCCTGGGGGAGGGGGGAGGGGCTACATCAAGAGTGCAGTAAGCACAGCCCCGTAAGCACAGCCCCGAATGGGAGACAGTTAGTGGGGAGAGGCAGAAAGCGTTCCCACAGAGAGCCACACTCACAAAGGCCAGGCAAGGGATCTGTGGTGGATGCTCTCGTGTGGATGAGTAAGGGATGCTGGAGGCCTGCACAGCAGGCATTCTTTGGTCAGGCCATTCCCAAGTTCCCAAGTGCATTCCCACTCTTCTTTTGCAATAAGCTGGGTGGCAGAGACCCAGGTCTCTACACGGTGCCTGCAGGGTATTTATTTGGTATTTATGGAAGTAAGGTCAGTGTTATTTAAATGTCAGCTCCACATGTGGTGGAACCTCCTTCTATGACGGAAGTTGAGGTGATAACCCCTATTCTCCACGATTTAAGATCAGTAAAGGCTGCCACTGGGAGGTCGGAATCTCCTGGTAACTGTGAAACATCTAAAGAGAGGCCTCACCTGGGCCAGGTCTGTTTCTCAATCAGCAGGTCCCAGGGATCTGCATTTTTACACTCCCTCCAGCTGTCCTAATAATGCAGGACAAAGTTTAAGAGTTAATTCCAGCTCCACCAGCTCTAGTCTGTGGCCTGGGGCAAATTAATCTATCAGTGCTTCCCTTTCCTCCTTGGAAACAGAGATAATAATAGTACCTACCTCAGAGGTTTGTTGGGAGGAGCAAATGAGCTAAATGTTTAACCCAATACCTGGCTCAAAACAAGCCTTCAGTAATACTCGTGATGTGACATAAACACATCACTTTTTAAGGGATAGTCAGCAAATAAGAGTCTATAACTTTAGGGAGGTTCAAATTAGCCTCATTTGAAGACGAAATAAATTCAATATCGCATTGATTTTGGGTTGTAACCAAAAGGCTGTAGGAGGCCAATACATTAGGAAGAATTCCTGGACAGAATTTAAAGAGTTTTGGCAACACAAATTTTTTTCTATAGCTTTTATTAAGACAATTGGCCAGATATGACAGATGGCATACCACATATAGGGGTTACCATTTTGCAGATCTATGCTATAAGGATTTCAGATTTTAGTTTAAATAGTATATGAATCAGGCCCCTTCGGTTGCAAATGACAGAAACCCAACTCAAACCAGATGAAAAAAGTAAAGGGGAGATTTGTTGAAAGGATACTGGCGTAGCTATCAGGATTGAACAAACAGTTGAATAAGTAAATCTAGGAACGGCCAGAAGAGGAGTGAACAAAGAATTCTCTGTTCGCTCTCAGCCATTCTCCAGTTCATTTTTTTCTGGTGGGAGGGGTAGCACCCAGCAGGTCCAGGCTCTTACTGTTCCAGCTCCTATATACAAGAGGAAACGGGCTTTTCTGTCTCAGTTCTTGAGATGGGATTCTGGCCCTATTTCGATCACATGTCCCTTTATGGACCAATCCCTGTAGCCTAAAGAATGGACTGTTGTGATTGGCTCAGACTGGTTTCCACGCCTACCCCTTAACCAATCCTGTGATCAGAAAAGCAAGATCATAAAAGAAGAGGATCACTTCCATTCAGACCACTCAGCTAGAGCCAGAGGAGGGAAGGGGGACAGAAATAGTCACCTGAGGAATGTCAGCTCCCCAGTTAGTGTTTACTCCAGACATGGTCACTATCCTCAGGACTCACAGTTTAGTGGACGAACAAAACAAATACATTTGTACATAAGAAATGAAGAAAGGCTTATAAATGTGGGTTATGGTATGATGCAGTTGCACAGTTAAATATTAAAGGGTCCCTGGGGAACTGGGATTCTGAGTCTTAAAAGAGGAGAGAAAATCATAGGGACCAGCAAGACAAGGTCTTACACCCAAGAGACAAAGAATTAAACTCTTAGAAAAAAAAAGCCCTAGCTGCAGAGGGGACTGGTTAAGCCAATTGTGATAGACTGATGTGATATAACATTATGCAGACCTTAAAAATAATTTTTGCAAAATGTTTTCTTATCCTGTGGTAAGCTACTTAAGATACACGAGTGAAGAACAACAGGCTGCAAAAAGTATTATTTCAGTGATGTAAAGAAACTGCACTGAGGGCCGGCCGAGTGGCGCGTTGGTTAAGAGTTGGCTTGGGACACCAGCTCTGAGCAGCAGGGCCCCGGTTCGGATCCCACATGAGAACCAGTGACACTGCGCCCTCTACAGCTAAGATGGTGAACAGCAGCTCGACCTGGAGCTGGGCTGCCGTGCACTACCGTGAACTACCGTCCAATGGCCAGCGAGCAACTGCCTCACCGGGGAAGAGCGCAATGATAATACCAACATAGGCCAGTGAAGCAACGTCCTCCACAACTAGACTGAAGAACAAAAGGACAGCAACTTGTCTGGTCCCCTTCCCCGATTCTCCAATTAAAAAGAAAAGAAAAGAAAAAAAGAAAATGCATGGAAAGAGAAAGGAAGGAAATACTCCCAAGTATTCTTGATGATTACCCTGGATTTAGGAGATTATAATCTTTATTTTTCTTATATTAATAAATAGTTTTCAAATTTTTTTATTATCAGAAATATTTTTGAAAAAATAGATTTTAAAAGATTTTTAGTAGCATGGAACAATAAGTCTCCTAAACTGTTAAATGACCAAAAGCTACATACAAATTTGTATTATAATATAATCACTATATAAAATGCATGTAGAAAAAAATGGACAATCATATACCAAAAAGTTTAAATGTGGCTACTATGTGGTAAAATTTAAGGAAACGTCTTTTTCCTGCATTTTTAGTCTTTCTCTCTCTTGTTTCTCCAATGGGTATGGGCTTCTTTTATCATCAAAACTGCTTTCTCCCCACCCCTCCCGCCCTCCCCGCCCCTAATAATATAAAAAGAGCGCCATAAACATAAAAACCTAGTAAATCTGAAATACCTAGAGTAGCTATTCTTAATTATTTATGAACTGTATCAGTAAAAATCTAGACCTCCACTTTGATTTAAAAACCCTACACATTTCTAGGAAAGCCTTTTGAAAGAATATCTTAATATTTTAGCAGAAACAAACAACCTGTTGAGTTTCCTAGAACTTTCCAGGAGATCAGAGCTAACAACAAGTTCTACGCTTCCTGTCGTGTCTAGAAGATAATTACAGAGAGCTGACTGTCCAAGGAAAACAGGGACATTATGTGACTTTGCTGCCTGGTGACAGAACCCAGAGGAGACAAGCTGTCATCGCGAACCCAAAAGAGGCTACAGTAGCCTCTTTTGTGGAATTTGGGTAAATTGTTCTCAGCAAACAAGTTCACTGAGTAATGTCTGTTGGAAAGTTTGAAAAACAAACTAGTCTAAAAATCTTGGCCTGTTGAGCTGAATTGTGTATTTTGCCAGAGCCCACTGTAGTTCCCGGGGCCCAGAGCATCTGGACTTGCAAGCTTAGCTCCCTGGAGCTCCTGCGTCAAGGTGCTGAGCTGACCTGACACACCTTTCGGGTCGAACGTCATCAGGACCTGTGTAATTGAACACACACTGTTGAGAGCGTCCTGGGAGCCTATATCGCTGCGTGCTGAAATTGCCTTGATGTTCAACACTCATAATTCTAGTCTGTAGACTGTCCCATCACCAATTGGGGTAAAACTTGCTGAATTCTACATATACCCGCCCCCCCCCCAAAAAAAACCTTTTTGAAATAAAGAATAAGCACAAAGTTTTTAAAAGTCAACAATAAGGTGGCACAAGGCCAAGAGGTTTGGAAATCCCCCAAAGGCTAACCCTTGTCATAGCTTTTTTTTATAAGAGCCAGGACTCCTAGAGAATAGACCTGGGCGAGTTCCCTTTTCCAGCTCCTGACATTTAATTTGTTCATCTGTAAACATGTGCCTGGTACTGTAAGGTACATTTATGGAGCATGATCTCATTTTGACTTCAGTACATCCTATTTGAAAAATGGGGGAAATAAGTGACTTGTCCAATGTTAGGGAGAAAAGCAGCAGAGCCTCGGCTGTGTGGCGGCTAGTCTGGCATTTGTTCTGCCAGAGATGAATTGGCTTATTCATGTCTGCTCCTCTTTCTTTTACACTTACAGTTATCGCCTTTGCCCACTTCCTATGGCAGACGAAAAATTAATTGGTGCACTTCTCACAGAAGATGGCGTGTAAGTACAATTTCCTTCGATGGATTTAAAAACCTTATCTAACCCATCTTTAAAAGGTGAAAGTGATTAACTCTGCTGTTTCTGCCAATTATCCTGACTATTTTACTCAACAAATTTTTGGACTCAGCCTACAGTCTAATGAGAAGCTTAAGCAGCTTTCCAGAGCTGTGGGTCCACGCTAGCTTACGTCCTGATTTACTTCACCATGAGAAGTTGAGGATAACGGGGACCTTTGCAATACAACCAGACTTTCAGTTCTTGACTCCATAAACGGTAACTAAATTGTCCCTAAATCGTGAACTATTAGTCATTCTTCTTCACACTTGCTTAAATCTGGGGAAAGAACCTTCACTCCTACTGAGCATAAAATTAGGACTTATCGTAGGCTCCTCGTTATTTTAATTTACAGCTGAATTAAAAAAACGGTTATTCTATGAACTGAGTAAGCCTCAGCTTTTCTGCCGATTGCCTGGAGTGTTCTCTCCCTGGATGCTGACTTCGGAAGCAGCGGGTCCAATTTCTTAGTAGGGCAGGAAGCAGCAACTTAGCATCAAATGTATGGACAGTAAGAGCGTTGCCGTCAGTAGAAGGCCTTCGACATTAGACTAGCTGTGAAATGACTCTGATCACACTTGGAACCGCCTCTGTGGGTGACATCCTGAGCACTCCGTGAGGCCACACTCTTCAGGTCAGAGTCTTCCGTGTTACTTCAGCAACATTCTGGGCTTCTAGATAGCTCTAAAAATATTTGAAAGCATACATGCACGGACCCCTCCTCCCACACACATGGTAAGTGTGCAAGCGTGCACAGAGGCAGTTGGTGTGGCTTATGTACCTGGCTTCTAAGCTCTCGGGAAGCCCTTTCTTATACACCACACAACACCGACTGTTCGTGCACTTGACAGGGTTTCAAGGTCCCATTGACTCAATCCAGCACCCCCAAAGGCTCCCCGAGACACCTGATACGGTGAGATGGCCTCTAGAGTATATGACAGCTACTCCTCGATTCCCCGAGCTCTATTTCTGTATAACGTTAGACCACCAGAGGGCAAGATGTTTGACTGCATCACCACAGCTCCCTGTAGAAGTGCCTTCAGGGAGCAGTGACGTCATCTACGTTAATTTATAAATGCAATTTGTATTGCTGTTGAAGGTACCCATGCACAAGGTTCTCCAAGACTGTAATAAAAAACATTAACCTCCACCTCCAATTCCCCATTCCCCAGAGGAAAACGATAATTGTTTTCTTTAAGATTCTATTGGGGAATTGGGGGAGGGGAACAGCGTTGGGGAATCGGGGAAGGGGAACAGACAAGTTGCTGTCCTTTTGTTCTTCAGTCTAGTTGTGGGGGACGCCGCTTCACTGGCCCATGTTGGTATTATCATTGTGCTCTTCCCGGGTTAGGCAATCGGTCGCCGGCCACTGGACGGCCGCTCACGGCAGCTCACGGCAGCTCATGGCAGCCCAGCTCCAGGTTGAGCTGTTGTTCACCTTCTTAGCTGCAGAAGATAGGCTCTCACCAGTTGGTGAGAGCGTTCGTTCTGATGTAAATTCCTGGGAAGAAATTTGACAATATTTTTCAGACTTAATGTTCATATCCTTTGACTAACTAGTAGATGGTTAAGAGTCTGGGATTTTGCGTCAGTCAGGTACGGCTCCATATTCACCACCTATAAGTAAGTCACTTAAGCTTCAAAGGCTTAGCTCAGTGCCTGAATCTAAGTGAATAATATACAGTAAGCTCCTCTTAGCACCTTACTCTTCTGCACCAGCATGAAACAATTTATGAAAATCTGATATTGTGTTGTCCTTCACTTGAATTTCTTTTTAAAAATGAGCTCTAGCTTTTTACACCTGTGTTGGACATTAAAATTTCTTCTTTTGTGAACTATTTGTTCAGGTCCTTGAAAGTATTTCCACTGCAGCATTTGAGACCTTATTGATTTGTAAGTGTTCTTTAGATATAAAAAACCATTATACAATTCTCCATCCCAGCTTACCATTTTAAAAGTCAGATTTTAAAAGTTAAAATAGCTTTTGGAGGTTTTTTTATCCTCTATTAAACAAGTGACATATAGTCATTTTAGACTCCTTTTCTGTTGAATTCTAAATTACAAGTGAGAAAATTACTTTAAAAAGTCATTTGTAATTTTACACCCTGGGATAACCACTGGTACCAGTTTGGTGCATCCCTTTCTAGTCTTTTTTTCATACCTCAATATATACATACATTCTTTTGAAGAGGGAGGGGGAGCCCATTCTTTACTTTCTGCTTTACAGCCTGCTGTTTTCACATAACGACACATTATAAATGTATTTGCATTGTCATTAAATATAAGTTGTTTTCTTGTCATAGTTCTGTCTACATTGTATATAAAATATCAGCCTCACTTTAATAACTAGGGAAAATCCACCAATAATGAACTATACTGTATTTCTAAGGAAACAAACAAACTGATTTTGAAACAAAGAACCCTTATTAGACAAACCTGATCTTTTACAATGTTTCCTGCTGTGAAACGCAGCACGAGCAGATCTACAGAGAACTTGAGTCTCTGCCAAAAATTGATAATCCAGAAATTTCACTAACTGAGTTTGAAGGAATGCAGGATGTGATTTTTGACAAGATTTTGAATTGTGTTCTGAATGGCATTCATCAGCATATATGACAAAAATGGAATCACGTTGCAAAGTCAGATGAGTGGAAAATTGATTCTAGGGAGCATGGCCACAATCAACCAAAAGAAACAGGGTGTCCAGTCCTGCAGACCACAGTGGGACACTGTGACCCCAATCTCCATGTAACCAGGTCACTCTGCGTGTCACCACAGTCCCTGGAGTGTAGTCGTCAGGAATTGGGAAGCCAGAATTTTAAATCTTTTTTTCAAATTTCTTTTTATCTTGCTTTGGCTTTGTTTGGTTTTATGAAGTGATCCCCTTGGTATCTCACAGGACGTGAGGAAGACAGACGAGGGTCCAGACTAGTTAGTGGTGTCTGCTGGACATGATACATGCTTCACCAACTGATTCCCAAATAACCCTTTAGTAGATAAGAAAAGAGTCTCAGAGAAGCTCACAAACTTGCCCAAGGTCACAGGTTAATAGGTAACAGGCATCCAAGCCCAGGTGCAAGCTCGTTTTCTTTCTCTGAGACCACAACGCCTTCTCGTGGAATCAGATGGGAGGGTAGCGGGTCCTGGGCCCCTACTGACAATGGCCGTGCTCTTTGTAAAGAGGCGAGCACGTGCTTGGCGCTCGCGGGGATTGTACTAGGGGAGGCCAGAAGGGGGCCAGTGACTCTATATCCTAGTTATTTGTGACAGTCCCAGTTTCTGCCTCACCTCGTGAGGACTCCCTAACGTAACTGACCGTGAGCTCTGATTTTGGGTTTATCAAATCTTGTCCGCAGCAATGTAGCTCATCCTGAATAACAGACTTCATGCTAATGGCTCCTTTTTACAGCTCAGGACATTAAAGTAGGTCCAGACGAGAGGATCCCTGCGTGAAAACACAAGAGCTCCATTCGTTGGTGTCTGGGAGGAAGGTCAGACATGTCTGGAAGTGACCGAGCTATATTCAGTTGTTCCCACAAAGAACTCGTATTTGGGAGTGGAAGTGGAAGCAGAGACAATGCTGAGATTTAAGAGGACGATAATCACTGTTCCTTAAAGGGGAAAGGTTCCTCCAAGACTCTCGACGAGCACGCGCATGAGATGAGCAGAACCCCAGGTCTTGTTCCAGCAGCAGCGTGATTTTTACTTTCTTCGTTGTACTTTTACCACCCAGGGCCGAAGGGACTCTCGCTGGACACCGGACTCTCTCCCTCACCTTCCATCCTAAGCCTCTGTGGGCCTCCCCTAACCCTATGGCTTGTAAACCTGTGTGACCCTCCTGCGTGAAATTGCTCTCCCTCGACTATTGGAGGCGGTCCTCTGGCCGGAGCCCTGGTTAATGCCCAGGGGAAACCGAGTCAGTAGGACGCCATCCAATTTTGTGCAATGAAACCAATATTTTTTAAAAGCAGTGAACTGCTCTCTTTTAATCATAAAAAGCTAGTCCACAGACCGTCACCAGCCTGATCCATTCACACAGCAGGACGAGTGACCTTACACCCATGGCCAGTCCCGCCTCTGTCCTCTCAGAACCCGTGAATGGCTTCCTATCGCATTAGAATGAAACCCAGACTCCTGACCTGCCCGCCTTCCCGGCCCTGACAAGCTGCTCCAGGCTCTGTCTGCCCCTCCTCCTCTTCCCTCTGCACATCACCCTTCACCCAAACGCTCTCCTTGTCAGGGACTTCCTGTTGCCTTTGCCTCTGCCTGGTACTGCCTTCAGGTCTCAGGTTCAAGGTCACCTCCACCAAGGGGCCTTTCCTGACCTCTTGAGAACGTTCCCCATCCTGTGGCCATAATCCTCCATCACTGCATTCATCTAGGCATCCTACTTACCTCCTTATCAGCTTTGACCAGGTAGACAATGATTATAACCACCTATGTGTCTGTTCTGTTTGCTCCGAGAGGGACACCCTGTCAGTCTGGTCACTGCGACAGTGTCAGGATCTAGTACCTAGTAGGTACTCGATGAAATGCCGCTTGCATGAGCAGCAGCCTCGTAGGAGGTCGAAGCTGGCTGGGCCTGAGTGCTGAGGATGACCAGCTGTTGGTTCCATATGAAACCAACAAAACCATTCCAAAACCCTGCAGTAGCTCCGGACAACGGAGATGTTACTCTGGAGGGGACACTTGTAAATCTTAAGGGTCCTGGCAGTCAAGGGGTGTCCCTTTCCTTGTTAGGAGCCATAGCCCAAGGCTTAGAGTCAGGGTCCTCCGCTGGACATTTGGCTGAAGATCTGGCATCCAAGCTGGGCATCAAATCCTCCTCGGCCACTCTCTCCAGTATAAAGGCCGTTCTTTATACTGGATATAAAGAACAATATAGCAATATAACAGGTTAGCAGCACGATTCCGATTTCTCTCTACATCTGACGAGCGGGACCTGCTAATTATACATGTGACAGCTAGAAAATGCCTTAAATGCCACCTCCTAATGACTCTAAACCAGTCCTGCCTTTTTATTTCGCAGATGAAGAAAACGGCTCCTGCTCAGAGTGAGGTGGCATCTCCGGGACCTGACTTTTTTCCCCTGAGGACTGGTGAGGGTGAGCGTCTTTTCATGAGCTTACTGCCATTCGAATGTCTTCTTTGGAGAAAGGTCTGTTCGGATCCTTTGCCCATTATTTAAACTGGGTTATTTGTCTTTTTATTGTTGAGTTGTAAAACTTCTTTATATGGCCTAGAGAGCAGTTCTTTATATTTTCAAGTATTTTCTTCCATCCTGTGGGTTCTTTTCATTCTTTGTGGTGGTCTTTGAAGCACCAGAGATTTCAACATTGATGAAGTCCCGTTGATTTGTTGTTGTTTTTCATGCATTTGGTGTCATAGTGAAGAATCCGTTGTCAAATTCAAGGTCACAAAGATTTACTCTTATGTTTAAGAGTTTTCTGATGTTAGGTCTTTGGTCCATTTTGGGGTAATTTTTGTATACGCTCTGAGGTCAGGGTCCAACTTCACTCTTTTGCATGTAGCTATCTGAGGATTGTTTTCACCAGAGAGCAGTTTAGCTTTATAATAATAAACAGCTCGGGCCAGCCAAGTGGCGCGATGGTTACAAACTGGCTTGGGACGCCAGAGGGCCCCAGTTCGGATCCCACATATGAGGGCCAGTGACACTGCCCTCTACAGCTAAGATGCTGAACAACAGTTCAACCTGGAGCTGGGCTGCCCTGAGTCGCCGGCGACGGCGTAGCCTGCAGCCCCTGTGGCAGTGGGTTGCCATG
>NW_017731387.1:3915721-3922009 GCF_001890085.2 Hipposideros armiger
GAAGTGACCTCGCCAACAAATTCTGAAGGACCTCCAAGTGTTTCGGTGTCATGCTGGGTCACCATTGCGCTGACTTTATTAACCGTATCACTGATACTGTGGGTCTTTACAACAGACAGGACTGCCCTACTGAATATGTCCAACGTAGCCAGACAGCAAAGTGGGGAGGGACTGATACCAAAAGTATTTGAAAAGGCAACTATGAAAGAACTAATACCAACAATACACGTGAAAGGGCAAGAGAAGAGAAACTGAGCGATATAGGGGAGGAGGGGAAGGCCAGTGAAGAACCGGCATTAAGGGAAGAAGATGAATGACAGGAGACCCTACCGATGAAACGCAGCACCAATCCCAACTCCGACAGAGCACACTCGTTCAGCAGATACCATGGAGTCCCTCCTGCAGCCTGGCCATGGGAGGGAGAGGTGGGGGAGGTGGGGACAGCCCCCGCCTGCTTTACTGTTGAAAGGGGGGGCAGGTCTGTGGCACCCAGGTTCTTATTTGATCAGTTACCAGTCACCCAGCACCTCTGATAAGGCGGGCTTCGTGCTAAGCATGGACGCAAATGCATAAAAACAGAATACAAAAAAATGATGAGTTCACAAGAGACAGGGCGCTATCGGGATTCAATTTGGGATAACAAACTAATAACAATATGAACAGATAAGAGCAAATATTCATGGTTTCATTTAACAGTGACTCAAGCAAGTACTGTATCTCTAATGCAGGTGCCTCCCTGTGTTAGATGCTTCACGGGCCTCAGGTCACCTTAAGCCAAGAGCACAGGAAGTGTTTTAAAAATAGGAAGGGAAACACGTTCTCTAGCTCCAAAAACCTGGTTTAGTGAAGAAATTAGACACTTGCCAAACTGATACTTGAACGTTTAATGCTGCTTCAAATTGTTTATGATAACCATTTATATTGGGACTGGAAGTCACAACTGTTATTATTTATATTACAAATGTTCTAATGAGTAATTCTCCCTACTTTACGGAACTCTCTTGAACACCATGGTGTACTTTGAATTGTAGGAACGAAGGTAACTGTGCCTTTAGGAATCTAGAAAATGCAAACACACAGTCTGGGGCTTTTTTAGAGCCCACGCTTGAGACTGAAATGAGGCAAAGGGACAATTAAAGTGAAATTCCGCATTCAGGCAAGACACACATTCTTAAATTCTACTGGACCACAATAAACATTAATAAGTGACAATGTTGTTGATAAATAGGGTGACCCTTTATGTCAACAGCCCTCCATTTTAAATTGTATTCTCTCACCGCGCTAAGAAAGTTCTGTAGGCTTCATATGTCAGACCCTAATTCATAGCCCATACGATTTGGGTTGGGATATTAATACTCATTTACGAGAGATGTAGGAAATAGTCGGGCTTTTTATCAGTTCAGTTCAGCACACATTTATTGAGTGTTTGTTTTGGAGCAAAAATAATGAGGGCATGAACTCACGATCCAATGGAAGTTCTCACCCAGTTTTTAAACTTCAGTTCCTTCCGTTTCTACTAGAACACCAGTTCTTTTCTCCCGAGCATCTGTGCGTTTCCGAACTCCTGGGCTGGTGTCTTCCTCCATCCAGCCCCGCTACTGAACACCAGCGCCCTGGGCGCCTTTCATCGCTTTCTCACCTTCCTCAGGCATGTTACCCACCCCCCCCTCCCCCCCGCTTATTTATCCCTTTTGTCTTGGAATATTCATCTCACTCTCTCAACTGGATCCAGGCCAAAGAGATTTAAACGTGCTCAAGACTCTGCCATCTCAATAAAAACAAAACCCCCGAAAACCTTTCTTAGACAAGATCTCCTTCTCCAGCGTCACCTCTCTCTTCCTCTTTATAACCAGGTTTCTACAGAGTCATCTTTACTTCCTATGTATTTCTTCACTTCCCACTCACCCCTCCACTCCCTTTAAAACAGCTCCCACTAAAAATGACCTCCTCCGCTCTGTGGTCATATTGGAGGCCACATCTTACTCGACTTTGCCCTTGAAATATCCCCCGTGGCTTTGGCAATACCAGGCTCTCATTTTCTTCCCACCTGCTGACCGCACTATAGCAAACCGGCACTGGGAGTCCTGGCTGTTCAGTTCACATACTGAGAAGAGGTCAGAAGTGGTCACCTGTCCTGTCCAGCCTTCATCCTCAGGTGCTCTTTCATCCCAAAAGCCCAGAGTCTCATCTCCCCAGACGACTGATTGGTTCAAGTTAGAGAATTATTCTCGGGGAACTGGGGACAGGCCCCAAAAGATGGGGTGGTGGTGGGGGGATGGAGAGAGAAATGGGCTTTGAGACTGAGAATTGGGCCTGAAAACTTTCCTCCCCCTTTCCCTCTCTCCACCCCTTGTCCTAAATGTTCAAAGGGCCCGTCTACCTGTTTACATAAGAAAAGGAAAAGCCAATGGAAGGCACTGTAACTCAGGAAATGGGAATTACAATAGCAACATTTAACCCTTGAAAGGGTTTTGAACAGGAGAGGGATGTGGTCTAAATTTTTTCTGAATTAACACCTTTCTTCAATGAAAGATTTTAGAACACTGGGCAACCATCTAGATTTGTCTCAAGACATAAATGACTCAGATCAGAGTTTGTAGAATATGAGATAATGGTATTTTTTTGCCATCAAAAGAAATACTGCAATATACTGGAATACCAGAATTCATGAAGCTGGGATTGCAATCTGGACCCTATTTTTCTGGCTCCTTCTCAGCCTCATTCTCCCTTCCCCAAACTCTAGAAGCTAGAAATTCTCAAGTCTAGTCCCAAAAACTATAATTTTCTTCCACTAAACCCCCAATGAGGTCGTCTTAGCTGTGACCACAGCCCACTGTCAACTGCATTTTTTCTAGCCCTGATCGCTTGAGCTCCAGACACAAATATCCAGCTGCCTGCTCAACATTTCCATGTGCTTGTCTCAAAGGCACATCTGGTCCTTCTGCAGGTTTCCCTTGTCAGGAAACCACACCAACATCCACACAGGTCCATGAACCAGAAACTTCCTCCCAGTCCTGACAACTTTAGCTCATAAATACATGCTTAGACATGCCTGCTTCTCTCCATGTTCATCATCACCGCAATCACCATTATCACCACCACCACCACTACCACCATCACCATATCATCACCATCACCACCAACACCATCACCACCATCATCACCATCACCACCATCATCATTACCACCATCATCACCACCATCATCACCATCACTATCATCATCATTACCACCATCGCCACCATCATCACCACCACCACCATCACCACCATCACCATCATCATCACCATTACCACCATCACCATCACCANCAACTGATTTGCCTCGCCCGGGAAGAGCGCAATGATGGTGCCAACTTGGGCCAGTGAAGCAACGTCCTCCACAACTAGACTGAAGAAAAAAACGACATCAACTTGTCTGTTCCCCTTCCCCCAATTCCCCAATTAAAAAAACAAATCTTTAAAAAAAATAGTAATAATAATAAACAGCTCTATGAAACACAGCTTAGCATGTTTTGAAGGGATGTGGTCTGTATGTGTCCACCATCCCTTTTCCCTACTGGTGTCGTCCCGACTTCCTCATGTTTTTTCATTCTGTGGCATGACGTGTGTCCTGGGAGCCACCCCAAATCATTTTTTGAAACCCAATGAGGTAGAAATAAGTAAACAAAGACTTAAAAGAAAACCTTTGGTATCTTCTTTTGCACCCTAAAGTTTGAGAAATATTGCCTTGAGGTGATAACATTGGACGGGTAACATTTTAACTGGTTTTTGGTATTGGTGTGAATGCTTTCATGTTAAAAAAAAAAAAAGGAAGGACATGTAAGGACCCCAAAAGCATCAATGCAAGACTATCCAACAAAGACACGTGTCTTTTTCAAAAATTTGCCTAGGGTTAGTTTTGTGGGGAAATGAACACAATCTATAATAGTTAAAATTCTATAAGCTTAAAGATTCAGGTAATATAGCTTACATTTATTATAAATTTCATGAATTTTCTTGGCTTATAATCAGGGGTAGTTATACTGTAAGAAATATGACACAAAACCAATAATTTTTATAAGCAAAGGTTAGTTTTAGTGATCCTTCTATATATAGGTCTTAGATGGCTAGTTTGCTTTGAAAAGGAGGTGGCACCGTTGTTTTGGCAGCCTTGTTATTTGGAAGGGATCCTGCACGGGGTCACCTGCAGGCCCTTGCAAAGTGTGAAATTGAGGAGAAATACCAGGCAGGTGGCCAAAGTTTTAACGACTGGACCGAAAGTAATTGTTTTTCTTGTGACTTGGGACAGTGAAGCCTAACAATCTCTTCTGCATTTGAAGGTGTATTTTTGGCTTACTTTTACAGTACTAGTAAATAACACCTTTTAACTGGAAAACCCCCAAAACAATCATATAGAAACCATGCCTCATAATCTTTATTCTTTCCTCATGTCAGCATGGGTCCCTTGTGTTTTAAAAGCAGCGTCAGCAAAATCCCCTGGTTTCGATTTCATTAAGATAACGCTTTCATTCATTCTTTCTGATAATATACTCCTAAGCCGAACTCTTCACCCCAGCCCTGTTACTTTTGGGAAAGTAACATTCCCTGGACCCCCCTCCTGGATAGACATAAACCTCAGAATGCAAAATACTCAGAAACACCTGAAATATTAATACCTGTCTTTCAGAACCTCTGTGGTGAAACTTGCTTGCAATTTCTAAGAGACATAAGAAAAACATTCGGTGACGTAGGAAAGCGGAATTTTAAATAATAAAAGCTGCATTTGATATGCTGAATATACCAGGGGAAAAAAATGGGAGGAACTTAAATGTCTAATGGCGAAAATATCGTTAAATGAGTTGTGCGATCCAAATGATAAAATATTACGCAGTCATTAATTTTTCACAGAATTTTCAGCACCTTAAAACTTAGTTTATGATAGATACAGTGTTTGGAGAATAAGAGTATAGCGTGTGACCCCAATTACAAAAGACACAGGGACCTGAAAAGACTGGGGATTTCCTTTAGTTGTAGAATTTTCTGCTATTTTAATTGTCTTGTTTATCTTTTCCTAAATTTTCTATTGTTTTCCCAAAAGTAACTCCCCTGCACAATAAGTAATTTTATTTCTTCGGGTTTTCTGTCTGTTAATTGTTTTTAGTGTATGTACCAGCAAAGCAAGCACGGTCAGCACATTTTGAAGACCAAGCTGGAATCATGAAATTATACTCTCTTTCCGTCATGACTTCCGTCAGCCCCCAATTCTTAGCTCTTCCCCTAAATCAGAGCGTGCACAGGCGTCACCTGGCACACTCCCCCCACCCCTGTCAAGGTTCCCCAAGTAGCTCCAGGAGCCTGCATTTTTAACAGGACTGGCCAGCGGTGATCTGACCCGGGTGGGAAAGGCCCACATAACGTACACTGCCCTCCAATCTCCTAACCCCACCCAGCATCTCAGTTTTCTCTCTACTGATTGTACCAAGCATTCATTCTTCCGGGAGTGGGGTATGATTTTATACTGGCCTCTTCTGTCCATTGAGCCCTGGGGTTCCTGCTGCGGACCTGGACCACAGCAGTCACATGTGGAAGCCCCACATCAGGGTGTCGCTTTCCCGTCTGTCCCCTTTGATCCCCCGCACTCTTCAGCCCATTTAGGATATAGATTCCTCCTTGGAATTTGTGTATTGGGGTTCCTTGCTTATAACTGGGCCACCAGTTTAATGGCCATAAGCAAGTGATTTCATCTTGCTAAGCCTCATTTTCCGCATCTGCACAAGAGAATAATATCACGTATGGACAGCGAGGATCAGGGATAACATGAAACACTCTCAGGGAGTGACTGCTCCGTCAAAGACAGCAATTATTATTATTCACAAGGACAGAGTTTGTTGAGATGCAAAACAAACTCAAATTATAGCTTACTGTTACTTCCTCGAGCCCACCTAAAAAAATGAGTGTCTGAATGTGCACGCAAGAATTACTGAGTATTGGATTCCGCATATCAAAAAATGTGTCATCATTGTCACTTTCTTTGTCAAAAATAAATGAATCCTGTTGAGCTAAATCAAAACATATTTAAGAAATAATGCTCATGGCAGTGGAGTAGAAAACATAATGAAGTGCTTTTGTGGGCGATTAAACACCCAAGTGGTTGGATAACCACAGATGTAATGGTTGTGCGGACCTCCCAATGCCCAAAACCCTATTACTAATAGGTGACAAGGAGCCAACAAACCACAAATGACAGTCGGTGTAGGGGCTGCGAGTGGCGCACACACACACACACACACACACACACACACACACA
>NW_017731387.1:3927459-3928783 GCF_001890085.2 Hipposideros armiger
ATCACCACCATCACCATCATCACCTCCACCACTATCACCACCATCACCATCATCATCACCATTACCACCATCACCATCACCACCATCATCACCATCACCACCATCATCACCACCATCACCACCACCATCATCACCATCACCACCTCCACCACTATCCCCACCATCACCACCATCACCATCATCACCACCATCATCACCACCATCACCACCACCATCACCATCATCATCACCATCATCACCACTATCATCACCATTACCACCATCACCACCATCACCACCATCATCTCCACTACCATCACCACCATCACCATCACCCTAGCTCACATTTCCATGACCACTCAACTAGGCTACTGCCACAGCATCCCAACTGGTCTTCCTGAATCCATTTATAGGCTTCACCAGTGTGTTCTCAAGCAGCAGTAACGATCTTTATAAGACTCAGATTACAGCACTCATTATTTAAAGCCATATTACAATACTCAGATGGGTAAAAGGCAATGCCTTGGTGTTAGAGCTGATGTAATACACAGAACTTCCCAAATGGCTGTTTTCTCCCACTAAATCATGATTCTCTGTTATCACTAACACACATGTTTAAGTTTGTTGCTACGTCATATAGTGGTAGGAAGATAAATGTATTTAGAAAATGGTTAAAAATGACCTCGAATAGGAAGGCTTTGGGCATATGCTGTCAATCCTATTTTCTATACTTCTGCCCCCTCCTGTCCGTGAGATAAAATGCTCAACGCTCTAGAATGGAGAGGAGCTGCCTCGGCCACAGTGAGGCTGGAAAGGGACGCATGTCGATCGTCTCCCTAGCTTTCCCTCTGTGCTGAGGAGAGGAGGAGCAAATTGTACGCCGCCCACACCTAGCAGGGGCCTCCATGGTGCTTTGTTGTGACAGAAGGCAGACACCCAGCTCTGTTTTAATCCTAATTCAACCTAGACTCTAAGTTATTTCATTTTTTGTTCTCTGTCCCCTTTGTACCCGTCACAATGCCGAAAACATAGGAGGACCATTCAGGCCAGAAGTATTGTTGCTTTTTTACTAAAGAGTCTGTTGTAAAAGTACAGAATAAAGACTTAAAATTAACTACAAGGAGAAAAGCAGAATTTAGACTGCGTTTAAAGTATAAAATTTGATATTTTAAAATTCATTTCATAAAAGAAAAATAAAACTAGTCTACCACTGTTTTATAGTGCCTAAAAAAAGCTTTGGGCTTTTATTTATTTTTTTTTTAAAGATTTTTATTGGGGAATTGGGGGGATGGGAACAGTGCTGGGGAATTGGGGGAAGGGGAACAGACAAGTTGCTGTCATTTTT
>NW_017731387.1:3930378-3940503 GCF_001890085.2 Hipposideros armiger
GAATCTAGAGAGATTAGTAGGGCAAATGCCATCACTCCCATTTTATAGATGGAACGACCAAGATTTACCAAGGCCGGGAGCATGGTCCAAGGTCAGAGAACTAAACCTTGCCTTGGACTTAGATGTGCCCTCAGCCTGCTTGCCACAGTGTCACATGGCTTCCAGAGATCAGTATCATTCTTGGTTCTGAGCCTCGATCAATATTCCTTGCAGCAGCTGTGTTAATGTGGCTCGAATTATGTAACAGCTGATTATTCCTATCTGTCTATATCTTTCTATCTACACACACATACACATTTAGTATAAAAGCAGTTGCATTTAGTTTTCAAATGTTAAAACAAAAACTTATGGAGTAAATTTTAATAAGAAGAAGGTAAAGGGGGTCAAATATATGGTGATGGAAGGAGAAGTGACTCTGGGTGATGAGCACACAATGCAATATATAGATGATGTATCATAGAATTGTACACCTGAAACCTATGTAACTTTACTAACCATTGTCACCCCAATAATCTTAATTAAAAAATAATTCTAATAAGAAAGCATTGATTTGAGCTTAATATTATAGTAACGTTTGTGAAAATATTACAGAACAGTTAGAAAAAAAATCTCTAGCTAACTACCTTAGGGTTTTTGAGAAATCACTTCTCATCATTGCTAGAAGTAGACCAAGGACTTATTTCTGCGCGGAAAGGACGTGCAGTGCTCATTGTATTCATGACACAAAATGTTCTCAAGTTTTCTCCAGCCAGTGGACTAAGAGCCTGACTTACACTTCACACGTGGAGATAGTCATTTGACGTTTAGCTCATTACAGGGAGTGTGGTAGCGGGGAAATAGCCACAGTACATCTAGTCCAGAATTTTAGGGCGCCCCCAGCATCCTTTCGTGATTTGTTTATGATGTAGAGATGATTGACTCTGTCAGTTACTAATAAATGGTAAATGAAAAAGTAACCTGTGATATTAAAGCACTACATTAACCACCCTGTGATTAAATGACAGTAACACCAGCAGCTATAAACCTTTATAAAATCTTCTCAAGCATGCAGTAATTCTCCTAACTATACTATTATGTAGAGCACAAATATTTCTTTGTAAGTCCCGAGCAATACATCAGGGGAGCGTTTACTGCTGAAGCTAGATTGAGAGTAAATGCATCTTGGATTGCTATGAATAAAAGCTCTAGCTTCTCATTACTTTATGACAAGACACAGAAATTCACTTTACTTTTCATTTAAGCTTTTCGGCTTCCGTTTATAGATGTATGCTTCACGCTTTTATTCCCTTCCTGCTCCAGCCGTACGTAATAAATGATTATAAATTTTCACATTTGACCACCTCTCTGCTGGTCTCATGCTTAATGCACAAAGTTAGGGAGCTGCAGGTAAAAATTTCACAAACACTTTTATTTATGATGTTGTCCTTGGTAACGGAAATTTCAATGTACTGAAATGAAAAGTATGATTAAAGGGATACGACATCCTGACAAGGATAGTGGAGGGCAGTCTTCTATTTCCTGCTGAAAATATATAATACTTTTTTGACATCAATTTCATAGAGAATAGACATGGGTTAGTCATGTGAAAAAAAGACACAAACATGTTTCTAACTTCGGTATTCTTGAATTTTCACTTTTATGACTTACATTAGAAACATCTCATCTGCATTGATGAGCTTATGACTTGAAAAACATTTTAGGTCAATTAAAATTTAATACCAAGGACTGAACAGAAATTGGGGAAAAATGTAATTTGGAACAAGAAAGAATTCTTTTTCTGGAAAACCATATAAGTGGAAAAGTACTGATTTTTTTTCCCCCCTGTTTAAATTATTTCAGTAACTGCTTTTATTATTTTAAATCTATGTGGTGACAAAGAGATAGTCAAGAAAAACTGAAAAAGTTAGAGAGATTCCTAAAGAAACATACTAACCTCTTTTGTGATTCCCCAAAATCACCAATAGGCAAACAAAAAGCAACGTCTGTCCCCTATTAAAATGTTAAATGTATTTGAGACGATGAGTTGCCCTTTTCCTACAACTTAAGGGAGAAAAGGAATTAAGTGATTGGTAGAACCTCCCCCCAGTAAAGTCACTTCTCAAATAAAAAAATTGCCGTTAAGAAGGATATTTCCTGAGCCTGGAAATTAAAATTGCTGGAGACGTGCTGGTTTCACCCACAAGACTGGTCCCCAACCGCTAATACGATGTGTTATCAGTGGAGGTGAGGTCAAGGGTCATTCTAAGCCGGCTGCCACAGCCGGGCCTGAGAGCCATCTCCTCCTCCGCGAGGAAGCATACATCTCGAATCCAAATCTTGGGACATAAGATACTGTGGAAATTTAAAAACCCATATTCTCTTGATTTCATGGAAATCTATGGAAATAGGAAACGGGAAACTCACTCTGAATCACCCGCCACAGGTTGAGCCTGGGATATGGCCCCTCGCTGGGCAGTCGCCCCTGGGTCACCTTTATGACACTCTGAGTCTCTAGCTTCACTGTCCCTGACTGTCGCAGTTCCCACGCTGCTGAGCACCGCACTAGCCCCCCGGAGGGAGGACACAGGTGGAGAAGCAGCCAGCACCGCCCCTGCGCCCCGGGAGCTTACAGCCTGCAAGGCAGATGAGACTTGACACGCGCACAGGACTGAAATCGGTCAGGAAATGATCAGAGGTCCATGAACAGGGACACGCAGACGACAAAACGCTGTCCCGCTGGTGGGGCGGGTGTAACTGCCATCTGGTAGCTGCAGGGACTTTGGGTGGTCTGTGCGGCGGTCTCAGCTCACAGCTCGGGCAGAGGTCAGTCAATTCAGTAGATTTGAGTGAAGGACCAAGAGCTAATGACCCTGCAGTGTCCTTGGTGCGCAGACAGAGGAGAGAATGCGAAAGAGGGGAAGGGAACAGGAGGTGAGACCGGACAGCAGGCGGCCGCAGCATCAAGGCCTGGTGACGTCTGGGTGAGGACCCAGGAAAGGTCTTTGAAAGATTCGGGGCAGGTTTTGCATGAATGAAAATAAGAGCATTCTAACAGCCTCGGCAGAGGGCTTGCTATTTGACCCAAGTGCACAGTCATTACATTTTTAGGCAAGTATTCTACCGAGGTATAGGCTAAAAACTTTTTTTTTTAAGTCTCTGCAGCATTTCAACAACCTCACAGCTTTCTTCAATAACTGTTCCTACAAATACTTTCTGACACCTTCCGCTGGTCGCTCTGTTATTGCAGAGCCCTGAAAAATATATTACGTCTCATGTCAGTTATAAAAATAACACCACAAATTATAACCCAAACAAAATTACCCAGTAATTATCATTTAGACGTCCGTTTGAATCCTTTTCAGTTACTGTTACTCGAGTCTGCCCTTATGAGCCAGACAATTTAACACAAGGCACGCTGGAGGGGTTTATTTAAATCCTTCTCCTTTACCATGTGCTTCGATAATATCTGAAACCCACCTTTCTGAGCTCTCTCTGAGTGCCTTAATCTCCAGAGCAGTTCTATATACATTGAATACTTACAGCCCTAAATTTGACAAAAATAGGCAGAGTAAACATGTGGTGTCAATTATAGGGAAAGACTGCACAAAGGTTAGAGGAATAAGAACAGAGCTCACGCTTTCTTTTAACTTGTTAATGTCTCTGACCCTTTTGTACAGAAAAAAAATCACTTTAATCAACATTATATGCATTTCATTGTGGCCTTAGCCTTTAACAGCCTGTAAGAAATGTTTGGCGATCAATTATACACATCAAGTTGATATGCTGCAGGACCGGGGTCATTTACGTGTGCAATTAAACCTGAGAGGGCTCCAGGAGACCTACATGGTTAGCATGACTTCCTCTCCCCACCCCAATCAGCCTTCCTGAAGCCACAAGAGATGAGGAAGCTTAATTAAACTTATCCGAGATCTCCTTTGTCATCCTAGGAACTGAGAAGCCATGAGTGTAGATAGAGTGTGTTTCAAATCGAGGGCCTGCTCCCCACCCACCCTTGTACTGTCCCCACATATCACATAGCCAGTCTCACACTCACACACATGCAGTTGAGATTTTCATCAAATAAATTTGTTACAAATTGATCCTTGGCACGTTTTGAGTCCCATCTGAAGCCAAAACAGTCATCCGCGTCCCAGAATGGCCGTTGATGTCTACAGTGATGGTGTGAGATTTTGAGATGAGGGTCAGTGTTCCTAAGTGTCCCGTCCACAGCCATGCACTGGAGGCCACGGCACTGCTCACGTCCTCGTAATCTTATATGAAAGGTGGTGGGATGTGCCGTCGACGACTGGGCAAGTCTCCATGGAGTGGTCTTGAACAGGGGTGGCTTCAGACCCAGCTCAGCAACCCAGAGTCTACTCTGAAAATCCACACGGGAAAGGAAAGCCCTCCTATGTCTAGCCAGGACGGATGGCTATTTTCAACCGCGTTCTGCGTACATCTGAAGAGTAGGCTGGGGCCCCAGAGCAGGTAAATATTTGGCTTTTTAAATTTAACTTCATGAGTTTTTCCCTCCCCTCCTTCTCTCCAGCCTCTTGCTCTCAGATAAGAGGAGCCAGCCACTGGCTTTCAAAACAGAATTGAAATATGTTCCTCAACATTCACTCAACAAACGTTTACTGGGTGTCTACCATGTGTGGGACACACGAGGTGCTGACTTCCATTTATGACTAATACTTCGTGAATATGGACTGTGTTGGAGTCAAATCCATCCATATATGACATAGGACCTAATCCCCAAAGAACTCCCACGTAGATTGGGCAGTGCTAGGAATTAGGAAAAAACAGATAACTCCAAATGCCAGGTAGGGGCAGCCATTCCTTCTCCAGCTTCAGGATATTCTGAGACTGTCTGCTGTGTACACGGAGCACCAATTTTTAATTGATATACTTTGGTCCCTTCCTCCATGTGTTAGCTTGTTATGATATCATGGGTATATTGCAAGGAAAGGAGAGAAGAAGAAAGGAGAGGGACAGAGGGGGAGAGGGAGAGAGAAAGGGAGGGAGGGAGGGAGGAAGGATGGGAGAGGGAGAGGGAGAGAGAGGGAGAGAGAGAGAGAGCTTTCTTAACATTATACTATTTTATGATTTGTGCACCTCCACCTTTGCCCTGAAAGCACATTTTTTTCTCGTGCTTGTTTTTGAGCAGTTTCCAACATCCCACTAATGAAGAAACCATTTTTATTGGAAGACTTTGTATTGATGAATTGGAAAGCCTACTTCCCATCTGGAAGTCTAATTGTGTATATCCTGTGACGGTAACTCCCCACATAGATCAATTTTCTATTAAAAATGGGTGTTTTGTTTGAAGGAAGTATTTTTTAAACACATCTCGTTATACACCTAATTGTTTTTAAGTATTTTTTTTAATGTCAACGTAGAGGAATCTAACAGTCTTACACAGTTATATATTCTCCCAGTCGTATCCTCATGGGCTGAAAATGTAGGTACACACATCCCCCAAAATGTTGAAGTGAATAGGAGAAACTAGCTGACAAAGAAATGAACACGTCCGTTTTCCAAGTTACTACTGATTATTTTTTGATGCTCAGTGTCGTTGAGATGCCATAAAAGTTTAACTTCCAAACAGAATGGCATAGCCACACTTTCACCAACTGGTTTTTACAAACCATCCTCCATGGGTTTATGCAAAAAAAGGACTAATACAAATTGCCTACAAATTATGGAATTATTTTATCTGGTTTCAAAAGAGCAATAAGGAACAAAGTCCAGAGTAACTTGAAACACCTGAAAATGTGGGGTCAGAGAAGCAGGAAAGCGAAGGGGGTTTCTGGTTCTCCCTTCCTCTCCAGGAGAGGCGAAGCGTGTGGCTGAGTTATGGCAATGCATTGATCTGACTCCAACCTGAAGTTACCAAGGTTTTATAAGGCTGCAATAAAGCTTTCTTTGCATTAACCAGCCAAGCACATAAACATTTTAATGAACTGTTTTTACATGGTTCATTGGGCAGCTACCAGGCTACTGTAATACAAATCACCACCCCACTGCATCCAGCTTCCTCAAGATGGCTGTACTTTTTCAGTTTACCAAATGCAAATTGAATATCACAGCCAGGGAGCTTAATCAAATACTTGACTATTCGAGCATGGGAAATTCTTCGCCTGGAATTTACTGTGTGCTGGGAGAGTCTGTTCAAAGGACTGAATCTCAGAGAATTTCAGCTCTCAAGGCTCCAAGCCGAGAGTGAGGTTTCTCACGACAGTCACTGAGATTACTAAAAATAACAAGCCCCTCAAAGTCAGCGCTCTGGGTCGAAATGGTTTTAGGCAACGAATGACAGTGTTTCCATGAGGAGTAAGGAGCTGAATCACCATTAGTCACGAGGAGACGGTGTCCCCAAACTGATATTTCTCTTAGTGACCTGAAGGCTTGAATGCATTATTGAACTCAAGACCAACGCAGATCAAATCTCCTTGGAATAATTAAGTATCATTACTGACAAACATTTGTGTGCAATCGAGTCAACACTAAATTATAAAATATTTATTATGTCTTCCGAGAGCTTTATGACACTGTATGTATTTTTACGACTAGAGATTAGCCCAACACATAATTTAATAGTGAATGCAAATTATAAATGAATATTTAACAAACCATACCACATTTTATGTCCCTAACATGTCTTCTGCCGCTGGTAGGACTGACAGAAATGGCTCCGTGATGTATTTTTCTGCTGCCTGAAGCCCCAGTGAAAACAAGGTGTTTTCACCTTGACGTGGCCTTTAAAATAAATTAATTTGTTAACATTTAAAAATGCAGTGCAACAGATGACATAAAACATTTACAAGACCGTTTATAACGCAACCAACCATGTGCCAATCCAATAATATTTATCAAAACATTTTCCTTGGCTAATCATTTCACAGTCAAGATTTGGAAATATTTGTTTTTCAGGTTGAGTCAAGGATTTAAATGCTACTCACGGTACCATAAAGATGTTATATGGTGTTCATATAACCTGAGTATTAAAAATATAATGAATTTGCTATTTATGAACCATTAAGTTTTACCTCACCCCCCAGAATAAATTTTATATCATTACAGAGCTATTAATACACCCTCTCTGTGTTTGCATCCTCCTAACGCTATCTACCTTCCCGGAGATATATTCGCAAGCCAAGTTTATAGATACATGAGATAAATCAGAATTTTTTTTTTTNGCAGTGTCACTGGCCCTCATATGTGGGATCCGAACCGGGGCCCTCTGGCATCCCAAGCGAGTTCTTAACCATCGCGCCACTCGGCCGGCCCTGGGCTTTTATTTTTGAAGTCACCAATATTTAAACATCTTAATACTGTATACATATGTATATCAGACAATTTTTTTTTAAAGTGGTGGTAATTAAATTCAATGACCATTTGATTCGTCTCTTGAGCAAGACGTGCCATGCCAGAAGCCCAAAGGATCTCAAAGATGAGGACAACTTGCTTTGAAAACCTTAAAGTCTAATAAATAATGACATGGAAACAGAACTTTAGAATTATAAGTAAGAAATACTGTGATGTGATCCAAGGGCTAGGCAGGAAGGTCCCATGGAAAAGCAAACTTTTCAAGGGGACCTTGAAGAATTACCGCGACTTTGACAGACAGACATTCCAGGCACCAGACACTAACATCCATGAACAAAATCAGTGACGCCCATGCCTGCTGACATTGCTGTTCTCACCTGAACGGTCACTTCAGCTGCCTGAAGACTGTTTCTCCTCCTTTGACTTGTTAATCTAAGGCTGTACTTTGGAGCAGGGCGATTTTTATTTCCAGACGTATCACTGCCCCAACTGGGGCTCTGTCCCAGTCACTAAATTATAGCCTAATGATTTCACATGGGACTGGCCGTGGGTGAGCTGAAGGTCTGCGGAGAATTTAAGAGTGTGTAAATTCCCCAAAATTTAAAAATTGAGAAAAATCTAATCAATCACGCTGAAAGGCACAGAGTCACAGGTGCTAAGGCTCTAGAAGATGCAATGGGGACGTGTGTGTGTTCACATTTAATCCAGGGCAAATTCATTCTCCTTTTGGAAATTTTCACCATCTACTCTTCGTGCAATAGGGCCTGTCAGTGCCCAACACGTAGTAGGTGCTCAATAAATATTAGCAAAATGACAAGGCCCTTTTTCCATGGGGCTTTTGTACTCACTTTTAAGAAAAGCTGTTCAAATATTATAATTCATATCTGAACACTCAGTTCTACCTTTATTTAATGTCTTTTATGTGCAAGGCATTGATAGATCATGTGCCTCCTCTGTTTGCAGAGTGCTTTCTTGTACAATATTTTACTTGATCCTTATACGAATCTAGAGAGATTAGTAGGGCAAATGCCATCACTCCCATTTTATAGATGGAACGACCAAGATTTACCAAGGCCGGGAGCATGGTCCAAGGTCAGAGAACTAAACCTTGCCTTGGACTTAGATGTGCCCTCAGCCTGCTTGCCACAGTGTCACATGGCTTCCAGAGATCAGTATCATTCTTGGTTCTGAGCCTCGATCAATATTCCTTGCAGCAGCTGTGTTAATGTGGCTCGAATTATGTAACAGCTGATTATTCCTATCTGTCTATATCTTTCTATCTACACACACATACACATTTAGTATAAAAGCAGTTGCATTTAGTTTTCAAATGTTAAAACAAAAACTTATGGAGTAAATTTTAATAAGAAGAAGGTAAAGGGGGTCAAATATATGGTGATGGAAGGAGAAGTGACTCTGGGTGATGAGCACACAATGCAATATATAGATGATGTATCATAGAATTGTACACCTGAAACCTATGTAACTTTACTAACCATTGTCACCCCAATAATCTTAATTAAAAAATAATTCTAATAAGAAAGCATTGATTTGAGCTTAATATTATAGTAACGTTTGTGAAAATATTACAGAACAGTTAGAAAAAAAATCTCTAGCTAACTACCTTAGGGTTTTTGAGAAATCACTTCTCATCATTGCTAGAAGTAGACCAAGGACTTATTTCTGCGCGGAAAGGACGTGCAGTGCTCATTGTATTCATGACACAAAATGTTCTCAAGTTTTCTCCAGCCAGTGGACTAAGAGCCTGACTTACACTTCACACGTGGAGATAGTCATTTGACGTTTAGCTCATTACAGGGAGTGTGGTAGCGGGGAAATAGCCACAGTACATCTAGTCCAGAATTTTAGGGCGCCCCCAGCATCCTTTCGTGATTTGTTTATGATGTAGAGATGATTGACTCTGTCAGTTACTAATAAATGGTAAATGAAAAAGTAACCTGTGATATTAAAGCACTACATTAACCACCCTGTGATTAAATGACAGTAACACCAGCAGCTATAAACCTTTATAAAATCTTCTCAAGCATGCAGTAATTCTCCTAACTATACTATTATGTAGAGCACAAATATTTCTTTGTAAGTCCCGAGCAATACATCAGGGGAGCGTTTACTGCTGAAGCTAGATTGAGAGTAAATGCATCTTGGATTGCTATGAATAAAAGCTCTAGCTTCTCATTACTTTATGACAAGACACAGAAATTCACTTTACTTTTCATTTAAGCTTTTCGGCTTCCGTTTATAGATGTATGCTTCACGCTTTTATTCCCTTCCTGCTCCAGCCGTACGTAATAAATGATTATAAATTTTCACATTTGACCACCTCTCTGCTGGTCTCATGCTTAATGCACAAAGTTAGGGAGCTGCAGGTAAAAATTTCACAAACACTTTTATTTATGATGTTGTCCTTGGTAACGGAAATTTCAATGTACTGAAATGAAAAGTATGATTAAAGGGATACGACATCCTGACAAGGATAGTGGAGGGCAGTCTTCTATTTCCTGCTGAAAATATATAATACTTTTTTGACATCAATTTCATAGAGAATAGACATGGGTTAGTCATGTGAAAAAAAGACACAAACATGTTTCTAACTTCGGTATTCTTGAATTTTCACTTTTATGACTTACATTAGAAACATCTCATCTGCATTGATGAGCTTATGACTTGAAAAACATTTTAGGTCAATTAAAATTTAATACCAAGGACTGAACAGAAATTGGGGAAAAATGTAATTTGGAACAAGAAAGAATTCTTTTTCTGGAAAACCATATAAGTGGAAAAGTACTGATTTTTTTT
>NW_017731387.1:3946688-3950294 GCF_001890085.2 Hipposideros armiger
TTTTTTTTTTTTTTTTTTTTTTTTTTTTACTTTAAATTCTCTTGATGGTTAGACCATCAGTGTTTCTGAATAAACCAGGAACCACTCCATATAGTAACAAGACTTGGGTCAGGTAAGCAAATTCACTGGGGAAGAAGTTTGAGCTTTTGAAAAAGAAGCTTTCCTTCTGTTATTGAGAAATTAAAGACCCTCTGACTTCTCTAACTATGCAAACTATTTAACTCAGTGACTCTGAGACCATCACACACAGGAAATCCTGGTTATTAAAATGTTCGCACATGCAAACATGTTTGCCTGTAAAACCCTGGAAACCTCAAAATGGGAACCATGGGGCCCCCTGCGCCACCTAGTGGATGGGACGGTGCATGGCCGCTACAATGGTGCCCGAATCACATTTAAGGCCAGAGCAAACGCTGTGCTTAAGATGCAAGCTAAGGGAGCAGAGAAAACGGAACCTGGGGCCTGGGTAGAAAGAACTCATGTCAAACAAAACAAAGTCCTAAAATAAGAAGAAAGTGACAATAAAAACAGAAAGTATGAGCAGTTGCTATTAGTTAGCGTTGGTGAGATCATGTATGCAGTAGATGAAATCATTGAAAACAAAACATCTTTTTAAATGAAATGAGTTTGAATTAAGACTGCCGGTTTATAATACGCGTTCCTCGTCCCCATCGCACAGCATTGGGAAACATCTGGAGTGTGTCCGAGTAGCAGTGCACCCCGATTTTGTCTCCTGGGCTTCTGTGACCCCAGCTGACCACCTGGGGCTCTTGCTTCTTGGGGCTACGTATCCAATACCTCTCTACCCCCTTTCCATGCAGGGGTCTGCACGAGAGGAGTCCCTGTGAAATGCCCGCCTGGGGGCAGGAACACCCATCATGTTTAAATTCAGTGCGAGGTTTAGCAGAGGGAGCCCATCTCCTCAAAGCTTAGCTGTGAAGTTAGGACAGGAGGGTGTCAGCCCCAGAATATAAGGGCGGGATTAACTCAAGCTCCTTTGCTGTCTCAGGAGCCACCCAGAAGGCGGAAAAGGGAAGGAAATTGAGCACCTCCCCCTGGCCAGCGGGCAAGCTTTCTAAGTGCTTCCCGTCTGCCCTTGAAGGTGGGCCTCTGCTTTTCTAGAGTCAGCCCAGGACACCTGTGAAATGGAAGATGCCAACTTCTTTACAGATGCCCCTCCCCTGCCAGGCCCCTGGGGGCATGCAGGCATCACCCTTGCTCTCCTATAAACCTGAGGCATTTTCCACTCATGATTTCATGCCAAATCATAACCACGCCTCTGAATACTAACGTGCTCTGTGTCGTCGTAAAAGTCACCTAGCCTCCCCTGAACCATGCTCAGCGGTAGCTGCTTCTCTACTTTTCCGAGTGAAGGGGCAAGAAGGGAGACAGCCCATTCCCACACGCTCAGGCTGCCTGCAGACCGGATGCGGAGTTGTGGGCGGAGGCCCAGTTCCCCTGACTCTGACCTTAGGCACATCAGAGAACCATCGCACAGGTGCTCCATGCAAGCCACTGTGAGCGCTGCCTCTTCACACATGACCCCACGCACGAGTGGGGACAGAACCAGTCCCCCAGAGGTACAGACAAAGAAGATACCCTCCGGAGGGGCCTGATGATAAGTGGCCGTGGGGAGCCTCACCGCGATCAGTCAGAAAGGCAGGCGCGTTATTAGCTCAGCCCTGAACCTCCTACTTAATGTAGGACCTCTGGTGATGCTTAACAGACCCTGGCTGAGGTGACAAGCCCGGGACCTGCTTGAGGAAATCCAATTGAAAGGCAGCCAAGAGGAACAGCAAGCTGGAAACAGATGTCCCCGCCAGCGGGCTGCGCCCACACTTAACCTGTGAAGCTGGGATGGGATGGGAGCTTTTGCTTCTGAACACAGTGATTCCACCTTGTTCCCCCATGTAGATCCTGTCAAGTTCAATTAGAGCCGTCTACATTAGTGTTGTCAAACTTTCAGCCATTTCTCTAAAATAAGAAGATGTCAAAAGCATCACCGCCATTAAGGGAGTTCACGGTATTTGCTTTACCTGCCGAGTTTGACTAAAACATTTCAGCTAAATCGTACACTCGTAAACTGCAGTTTCATAGCAATTGAAAATTATCTTTAAAAAAAAAAAAAAAAGACCTGCCCAAATGAAATTCAAATGGGTCATGTAGTTATGGGACGTAATATTACCACTTTGGAGACTTACTGAGTTTTAGTTTCTTTAGTCCTTTCTTAGCCACTTCTGGTGACTGACTAAAGGGGGGGGGGGGTTCATGTCGAAAGAGGTGTGATCACCATGCCAACACGGACCAGAATCTGACAAAAATGGGCTCAGTGGATTTGAAAGACACTGAGTCCTAGGGCCCCAGCAATACGTCCCCGCACGTTAGGAAGCGTTCCCCGTCACGTCGGCACCGTCTGCTTTTCTCTAACTGGCTGGATGACAGGAGGGAGACCATCTCACTGTGTTGATTTGTCTGAAGGACAAGGAATCAATACTCAGGCTGGACTTTAGGTAGATCCAATGTAGGGCAGCAGTGTGCTCTGAGAAAATAAACGTACGGAGATCTGACGACGTGAGAGAACGGACACTGCACAGAGAGCAGGTTCCCCCCGAAAGCCATGCGGCTGGGATGTGGCAAATAGCCGCCCCAGGGAGTTGTCCCCAGTAACCCCTCATTTTTTCTCGGTGGGTTTGGATCTGATACATTTTGGGGGTCACTGCATTCATATTTGCTCCAGAATGCCCGGTTATATCATCCTGTGGAGGGCAGAAGCATGAACAGTCACTCTGCGCTGAAATTTATTGACGGCATTTACCAAGACTTCTGCAGGCATGCATGCTTTTCAAAGCCAAGAACAGCAGCACAAATAATCAGGCAACTATCTCTAATGTATACAGGACTCGCTTACAAGGGAGGTAAAAACGGTTCGCTAAGTTACGAACTTAACAAGTAAACTTGATTCGAGGACCTGGGGAAATTGTTTCATTGTCATATGGGTCCCTTTTCCCTAAAAACAACGTTCACTTCAACTCCAGAGACAAGAAACGTAAAACCAAGCCCCCTCTATGAAAATGTGAGGGGAACTCCTTTCTGGTAGCAGAGGGGACCCGCGGCAGGGGTGCAAAGGGCTCCCCGGCTCTCACAAACACAGGGCTGGCGCTCTCTAACTTGTTCCCATGAATTCTGAATTGTCAACACCTAAGGTTAATGATACCTGTCTTCTTGCTGTCATAAACAGTTAAGGCGGTTCAGAGAGACATCCATCAGCTCCGCGGGGCCAGCCCTATTGTTCTCCTCAAACAAAGGACACAGCTTATTCCTACATAAACTTTAGCCGTTGTTGTAAGTGAACAGGCTGCTTTTCCCCTGATGCCCAGGTGACATCGTTAGCCCACTGGCACTTTTCTTTCTTTGCGTGGAACATGTATATATTTTCTAAGTTTGTGGAGAAATAATGAGGCGTGACTGGCCAAGATGGGTCACCCTGATCTGAGCACACACACTGATTTCGTAGGCCCCACGGCGGGAAGGGTGAGCCATCTTTTGCTCGATAACCAATGAACGCCTTGATCTCAAACGTCCTCCATTCAACTGAGGAGGAAACTT
>NW_017731387.1:3951079-3990198 GCF_001890085.2 Hipposideros armiger
CGTTTTGGCTTAAATGCATCCATTCTTGCCAGTCACTGTGACGGAAGGGTATTTGCTGCCCCTTCCCAGCCATGCTCCTGGTGGCTGCCAAAGCCTGTACCCCTGGCATCACGTGTTGAGTTCCAGGCCGGTATAAACCTAAGGTGGTAGGGACAGCCCTCCGGAGGCCTTCTGCCGACAGTAAGCAGCGCTCCGGAGCAGTGATGCCAGTGCCACAACAGGGCCACCTGCAGTCCAGGTCATGCTGCTCAGGCGCCCGCCCCCCCCCACCGTCTCCTTCTGGTGGCCTCTGCCCTCAGGGAGCTGGCCCGGGGGAAAGTAGCAGACATGAAGTTTTAATAGATTTTCTTCCGTCTGCACAAAACCCACAGCCTGTGGACACCTCGCATGACAGTTTTGCATCAGGGTGCAAGCGTGCCTCAGGCAGCTCGAGTCCCCTGAGTTGTGTCTCTGTTGCGCTGTGTGTCTCAATTTCCGGTTTTGTTTCAGAATAAGCAAACCAGGAACCATTGCCTTTTATTCTGCAGCCATTGACGCATTCCGCCAACAGAGATTTACTGAGCCCCCAGTGGTGCCAGACACGGGCCCAGGGGCCAGGCAGCCAGAGAAGTGACCAGCCCACCAGTCAGGGGTCAGTTGCTGCAGAAGCATATGGTGGCGGCACCTAACCCAGCCTGGGGGCCGGGGAGGCCTCCCCGAGGGAGCGCCAGACTCACAGGCCTGAAGGGTGCGTGGGCTTAGCACGGCCTGTTACTATGGATACGAGCGAGGGGGGGCTCCGTGTTTACCACCTCGTCTCATTCTCCCCGTAATTCTCCTGAGAGGAAGGCAGCGCAGGCCTTGATTATACTTACAAGCCAACAAACAAACCAACAAACCCAGACAAACAGAATAACAGCCTTAAGGCTGGTCAGTGCTGAAGCCAGGTGAGGACCCGGGTGCCTGAGGGGCTCCCAGCAGAGGGCTCGCTCCACAGGACCAGTTTTCTTAAAGCACCTGGGGGCGGGGGGAGACCACTTCTCACTCAGTGCGGCGCCCACCCCGCCCCCGCCCTCTGAGAGCCCACTCCCCTCGCATCTTGGTCCACTTGGGTCACAGGAGCCAAGACAGTCCCACCAGGCCACAGAGAGGATTTGCCTGCACCGGAGGTCCCCAGGCCAGATGGAGGGCCTCAGGGCCTGCAAGACACCCCAAGAGAGCGACCTGTGCCCCAGGCCTCTCCCCAGCCCAGGACGCTGCCCAGTGCCACTTCTGTGGCCTCCGCCTGCCTGCCCACGCCCGCCCCACCCCGAATGCTTGTGCACGTGGGCCGGCTTCCCAGCCCTCACGCACGCACATAAACACACACACTCGTAGCCTTCACCCCTCCTGTCCCTGGTGGGGACTCTGAACCACTGCTCGGCTGTCCTCCTGGTCAGGAGTCACCCCGGCATCCCCAGAAACAAGAAGACACAGCCAAGGCCGGGAGGCCACAAGCGTTGGTCATTTCAGGCTCAGGGGAAGGTTTCTGTTTTGTAATATTTTATTTGGGACTTTTCATCCAGTCAGCCCAACACTTTTGTTTTCCATGTGTCATGCTAAAATACTCAGAATCAAACAAAATCTTTCTGCAGTATGGGCAATTTACCCTCGACGCCTTTTACAATTTTCTGCCTTTTTCACAGTTTCTGAGATGAGGATGTATTGCTCTCATAATCACGAAAAAAAGTTTAAAACTGTGAACGTATTCCCACTTAGGCATATAAACATTACTAAAACCTTTCACCAAGGAGTGACTCAGAGGGTGACGGGTTTTTCCTTATTCCATGTATTTCCAAATTACCTAGAATTAACACAAGCTTCTTCTGGATTCATACACTGAGTCAGCCTTCAACGATTTCCGAGTGATAAAGAGCAACTCCAAACAGTTAGAGGGAACACTTACAGGGGAAACACACTTCAGAAACCCCACTACCAGCCAAGACAGAAGGAAACAGGCAGAAACAGTGCCTAACTGTTCACCGGCCGTCACCTTTATCTGAGGTGATGACATGGCCACCACGAACCACACTAGGATCTGCATTGTTTATCCAGATGCAAAGACTGTTAGGACCGCAACAGCAGAAGAAATACAGGAATCAAAGACGGTGTTATGGCAAAATCTATCTGTCTACACTCCCGCTGGTTTATTTCACGCTGTGTAGACCTGCCACGAAGCAGTTCCCGTAGTTGAAAGAGCCAGAAACAGAGAGAGAGAGAGAGAGGAATTACGGCCGCATGACGGCCCCACAGCATTAACACACAGTCTTGTGCTGCCAGGGTGCGGTTACTGCTTTTCAAACGATTTTTACTTTTCATCTTCTTGGAAAAGGCCGTGAATTTACTGCTGAGCCCGCGCACCGCTTCTCTCCCAAAGAGAAGATTACTTCTTTTAGAGGATCTGCTTGCACAAGCTCTGCAGCTGCGTGAACAGCACGGGAGCCACAGCAGGCTCGGAGGCCTTACCTGGCCCTTTCGAGTTCCCTGGTCCAGGGCGCTTTGGGCAGGGTTCCCCCGGCACGTCACTCTCTTGATATATTGTCACCCACATCACCAACGGTCTTACAGGGCACCTCCTAAGTGCACTTGACCTTGCTAGTGGCTGTGAGGGACACACAGATGGCAGGCCCGGGCGGCTGAAGAGAACCACCCACAGACGGGGGGCCAGGGGCTCCCTGACGGCGCCGGGGCCCGGAGGCCACGCCGATTTTAGACTCACCTGGTTCAGAAGGCGTCTTCCCTTCCACCTGGAGATGTCCATGGGTCCCCACAGATGTGCTCCGTGATTTCAACATGCAGTGACTTCTGTCCCAGGGAGGGCACTAAGGAGACAAATTAAGACCCCAGTCAAATTAAGCGGTTCAACCTGGATCCCTCCGGCCTCCCGCCAGCCTGCCGCGTGGGTGCCCGCATCACGTGCATAGCTTGTAGGGGAGGAAACCCCGGGAAGGGGCCAGATGCACAGGACCCTGCCGCCTCCCTGCCCCACGGGCCCTGTCGGGAGTCGCCTGCTAGCCGAGGGAGAGGCCAGGGCACCAGCCCCTGCGCTGTGGATGTGAGAACTGCCACCCCTGGGATAACTAAATACACCCCCAGATGGTTAAAAGAGAGAGGGACAGAGAGGGCGGGCCTGGGGAGCCTTTAAAATATACCTGCGCCCAGGCCCCACCAGGCTGATTCCATCCCAGCCTCTCACGTGAGGCCTGGGCAGGCGCCCGCAGCTTCTACAAGCTCCCTGGCGATTCTCAGGGGCGGCAGGTGGGGGCGCACTGCCAGGTGAGGCGAGCCACTTTCCTATCTGCCCTTCGCCACAGGACGTGGAGGGATCCCACCAACAGGCGACAGCTGACGACACAGAGCGATACCAGCACACACGCGCACAGAACCATGCACAGCAGCTGTGTCCGCAGCAGCCCACAGTGGAGACAGTCCAGGCAGCCACCCGCCGACGTGTGGACGCCATGCTGTCCATGTGTACAGTGGAATATTAACCCCAAAGAGAACGGAGTGCCGACATGTGCTACAATTCTCTGAGTGAAAGCAGTCAGTAACAGAAGCGCGCACACTGTATAATGCATTTACATGAAACGTCTAGAGCAGGCGACTCTGTAGACAGAAAGGAGATTGGGGCTTGCCAGAGAGACGCTGCGGGAGGGAGGGACAGGGAGAGACGGCTAACGGGGACCGTAGTTTCGGAGTGATCAAAATGTCCCGAAATTTATCAGGGAGATGCTTGCACAACTCTGCAAACACAGTGAGCCCCTTGGGTTGTGCACCTGTAAATGGGGGAGCTGTAGGGTAGTTGGATTATACTCAATAACGCTGTTAAAAGAAAAACAAAATGTGTGCCGCCGTGACAGAAAACTATGAATACTGAAATCCTATTTTTGAAGAGTTTTGTGGGCCCTAGAAGCGTGTGTTGACTGGAACGTGACAGTCAGAACAGTCAGTGTATTACACGGAGACACGCCCCAGCCCCTCCAAAAATACCCTCCTGCCCTGGGGAGCGTTCAGCGACCTTTGCGCGCACTGTCTGGGCGTCTTACGAACGTGCTGTCTGACCCTCCCCCCATGCAGTGCAGTGGCGCCTCTCTCTTCTCAGTCACCAATATTGTCTATACTTGTCTCAGGAATTTTCACGGTCTCCGCTGCCAGGTACCCATGGAACTTCCAGGCCTTCTTATGGAGGAGATCGGGGTTTCGTGTTTCAAAGCTCTGAGCTACAGGACCCACTCGTCCCCAGGGACCTCCCTGTCCACTCTCTGCCCAGCCTCACGCCCTCAGCACCTCACCAGGGACTTTGCGGGTGCCCCCTCAGCTCCCCACACGCAGCCCACCCCCTGCAGTGCACCTGGACATGCTCGTGTACTCACATACATGCTTAACACACAACCCACACGATGATGCCAACCAAGGCCCTGCCCTCACAGGACGAACTTCCTGGTCAGGTGAGAGTACAGGTACGTCGTGGGTTAAAAGGTCTTTGTGCTGTTTTAACAGGCGGCCATGCGCGCAGGTAGGGGATGGGGCTGTAATTTTTGAAAGCACAGTCAGAGTGGGTGCATGGAGAAGGGGACAGGTGACAAAGCCTTAGAGAGGGAGACCGGGGAGCATATCTAGAGCAGACAGAGAACGCACGTGCGGGGCCAGCCAGTGCAAAGGCTGAGGTGGGGCTCTGGGGCTGGATGGCCTGAGAGATGGGAACGTGGCAGGATATGAGGTGACAGAGGGCTTAGGGCAAAGCAGGGGCCCGCGGCAGGCCTTCACTTGGAAGCTGGGGACCCCTGGGGTTTTAGGCTGAGGAGTGACCTCCTATGAGGATCCACCTGGCTCCTGTACGAGGAAAAGCTGATGTCAACCGCTCATCTGAAACCCTCACTCGATCGGGAACCCCAGCTCTTGGAAGGGAAGGGACCTCTGGGGGGGGCACGAGGCTGCGGCCCCTCCACCGCCTTCTATCCCTGAACCCCTCCCCGTCCCCGGTGGAGGTTCATGGCTACCCAGAAGCTTGCCTGATGCACAGACTGGAAAGCCGAGCGAGGACATGGAAAGACGCCAATCCGGTGCCTTTTCTCCCCTTTCCAAGACCCCCTTTCGAGCACCATGCCCCCCAACGTGCTGTGCACACCAGTGACCCCCACACGTGGTGGGACGAGCGACTTAAACACACGGGCATCTGTTATACGAGTGAGAAGGGCATCGGTTGATAACGGTCGTCACTAGAATGACTCATGCCGTTCAAGTTCAGGGCGCCTTCGTGGGACGTCCTCTGCTCAGGCTGCGGATCCCTGAGCCCACTGACGTCGTCGGATCAAATCCAGACAGTGCTAGCACCATGGTCCGTTTACAATGCAATGCGGGAGAGCCACAGAGTCGACGCATTCACAAACTCACATCCCTGGAGAGCAGGGGTATTAAAATTAATGTGAGTAGATGCTTTTATTGCAGGAATTCAGGGAGGAGTGTTCTTTATTCAAAAACTGTTCACACAAGTCCATAAATTAGCTATTTATGAAGCTTTCTCTGTCGACGTAATTCTCTGGAGTTCTTGTGCACTTTATATTTAAAGCTATAGAATGCAAGCCGGGGGAAATCATATATTCAGAAAATTACAAAAACATGTTTCTAATACAGCATCAAGCCCTCCCTACGTATCTACTCATCTTCAAGCCCACGTGTGCCTATGGGAGCTAGAAATGCATTTTTCTTGCAAATTACTGGCATGTTTAAAGTTCAAAGTTGATTGACACATGCTTTCCCTTAATGAAGGTAATTACAAAGAATAACATTTCCATGCAGATCTGGTCAGTGTAACAGTCCCTCCTGCCGCGGAGATCCCGCCGAGAGCTGTCAGATGGGCCGTTTTGCCACCAGCCGCGCATGAGCACGTTTGGAAGACAAGAAACAGATTAATAAGCATCAACACTTTCCTCTAAACACTTGTTGAAAAGAATAAAAGCTGCTGGCGCTGAAGAAAATGATTTGAGGCTGGAAGCTTTCTCTGCCCGGCCTCCAAGAAAGCAACCCTGCGAGACGGACGGGAGGCACCAAAGGGCAAGCACGCCTCTCCCAAAGGGGTGCTCGCCTTTTCCGGACACCGTTCTCCCTGATACATTGGGCATGTATTGCTTCCACTAAAAATCTCGGCTGTGCCCTTTGACGAAGCAACAGCCCAAGCAGAAGAATTTCTTCAGCCCCAGTCAGCCCGTGTTGGGAGCCTACTCTGTGGTCTAGGCCAGTCTGGCTACAAGCAGGTGGCCCTGGGGACGATGGCTCACGGTTAGATGGAGCTCATGCCGCAGACCTCACCTGGGGAACATGAAGACACACGGAAAGGGTCCATGATTCAGGCACGCTGCGAGGCGCGTCTACTTCTAACTTCAAACACTGGGAGTACAAAAGTGGGTTCCACGATAATTAGTTATCCTGACAGACACGTTGAGTCGACGAATATAGCGCCTAAAACACCAACGCGTGGGTTTTCCACTTGCCTTTTTACTGCATTGTATAAATTGCATGTAAAATGAAAGCGGGCGGACAAAGAGCATTGAAACAATCAAACTGTATATACCATGAACTTTGTTACGATAGCATAATTGTGGGGGCTTTTATTCCAAAGCTGGCTGGGATTTGGGGTCATGTTTTTTTTATAGCAAGAGGGCATAGAATTATAGCCAGCCAGTTATATGATCTCAGCCTGGTCATTAATGTAACGTGACTGTGTTTGCTTTTGTGTGACACAGGCATTACGAGACGCTGCCGACATCCCATATAATGGCAATATAAATAAACAGTAGGAGAGGAGAACAAAAGCTGTTCAGCCCTGCTGCTTTCGGGAATATGCGCTTTACATTGAAAAATAAAGGGGAAACATTTTCAACTTACACTTAGAAGTTGAAAAATGTGTATGTAAAAATTACCTTTCTCCCATGGAAAATATGTTTCTGTAATGCTGTTTTAATTAGGGAGTGCATTTATTTATGGGTTTCCCAACGTCCCTCAGAAAAACGACCAGCGACTTTCGTGTCAAGGAGCCTGAGGACTGAGGTGGAGGTTGGAGGCGCCTTTGGCAATATCCTATATACCTCTGAAACTGCTTTAAAAAGGATCAAGAACTCTAAGCATCTTCAAACACCCATTGTAGTGTCTCCATTATTTTCTTGGAGATTACTTATTAAGACATATTTAGATGCAATACACAGCTCACCGTTTCTGACTTCAAGGCACAACTTAATTTCTCACAACAAGAGAGTCGCCGTATCTGCCAGCTTCAGTCTCTCAGAATCACAGACTTACAGATCACGAGACCTTATAGGTTGTCAAATGTCATGCCCTTGTTCTTTCCAAGAAAAACGCATTGATGTGAAATGCCAGGAGGAAAACATCCTGGTTTACAATGGCCGAGACACGGAAACAACTTACATGCCCACTGATGGATGAACAGATAAAGAAAACGTGGCCTATACGTATTTATACACAATGAAACACTATTCAGCCATCAACAGGGAAAAGTCCTGCCACTGGCCACAACATGGACGGACCTTGAGGGCATTGTGCTCAGTGACATGAGTCAGACAGACAAAGACAAATAGCATGACATCACTTAGGTGGAACCTAAAAAACGAAAATAAAAGAGAGAACGCATACCAAGAGATAACAGGTTGGTGGGGGCCCGAGACAGGGTTTGGGGGGTTGAAATGGGTGAAGGTTGTCAAAAGGCACAAGCTTCCAGCTATAAAATAAGTCGTGGAGATGTCATTGTTTTTAATAAATTTAAAAAAGAAAACATCACAAGGACTCAAAAAACCTGAGTCTGGGTCTTACTAACCTGCCCCTGGTCAGCCTCTGTGGGCCGTTTCCTCAGCGAGAAACTGGGAACGGCAGTACCCGTTCAGTCAGCGTGCGCGAGCCACACGTGTTCCTGCGTCTTTGGGGTCTTGAGACGCTACCCACACCCTGACGCTGGGCGAGCACAGAGCTGTGCCCACCTGGCTTCCCTGTGCCTTCTCCATGGACCAGCCTACATCATCACCCAGGAGGGAGTGTTGAAACAGGAAGCATGCCTCTGACCCCCGCGTTAGCCATGTGCAGGGTGGTTTGGGCGCCTGCTGCTGTGCCACCCGATGATACGTGGGAACCATGACGCATGGCTGCAGTGGGTGAGGTTACTCAGACACCAAGTCACAGCTGACAATGTACCGCAGTGGGAGTCTCAGGAAGCAGTCGCGGGGCTCACCTGTCACTCACCTTTATAAAACATTTCAGAAAGGAAATGACGTACAGCATCCCCCCCCCCAACCGTGCACTTGGCTCCTGCACCTTGGATGGCTTGCTCCGTCTCCCCAAAGTCAGAGCATGTGTATCCCCTACACTCCTGGGGACGCAGGGACGGGGAGCTGCTGAGGTGACATGCTGAACCACACGCATCCAACCGTATTCTCAGAGCCAGCCGCCTCTCTGAGCAAAGCGTTTACAGAAACTCCACAGAACTCCATCTGACTTCAGCGGTTGCTTATCTCCCTTTCCAAACCTAACCACGGCTTCAAGACCAGGCCAACCCCCCAACCCCCTTCCTCTGTGCAGCTTCCTGGCCACAGGAGCCCAGCTTGAGGCCGTGGACTGCACGCCCCCACTCCCCCCCCCAGGACAAAACTGCTTGCCACCTGCCGGTGGCCAGAGGGTGGCGGACGCAGCACAGACTCCGTGTCCCGCAGAGCCTGGCGTAGTTAAGTCTGGCCTCTTACAGAAACCTCTGCCAATACCCCGGCTAAGTCCCCATCATGTTTTCTAACACTAAAATTCCATTTTCCTATTATATACTATCTTAACACATACTATCATAGACGCGCTTGTACGTGTAAACGTTTAAAGCTTCACAGTTCCCGTTTCTGAGGCAAGACCACAAGCTGCACGCAGCCACGGAGCCGCTCGCTTACCCAGCCTCCTCCAGGATGCTGAGGACGGGGCACACGGTAAGCCGCGGAGCATCACACCATTCTCATGAAATGTGAAACAATTGTGCTGCCCGTTGACGGTGTGACGCACCGGGGACTCGGTATGTCCGCCCAGCAATCCATCGTCAAAAGCGTCTTCACACCTCCTCTGCCCTGGGTCCCGGGCACAGACAGAAGGGAAAAGTCATGTAAGAGAAACACAAGCTCCCCGCTCCCCACTCCGCACTCCGGGACCCAACCGCTCCCGCAAGACAAGATCAACAGCACACGTGAAACAGGGGCCGAGAGGAAGTCACGCGCATCAGTTACGTGACGCCTGTGACAGAAAGGAGGCACTGGTGGCGGCTCAAGGCCAGCGGATGCCGTTGACCTCTGCTCACTCAACTTAGCCTATGGGTCCTTGAACAGGAGACTAAGGAATGAAGTCTGGTCGTTGGTGTGTAAGGATTATGTAGCCGTTTCTACCTTGCCGCAGACCTGTCTCCAGGAAATAAAGTAATTGCAGCACTTACCAGAACAAGCTAAATTCTTGGGAGTGCACTCCCAGGCGGTTAGCGGGGAAACGGCCGCTGGTCCACAGTGAGGTCTGATATTTGTCCTGACCTGAGTATCTGTAACGTACCGTTCTCACTGAGCCCACACGAATCTGAAGCAGCCTGAAACAAACGCATTCATCACACATGGAACAAGCGTTTCCTGGGTGCCTGTGACACGCCACGCTTGTAGGCTCCAGGCATAGAGAGGCGAGTGAGACAGACCACGAGAGATGCTCTGAAGGAAATGAACATGAACCTGGCGACCTGGGGCAGAGCGACAGGCAGGCCAGGGACAGTGTCTCGGGGGCTTCCTCCGAGAGACATGGAGGATGAGAGGCAGCCGGCCCAGAAAGGGCTGCAGGGAAGTGCAGACGCAGACAGAGCAGCTGCAAACCCCCCAGCAGCTTGGAGCTCGGGGCGTGTTTGCAGGAAGCATGAGGGATGGGACGCCAGGCTGGGAACTTGGTCAGTAGCCAGGTTACGGGGGACCTGCAGGAGCCTGTTAGGGCTTCGGCTTGGCCTCTAGGGGCCAAAGACACGACAATGAACAAGAAGCAGTTAGAAAACCTGGGGATAGAATATGCAGAGTCAACAGGCCCGCTGCCTCTAAGGGCTACAGTTGTCCTCACCGAGCTTTAGGTTTGTTCTCTGACAACCAGCCAAAAAGTCCACATAGGTTAGCAGGGCCTCCTTACCTGGAAGGAGAAAGCACTGCCATTTCTTGGGGGCACTAGTCCGGACCTAGCACTCGGCTGTACAGGTGTTTCCCCAGAATCCTCTATGTGGGCCCTTCCGGAGTCTAGACCATGCTCAGTTTTCTGGAACACAGTTCTGCAGCAAATCGGCACAGGTTTTTCACACGGCTGCACGTAATTTTCACACCACAAAATATTATTCCTTTGATTGTTTTCCAGTCGTTTACCAGTGGAAAAGCCCTTCTTAGCCTGCAGGCCAGATTTGGCCCATGGCCTGCTCTGAAGAGTGTATTTAAAAAAAACAGATACAGGAACAAATAAGAACTATTAACACACACAAATATACTGAGACAGCAAAAGGCATCTCTGAGTTGCGCTGACTTAATTCATCCTCACGGCAAACCCAACAGGAATTCTCGCTCCGACAGTGAGCGCCCCGAGACTCCGGGCTGCCTCAGGTGGGGCTGGCCTGCCTTTCAGCCCCTTTCTTCGTGGGGATCTTACAGTCTGCGAGGTGTCGGGCGGCCACGGCTCTAACAACAACTTAATAACTCAGTCACGACACGTGCGGCTGCCCCGTGTGGAGGCAGCTTTCATTGTCCTTTGGGTCATAAAAAATCCCAGCTCCGGGTTCCCCAGCGATGGGTTTATAGGCACTGATTTACACAAACAGGTCTATCGAGCAGGAGCCCCGAAGATTTGGGGGTTCAGAGACACGAACCCTGGAGGCTGGAGATGAAGTCAGCCCCACACCAACAGGCAAGAGGGCAGTTTCTCTCCAGGTGACACTGGCGGGGCTCTGACAAGGGAAGCCACCTCCCACAGAAGCAAGGACGCAGACGCGGGCGAGGTGGGGTGAGGTCGTGAAGAAAGCGTTCTGGCTTTCTCAGAGATTGAGTTTCTCAGTGCACGTGGCCCTCCTTACACATCACACGCGACACTCAATAACGGAAACGTTAAAAAGCGAAATACATTTCCTCTGGTGCATTTTCCAAAAGCTATTGAGCATCGGGGAGGAGAGATTTCTTCATGGCGGACAGAAAAAAAGAGGACAATACATTTGGAGACAGTTTGTTCTTGCCTTTGGCGAAAAATAAAAGACAAATGAGACCGAGAGAGGAGGGGGTAAGGAGTTGGCGTCTGCGCAGGAGGGCGGTCCCTTCAGCAACATCAATACCCTGTGGGGACTCGCAGGGGTGGCCCCCAGGCACAGCACAGAATGGCTCCTGTCCCCACATATCACGAGCCACCAACAAGCTCTGCCACGGCAGCCTCGTAAACGTGTTTTATGTTGTCATGTTGCTGGCGGCAGCCTCATGCTCCCCAGGCTGTCGCCACCTCCTAATAGTCCAGAACAAAGACCCATGTCCGACCAGAGCACCGGTGAAACTACCGGCCTGACCCTCACCTCACTGCCGGGCGATGCCTTCCAAAGCTTGCCCGGCCCTGCAAGTCGGACCAAGGGCCCCTTTTCTGCTGTGACGTTGGTGCTTCTGCCCAGACTCACGGGGGAGTTTTCCAATTACACTCGCAGAGTGAACCCCGCAGCCTGACCGTGGTGCTGGGGCTCAGAACTGGCACCAAAACGCCAAAGGCTGCTTCTTATTAAGGCTGGGATTTACGGACAAAGTTTAAACGGAGAACTTACAAGAGAAGGTCGACGCCGAGAGCTCAGTGGGCTTGTTTCTAGCTGAGAAAAAGGGGGATGGTGACCATCGGGGTAGGAGGAGCTGACCGGCACCCACCCTTCCCCACCCACGTCCTCTGCCCCCACCTGGAGGCCTCCGCTGACCACTCCACCCCGAGGCCTGGCCTGGCGCGACCTCTCTGTGTGGCCGTGGGCTGACATCCCAGCTGCCCCCTCACGGGACAGAGCCACCCTGCCTTCCCCACAGCCCTGATGTCAGTCACTTAATGTCCTAGATCATGTCGCTTTCTACACAGTAACAAAAGAAGGGATGAACGATTCTTACCATTACATGGCTTCATACAAATACAAACCAGGAAGAGCATCTTTTTCTAGAGCATGTGACTTCATTTCTATTCTGAAAATAATGTAAATATTGTCCCCATTCTTCGGTGAATACAGAAACTAAGGCTTATTGGGGGGAGGAGTGACAGGGGGTTAATATGAGGACTGGCCTCTGAAAGCAAACACCAGGGAAATGCAAATATGGAGACAAAACCTAGAGTTTAAGGGGATTAAAATGTGACAAATAAGAAAAACAAGGACTCAATTTTTTTAAATTGGCTTTGGAGTCAGGTAAGCCTACACTGAAATCCCGCATCCATCATTGGCTACCTCTGTGGCCTCGGACAAGTTACTTAGCCTTTCTTTGCCTCAGTTTCCCACAAATTAACAGTAACCATATCTTTTGTATCTGGGCTGAGTGAGGATTAAATGAGATACTACATTGAAGCCCTCAGAACGCGGCTCGACCATAGTGACATCTCCATAAATGACAGCTTCTGTCGTTATTATTATTGTTGTTAGTGAAGTTTGCCTATAAGGCAAACTTGTCTATGGAATTGCCGTTAATATTTAGTTCCCTGGAAAAGCCATTTAGACACGAATTAAACTAAACAACGAAACGTGACCTACATGACCTGACTTCCACGCCAGGCTGGGCAGCCTTATGAACGATGCTTCAGGATAAAAAACAGCCAGAAATTTCCCCATCAGCTTTCGACGTCTCCGGCCATCTCCATATAAAGGTCTCATTTTATTATTATTTTTTTTCCGCTAGGAAAAAATGAGGATTTATATCAGCAGCGTCAATCAAGACCAGCTCCCAAATGGGCATGGAAGCCGCGGCATCCATAAAGTGACTCAGAAAACCCCTCCGAGTCCCGTGTGTACACACGCGTGTTCATGAACGGTAATAACTGCATTATTTCTGCTGGCCTCGGTATAGAAAATGGATATAAAATGTCACAAGGGAACTTTTTGAGGGTGTTTAGAGGTAGTTCTTTTCAGAATAGTAAGAACACACACACACACACACACACACACACACACACACAGAGCATATTTTACTGCTCCTTTCATGTCTTTCTAGTTCTTTTTGAAGTTAGGACGAGTCCCAGACTCACTGTCTCCTCATCCCTGGGGGACACTGCCATCTAGTGGCGAAAGTGAGACCTATAGTCGATGGCGCCGTCCCTTTGTCCCTCAAATTCTAGGTTGTATTTGGCACACTGATTGGTAGCTTCCAGGCCCACAAATGAATGTGTTTCTTTCTTCAGTATGAAGAGTACAAATGGGCCATAATAAAACCCATAAAGCGTTTAGATTAAGGTTTCTTTTTTAATATTTAGATAAATGATGTGTGTGGGTAGAAAGAAAATCCACCCAGGTAATTTGTACACATTAGAAGGGCAAACCCACTCTTGTGAGATTTGAGAGGGGAGCGCACATCGTGTGGATTCTGTGCCTTGTCAGCAATAACCAGCAATCACCACTGAAGACATATCCTCGAATAACATCGGCACGTGCAGCGTCACTTGGCTTTAATGTTGATGAGATGCCGTAGGCACTCCACTCTTGTTTACATCAGCTCGCCTACAATAAAACGGGGCCGCCATACGTGGAAAGCCACAGGACCCGTCAACGACGTTAGGTGAGGACTTACCAGACGATGTGACCAGCACATAGCAGGTCAGGGACTCCACGTATGAGCTCCCAGCAGCACAGCAAGCTCTCTCCCTCCCCGCCCAGCAGCTCCAAAAGCCCAAATTCAACGCAGCTACCAAGACCTCATTTTCCAGAAGGCAGAGTTCCCTGCAGCCCTGCGGCCACTGTCCTCTTAGCTGTGGACAGTGCCTGGCACAGCACTGCCGTTCCATAAATATCCACGAGGGAGTGAACACATGAATAAAGCACTGAGTCCTGGGCAGGGGCTGCCAGTGCCCCCATCTGTGCGCTCCTCCCCGGGGCACACGGCTGGACTGCAGTGTCCAGTGTCCTTGGCAGGTAGGCGTGGCCATGGGACTCAACTCTGGCCGTTGGGAGTATTATGTCCAGGCCTGGCCTGGTAAAGCCTCCTGTAATCACAACGTGGTCCACCTGAAACTAACGTAATATTGTATGTTATTGGAAAATAAACAAAAACTAATAAAATAAAACTTCCTACATGGAGCCTCCTTTCCTTCTTCCATCCGCCAGCTGAAAGCAAACGGCACCGAGGCCTGAAGGAGGGTGCAGCGGCCACAGGTGGCAGAAGCAGGGGCCCCGCAATGTCTGCGTGGAGCAGTGTCCCCTGCTCCTCGGGGCCCCGTTAGATTGGAACGTGAGAAATAAAGTGCCATTGTGCAAAGCCACTCCATAGAGTGCTGCTTGTCACAGCCATCCGTCCACCCAGATTAATACAACTGCAAGGCAGTCCTGGAATCATAAGCACTGCTTTTTCTACACAAGGAAGACGTCCTAGGTGGCGGCTGTTGCAATTTAGAGATCTGCACAATTGAATAAAAACGTTAGCTTTGCTTTATAATTAGTTCATCTCCCCGTGGGAGACTGTTTACTGGTAAATCAGAGAGAACTTAGGGGGAGTTTATTCTCTGTCTCTCTTTTTCTTGAGTTTCCGCTGAGGCTGAGTTAGCCCTGTGGAGAAAGAATTTTCCCCAAGCTGGCTTAAAATGCTGAAGTTGGGCTCCGGGTTTTGTGTTGCCTGGAAGACACCACGTGGCATGAATTCAAGTGAAATCTGCCCTCCAACACATCCATTTTCCAGCTCCCAGCGTCTGACCCTGAGTCAGCGGGGTGAATCAGGCCTGACTCCCTTGATGACCAACCAACACACAGAATGGGGGTGGGGTGGGGCGTCACCGCACACAGCGGTGGCTGTCGCTGTGTTTCTGTCTGACTGGGGGGCCTTCCGCTGACCGTGACAATGCAGGCACACGGGGCACTTGGCCCTTCCCCTGAGTGTGAGCAAAACATTTACACGTGAAGCCACGTGGACGGCTCACATCAGGGGCCTGTGCCTTCCCCTCTGAAACTGCCCACTTAACTCCTCCGTCGGTCTGCAGGCATCTACCGATTTTTTCCCCTTTCTAATTGTTCTGACAAGGAAATGTGTAATGTTCAATACTAGTCACCCGGGAGAGCTATTATCCACTTCTGATTTTCCTCTCTGTCATCTGCCAGGGACTTCTAGGGGGTTTCTTATGCTAGATTAGAATTAGCAATGCGCCTGAGAAGCGAGGCCGGAAAAGGCGTGGAGGCGGCTTTATTGCAGTGGCGGCACAGGCTCATGAAATTCAAATATAACACCACTCGTTAAAACTGGACAAAAGTCTTGCAACATTTATCTGAAAGAACAGACAGTTGAGAACAGTTAGAATATTTTGGTAGAGGAGAATGATGAAGGTGGATTTGCCTTATCGGATGTTAAATCCAATTTAAAGATACATTACAAAACAATGTGATAACATCATGAGAACAAATAAATAGGTCAATGAAGTGGGAAAAAATGGTTATAAAATGGGCCCTAGAATATTTAAGATATTTTTATTTAAAATCACAAGTCAACGAGGAAGGAAGGCATAGTGTGACAAATAATGTTTAAAAAATTGGTTGTTTGGGGCCAGCCGAGTGGCGCGATGGTTAAGAACTCGCTTGGGATGCCAGAGGGCCCCGGTTCGGATCCCACATATGAGGGCCAGTGACACTGCCCTCCACAGCTAAGATGCTGAACAACAGCTCAACCTGGAGCTGGGCTGCCATGAGTCGCCGGCGACGGCGTGGGCTGCAGTCCCTGTGGCAGTGCATTGCCATGGGCTACCGTGTGTGGCCAGCAGCCAGCGTGAGCGGCCAGCAGCCGCAGTGAGCGGCCGTCCAGAAGCCGGCGACTGATCTGCCTCGCCAGAGAAGAGCGCAATGATGGTGCCAACTTGGGCCAGTGAAGCAACGTCCTCCACAACTAGACTGAAGAAACAAAAGGACAGCAACTTGTCTGTTCCCCTTCCCCCAATTCCCCAGCACTGTTCCCATCCCCCCAATTCCCCAATAAAAATCTTAAAAAAAAAAAAAATTGGTTGTTTGGGTGGCCGGGGACAGGCTTTGTATTGGCCACTCTTTTTGGGTTTGGAAGCATTACATCTTTGGGAAATCAATTCATTAAAAGCTCTTATCAGGTGACGCGATGAGTGTCGTGGTTAGGTACCGTTCAAAGCGGTGTACACAGATATGGCCCCTGCCTGCTGGGGACTTGGGACAGAATCAAATCTCAATAGGAGGAGGGGTGCCAACAAGAACCCCACTAAGAGAAGCCTACGGCAGACAGCCCCACTACGGGGTCAGGGTGGTCCCCCCAGTGTTTGGCCTTTGCTGTCCAGAACACCAAACCCTGTCCTAATTCATGCTTCCGACAAGAACGTAGTGTGTGGCTTTATCAATGAGGGCCCAATTCGCCTGAACAGGACTCGGAGCCGACCCCCAGCTAAGAGTCCACGGCTGTCCTCACTGGAAAAGGGTGCCCCGGTGAAGGCACCAAAGCCGGTGACTCTGTGAATTTACGACGGCAGCCAAGGGAACAGGGCCGTGGTCTCAATTCACATCACTGCTTCCTTCCGGCCCCGTGTGCTGGCAAACAGTTCCCCTGCCCTCACACCTCAAGGAAAACCTATATCAACTAGCATTTTGCATCTCTCCCAGTAACAGAGGGTAATGAAGCTCATTCGTATGAAAACTGGTTTATTAAACGGCATATAAAACCACGTTCAACTTAGCTTGCGTTCTGCTGACACGTCACGGTCAGCCAGGCCACCTCTCCCTCCACATCACTGAATATTCTGGCTGATGGCTGAGACCCTGCAAGGCCTAACCTACCCAAAAGCCCTGCTGTGTACATCAGCTGGAAGACATTTAAATCCTATTTTGAAAAATACGTAATAACCATCTGTGTGTGTGTGTGTGTGTGTGTGTGTGTGTGTAAGACAAGGACCAGAGAAAAGTTAGAATTTAAAATTTAAATCAATTACTATTTCTGTGTAGTGAAGACTACTGATGATATTTATCTTCTTCTTTGCTTTCTTTCTTTTTCTTACATTTTTTTACAAGTGAGCTTTTTCATATTTGCATAATCACACAAAAATATCTGAGTTTAAGAAAACATTACTTGCATTCAATATCCTCCACTAAGGCCTGAAGAAGGGGCAGTGATGTTTTAGCAAGCTTTTCAGCAGCTCCCAAGGGCTGAGAGGGACGTAGCCAACTTGCTCGGCCATTGCTGTCCCCACTCCTGGTGAATCGAGTGAAGGTCCCTGTGCTTTTGAGAGAAAAAACAGCCGGGGCAGGAATTGTACAGGCGCCTGCGGTCAGCTGCTCACCTGAACGCCACCTGCCACCTGGCACCTGTGCAGTGGCCACGCCTCTCTCCACCGGAGGAGGGCGTGTGGGCTTTCTGGCCCCTCTCAATTGATTCAGACCCATCAGGGGGACCATGAAGGGGTGGAGGTGATGAATAATAAATAGCATCTTTACACAGCCCCTGTCCTCCCGAAGGACCTGAAAGTGCTTTATAAGCGAAAAGATAAATGACCTCCTCCACCCCTGAAAGGCGGCCCCTCCTGGGTGCAAAAGTGATAGTGGTTAAATGGGGCACAGGCCACGTGGACAGGAAGCCCACGGCTTCGTTTTCAGCTCCTTTTCCCGGAGGGAGGCAGACAGAAAACCACTCAGGACGGGGCGGCCGAGGGAAGGGCAGGGACGTCGAGCCCTCAGCGATCAGCAGGCATGGAGAGAGCGAAACGCACTCCTTCCCAGAAGATCCAGATCGCACCCCGCCTGCTCGGTCCCCCCAGAGCCTGGTCAGGGATGCGTCCTCCCCATGCCTGCGGGTTCAGAGTCTGACGGAACGAGCCCCCTGGCCGATGTGTGTGCACCCGACAGGCTGAGAAGCACTGACTCGCAGACCTTTCCCAACCTCGGCTCAGGCGGCCCTGACCACGGAGGTGGAGGCGTTTGACGTCGCCAAGGGGACACTGGACAGAAAAAGGCGGAGCTGGCACCAAAGCTCAGGTTCCTGCCGCCCTTTCTGACACCGCTTCGCCTCTAATTGTCCTAAGCTGCTTGCCCTTCGCCCCCGCCGTAGGCAAACCTCTCAGAGGCCCCAAGTCACTCTGCCCCTCGCGACGGACAAACATTCCAGGGCCTCGGCCAGCGGCCTCCTGCTCCCTGGCACCTCATGAACAGCATACAGGTCCCAGGTCACCCGAGGAAGGACAAACGGGGGAACACGGAGAAACTTCCGGAAGCCTGCTGGCTCAGGGCTGGGGAAGGGTTACCTTCGTGAAGCAAAAAGCCTGGGGAGGGGAGAACAGGAAGGACTAGGACAAGCTGAAAAAAGCTCCGACTCTCCTGTAGACTTCGGCTGTTTACTTGCCCTTTGATTCTGCACAAAACTGGACAATTTAGAAAGCTCTTGGATTCTGCAAGATAAGGTAAGAGACAATAAAGCACCGCCGTGCCCCACCTGGCAGTAGCCCCTACTTCGGACCTAAATTTTGACCCAAAGGCCTGCCCAGTGGTGGAAATCCTACCACAAGCAGAGCCACTTAGAGAGATATATGGGGAGCAGGGGGACCTTTCCAACCCGCCCCCCTCGCCATCACACCCCATGGGGACAGCCTCTCTTAGACGCCAGCACCTCGCTGCAACGGGACACACCAGCCAAGAAGCTGCCGTTGTTGAACTTGGGAAGCGAGAGGTGAGCATTTTTGAACAACTTCAGGCGTGGAGAAGGGACCCCAGCAGCGACATGAGGACCTGTGACAGGGGCAGGACAGACGGGGCCCCCCAGGTCTTCACCAAGAGCAGCACTCGTCCCCTGTATACTGCGCCTCACTCGCTCGGCCGCCCCTCTTCTCTGCTCTGGAGTCAGCTTTGTAGATGGAAAAGAAAAGGAAAACCCGGACTTCTCCGGTTCCCGCTGTGTGAGCTTTTAAGCCAGGGCTCCTCTGGCCAAAAGTCCCGGCAAAGACCACTTCCCCAGAGGTCTCCCCAGATGCTTCTCTAACCCCAGCGCTCGTAGCCTGAGGGGCATCCAAGGGCCGAGTCTCTTTGCATCAATCACGGGGGACTTTAAAGGAGGCCATTCCCGCTCTGGGGATTTGGAGCATGCCTCCTGAGGAAAACGAATCACTTACGCAAGAGCGTATGCATTTCCCGCCAATTACTGCCAGGATTATGTGGGGGCGCTGGTAGATTAAAAAGTGTCACCCTCAATAGTTCAGCCTCTCTTGAAGAACACGGCAAGGCAAGTGGTCCCTGAGAAGCCAGCATCCTATCTGCTGAGTCAACTGCATTCATGCTATTGTGCGTATTTGAAATCCTTGTGATGCAAAACCTGGGGGAGGGGGCGCGGGGGGGGCGGGGAACCACAGAAACATGAGCTGTTACTGATCTACAAACCCGTGAACTTTGTGATCGCCGCGTGTTTACTTCAGAGGCAAAAAGCATAAACTAGACAATTCTAAGCACATGTGAAGGCGGGCACGGACCTCTGGGGCGTGCTCGTGTGCGTGTGCGTGTGCGTGTGTGTGCGTGTGTGTGTGTGTGTGTGTGTGTGTGTGTGACTACCCCAGGGACCGATCACATGCCCTGCGAGGCCCGATTTATCTGGGTGTCACCCAAAATGAGTCGCTTCACTTACTGACCATGCTTTTTTGGAAATATCAGCACGAGCTTTAATTAAACTGCATGCTTTGCACGTATTTCCCAGCTGTGTCTTGGGAGAGCTGGGCCCTGGATGTGAAACACGAATGTCAGCTCTCTGATGACAAAGGCACAATGCCAGGGCGAGCCTCACCTGACCAAGGTTTCAGAGCTGCACAGGAGTAAGTCTCACAAGTGCCAGAATGTCCTCACAATGACCTGAAGCCAGCAAGGGGACAAGCACTCCTGTGACGTGGCTGCAGGAGGCCTGGCCCACTGCAGGACGTGACTGAGAGCTGGGAAGCAGTGGTTCACCAAATCCATCACAGATGCTGGACAGACAGAAAAAAAAAAAAAAGCCCAGTAGCTTTCACTACGAGACACGGGCGAGCTTCTTAACCATGGGTTCTCCTCTCAGCTCCCTGATGGCCATCATCGATCTAAGGGACAGTGCCAGACTGCAGAGACGCTCAGAACACCCTCCACGGGCCACTGCCAGCCACACTAAATTCAGGAGACCCTCCGTCCTGGGGAACAGTTTTGCATGATGCTTTCCACAGCTCGTCCTGAAGACATTCATGACGTGCCCTGCCTCCTTCCAGAGAAACGATAGCGACAGCCAATCACCAACGAATTCTACTCTGCCCGGCTCGCCCACCACCTGGCTGTGTGACTCTGGGGATGTTAAAGGGATGCAGTCACGATCCCCTGTTATAGGATTCATCTGTGCTAGGTGGCCTGTGGTACCACAGCCCCTCTCTGCTGAAGGGACAAGGGTGACACGGCCACTGTACCATTTAGCTACTATGTTCAAATTGCGTTTGTGCTGTAAGGAGTTGGAACGTCGAATCTGTCACAGCTCCACATGTGGGGTCAGCTCTCCCCTTTCTCTTTGGGGGCCCCCCAGGAGCTAGGGTTGCAGGGCCTCCAGGCATCCACACTTACCTGGAGACCGAGCACCTGAACCCCGGTGGTGGGTGGCTGTCCCAGCCCAGGACGGCCCCCTGCCCTGTTCTTGCCCCTGGGGCCTGGGAAGCACAAGTCCAACAAGGAAGACCCAGTCCAGCAGGAAGCCAGGCCTCCCGGCTCCACCCCTGCCTGGAGCGCAAAGGACGAAAGCCCATCATGCAACAGGGAGAGTCAGCAGAAAACCAGGTTCTAAAAACCAAACTTCATAACTCGAAACACCAAGGTGACTGGGGACGAACTCCTGCGGTCACCCCGAGGCCTCTCAGGCAGCAGCAGCTGAACGTGGGGTCGCGGACCTTCACCGGGGTGAGTGGCCTGATCTCGGGGAGGACACTCAAAGGCACTAGGATGAGGTCACAGAGGCCAGCAGGGTTTTGTATGTAAACGGACGCCAAGGGCGAGCAGCATTCTTTTTTATTTTATCTGCACTGAATCACAATCGAAAGTCACTGAAGATCGGGGGTCCTTGAGAGTGGAATGCAGTTACCTGGGTCACCAGTGACAACAGGAGGGAGCTGTTCCCCGCCTGACAAGACCTGGAAACACATGTGTTTTATTTAAATGTCCTAGTTCTTTCAGATCTTGCCAAGCGGCTATCTCGAGCGCTGAGGCAGCAGGGCCTGTTGCTAGACACGTCCCACCAGGGTGCCCTGGGTTCAATTCCCAGCCTGGCCACTTGTGACCTTGGGCAAGTCGCACGGCCGCTTCCTCATGTATGAAGCGGTAAGGTTCACGGGACTTCCGTAAAGGTTACTGGACAGTGTCGGGCACGTTCCCAGCCCCGGGCAGGTGTGTGGTCCTGCCTGCATGCCCATCGGGTGCTGTCAGTGGTTCAGAATCCACTGTTATTTGTGTGGACAGCGTTGGTGGCTCCGTGTGGCCCCTGTCCCCTTTCTATCTGCCCCAGACCTGGGACACCGAGGTCCTTTGCTGTTTGCAACAGGAAATTCTGGCTACTTGACTCGATACGGAAATGAGAACAGGGCTGAAGGGTTTTGCTGTAAAGCCAACCCCATCAGGGGGCTGCACACTGTCCAGAAAGAGATTAACACGTCAGCGCTGGTTTGTGTGTGACACGAGGTGGCTCTCCAACCTGTCAGCATGCCGCGTTTCATTTAGATAAGGACCCTGACTGACACGAGGGCCTGGGCCGGCTGTCGAAGCCACTCCCACTCTGCTCTGAGGAGAAGGCATTGTCCTCGTCCCCTACAGGGCAGCTGTGGCACCTTCTGGGGCTGTCAGCTCACGGGATTTTAAGCCAGCCCAAAGCACCTGGGCCACATCCCCACCACACCGCCAGGCCTCTCCGAGGTGAGGTGGAACTGAGCCCCCAACGAAATAAACTGCACTTTGCAATGCCTGGGGAGGGTGTCCCCGTGGCCTCCCCACGTCCTGTTCCAGAGAGCAGGAGAGGGCCCCGGAGTCCATACCTCTTGCCCACATCTCATCCCCCGAGTGTAAGGAGGCTGAGACCACAAGGCTGGCAGGCCCCCAAATGCCCAAGTTCAGAAGGGACCTGAACCACGCCGGGAGTCACACAGGCCCCATCCCAGGGGGCAGCACATGGGAGCAGGACACACAGGACAGAGCCCGCTAGTGCCCCCACCACACCCAGGAGATCGCCAGGGACGATTCCCCGGCCGCAGGGCTGTCTGTGAGCCACTCAAGTGCAGGGATGGCGTTCCCTGCCAACCTCTCACTCTCGTTCGCTGAGTTTAGCCCGACCAGATGGGAGCGTCGTCTATTCATGGCTGTAGGAACACAACGCAGCGGCCACCACCGTCCCTGCCTGGCAGCGGAAAGAGCGACCTTTTCACAATTTACATCACATCACGCAGTTCCTCTGCTTATAAGCCTCCCGTGGTCCGCTCCTAGGAGTCAAGTCCAAAGTCCCTGCCCCTCCGACCTGGTTCCGCAGGGCTCCCTGCCCCCTGGGGCCTGGCTCTGTGCTCCTCTCTGCAGCACAGCCCGTCCCCCAGGACCCGTCTGTGTGGTAGCGACACCATTTCTTGTAGGACTCTGTGAGGCCTCCCCTAAGCACCCTGCTGGGAATGGCAGGCCCCTCCCTCCGCCCCCTTTAACCCACCTGGTTTGTCTCCACGACACTTGAATTAGCCGATATAATCTGTTATCTGTGATATGTCATCTACAACGTACAGCTGTTTCGAAATGAAGGCTTCACAGCATCTTAGATTTCTTCGGTTATATTTTTAAAAGCGTATCAGTTTCCACAATTATACACGTGAATTATATCATCCCATTACATGTGAACAGGGTCAAACTGCTTTGGGCTACAATCGAGTGTTTCTCAGAACCTACCATCTGTATCCGCATTGAAAAGTTGAATGGCCATTTTCAGAGGCTTTTGCTTGCTAATCCCACATGAGAAACATTAACACGTTGCTGAAGAGAATCTACAATATTGGGATGTTAATTTGTACCTGCTCCTGCCCTCATTAAATGCAAAACCCTCGGGAAGAACGCTTTCCGATTTTCATTGCAAATGCCAAAGGGAGGCCTGTGAGCTGGCCTGCAGTGGAAACAAGCGAAACAGAGGCAGCCTTAAGCCCCTGCCCAGGGGTGGGCAGGGGACCTGCCTCAGTGGCCCGAGGCGACAGAGGTCGTGGCTGGAACCAGCTACGGAAGGCACCCTGCCCGGAACAGAAGACCCACCGCCTTCGACAGGACGAGTCACATTTTTAATCTTTCTAAAAACTGGTGTTCAGTTTAAAAGGGTTGAATGAAAAAGAGCATCCGGGCTAAGAAAAATCTTACAAGAGTTTATTTGAGCCAAACTGACAATTGCTGGGAAGCAAAATCCCCACAGATTGAGAAAACGCTCCGGAGAACAGGAGTTTTGCAGATTATTTTATACTTTGGAATCAGAGGAGGAGGCGTTGGGGGAGTTACATGGAGCCTATTAGTGGTAGATCGGGGCGGGAGAAAGCAAAGCAGGGAAGTCTCTGATGGGGTAAAAAGCAAAACAGGAAGACACATGCTCCCTTTATGTTGGTGGGTGCAGGATAGATAATAGTTAATATTTACAGCCCACGAGAGGGTGTTGGGGGGACAAGATAACAATGAGGGGTTCAGTGGTTGTGCTCTGGTGGGAAGTTGCGCCCTGAGGGGTATGAAAAGGAGATAACATTCTAAGGACATGTTATCTTAGATGGAAAAAAGAAAAACACAGCAGACAGGCCCATTTCAGATAGAGGCTGACCTTTGTGAAGAACGTGACTGCCTGCCATGACCTGCTTTTAGTCAGGAATTTTTACGTTCAGACGGTCCTCTGTGGTCATTTTCAGTCGGAGTTTGTAGGGCCTGCCATGCAGGCCTCCCCTGAGCTCGTCAGGTTTACCATGTGGCCCTTTTTCATCCAGTTTCCCCCTTTTGGTCATAAATCAATCCGAAGGACACATAATGACCAACCTTTAGGTTGGATAGTGTGGTCCCACGGCGCTAGGAAGGCTCATTCCTAGGAAGTCCTAGTGCCAGCGTTTGTCTTGCTGAATGGTGGACCCTTGGGGGTGGGGTGAGAACATAACCTTGGATGGCAGTCAAGGCTGATTCTTTTTTTTTCCAAAAGGAAAGGCAGACAAATGGGGGGAAGTCAGATCCTATATGCCTTCATTAAAAATTTTGTGGGTCATTTCTAATCTTTGAGCGCTCATGATCTAGTTCTTTTTTCTGTTTGTCTTAACATTTTGTTTTTTTGCATCTAGTACAACATTCATATACTAGGACCAAGAGCAGTAATATCAAGCCAGTAACACCGATTAGGAGATGTGCAGCGCTAGACAAGTATTAGCCTGAGAGGAACGGACATCTCAGCCAACTAAAGAACCCTTCACATGTATCATCGTAATTTTTTATTAAGCTAAGAGTATATTTTCCCCCCTCATCTACTGCCATTCGTATCTTAAGATAAGCTTGGCCAGATGAATGAAGAATCTCTACTATTTGGTGACCCAGAGGCTCTAATGTTTCTTCTGGCCAAGTGGTTTCCATAGAAATGACTTCATGGGAAGGATTAACTTCAATCTCCCAATACACCGGACTTTCAGTATCAATATTACCACGGGTCTCATTAACCTCAGGCAAAGTTATTTTGCCTGTAATTTCAGTATTGCACCAAATTCCTGTAACATTTACTGTAAACGTAGTGTCATTACAATAGAAACCAGTTAGTATGACAGAAGAATTTTCTAACTCATCCCAACAAAAGTGTCCCCGTCCCATATACCATATACTGTTGTTTGTTGGGGTGGATATGATAGGCCAGGATTGGGCGAATTCAGAATTCCATATAGACTGGGCACAGAACCATTCACCTTTCCGATTTTCACAATCAGATAATGAGATGGGTTCCCATTCTTTATGATCGTTTAACAAGGCCCATCTACTTCCCGTTGGAAGTACTCTGTTATTATTAAGGATGGTCCCTATGCCAGCCAGTTGAACTACTGAAAACCTTAGCGTAGGATTTAACCGAGGTGCCTGGGTAATTAAGATACAATGTCATAGGTCACACCTTCCATCTAAAATTTTCCGGAGTCCAGAGGTACCGTAAGAGTCCCATAAGTGTTCAGCCTGGACTTCTGCACCCACTATAATAGCTACTTCAGATTCTATTTGCGTTAGCATAGGTAACAGGCCTTTCTGAGTCAGGGTACAGGCACGTTCCCATGGCTGGGTTTGTGCATGAAACTTCATAATCTGTCGAGTCCGTTCTACCCACTGAGCTAGGGCCTCATTATCTTTCCATGCTGCTGCCCATCCTTTGTCTTCCTCTTGAAATAACATTCCCTCTATGTGACCTATTTTATTTATTTATTTATTTATTTATTTATTTTTTATTTTTTAAAGATTTTTATTGGGGAATTGGGGGGATGGGAACAGAGCTGGGGAATTGGGGAGGGGGAACAGACAAGTTGCTGCCGTTTTTTGTTCTTCAGTCTAGTTGTGGAGGACATTACTTCACTGGCCCAAGTTGGCACCATCACATCATTGTGCTCTTCCCGGGCAAGGCAGATCAGTCGCCGGCCTCTGGACGGCCGCTCACAGCGGCTGCTGGCCGCTCACGCTGGCTGCTAGCTACACACAGTAGCCCATGGCAACCCACTGCCACAGGGGCTGCAGCCCACGCCGTCGCCAGCGACTCACGGCAGCCCAGCTCCAGGTTGAGCTGCCGTTCAGCATCTTAGCTGTGGAGGGCAGTGTCACTGGCTCTCACATGTGGGATCCGAACCGGGGCCCTCCGGCATCCCAAGCAAGTTCCCAACCATCGCACCACTCGGCCGGCCCTCTATGTGACCTATTTTAGATAAAGAGTCTTTTTCTAACGAATAACGTCATCATCTGCAAATTCAGCCTGTCCCAGAATACCAAGGCCAGCTCCCAACCCTCCACAAGCATTTCCCTCTCATTTCTGAGAGAAGGCCAGTGTTGTTGGAGCCACCAGGAATGTTGCTGTCATTGGGTGCCTATGGCCTGGGAGCAATTGGGGTCCATGGAATGGACCCCAAAATGTTGAGTCTCCCAAGCCATAGTTAAATGAGTAGAGGTAACCCCAAAATGAGCTAGAGTTTGAGTATTCCATAAGGGTTCCCACAAGCGTCCGGGACGCAAGGAGGGTGGGGTGATTCCAGGCATGTCTACCCACCACGTAACTCCAATCACCTCTGAGGGGGGGGACCCATGTTTTTTTTCCTGCTTCAGGGGCATCCAGCCACAGGAGCATGGCTGGTGGTTTAGAGGACAAGCTATACTGTGACAGATAGGGCAGGCTGCTGCGAGCCTTTTCCCATTGTATCCGGGTATTTTTCTTAATTTCTTATCATCCATTCCTACAGCGACACAATACTCATCTAAATTAGATCCGTATATAATTCTACCAGGGGAATTATCAGGGAGGCGTTCCTGAAAGTACTTGCCCAGGATGGGTCCTTTATAATAGATATACCCAGAAAAAAATGTACCAAAGTTGATATGAAGAGTCAGAGAGGAGCAATGCGTGGCTAACAAGGTGTTCGCCTCACTGTCGTAGCTGATAATGAGAACGTCATTGTCCAGGAGACGGGAAAGGTTAGCAGGTCCCCAAGTTAAATTTTTCATATCCAGTAAGGGAGGGGGTCTCGGGAGACAGATATTGTTTCCATTAGGAAGCCATACGAAGGATAGTAACCATATAAGAATCATTTTATACAGCTTCATCAAGCAATAACAATTAGGAGATACAAGAGGAAGGTCTGAGAGAAGTTTAAAGAACAAATTCAGGTATTATTATTATTAGCAGGCCAAAAAGGAAAGAAAAAAAATGATTAAACTGGTGTCACAAGTCCAACATCAATTTGCGGGCCTACAGGCCTTGTCGATGTCTTGGGGTAGCTGTCTGCCTTTGATGTCAGTGGTTCTCGTCCCTGAACAGTCCCCCCGATGCCCGCTGTAGGCAGAGGAGAGTATCAGAGATGGGTAGGCGTCCACGTGCCGTTAGGCGCCGTTTTTAAATGTGAAACGTGAATCCATGGGTTCAGTCCTTCAAGTCTGGCCACACGGGGATTGGTTAGTCACACCCGATAAGGTTCCTTCCAACGAGGCTGGAGAGAGTCTTCTGTTTGATGTCTTTTCCAATGGACCAGATCACCTGGTTGTAAGTCGTGGTCTTTGAAGTCGTCGTGTCCCTGGAGCGCACTGTGAAATGAATCAGTTACTAATTTATCAGTCCCTTTCAGCTGGTGAATAAGCCCTTGACAATAATGCAGACTGTCTGCCTTTAGTAAGGTTGGCTTGTATGTCCCCTTCATCCAGGTGCATAGGACAACTGGTGACTATTTCATAAGGAGAAAAGCTATGTTTACCCAAAAGAGTAGATCTGAAGTTGAGGAGTATGACAGGGAGAGCCTTTGGCTAGGGGAGACTAAAAGCTCCTGAAATTTTGCCTAGTTGGATTTTGATTGTACCATTGGTGCGTTCCACCACTCCAGAGGACCAGGATGATAAGCACAATGAAAATGCTGTAGAATAGACCAAATGTTACAGATGGATTGCATTATCTGCCCAGTAAAAGGAGTCTGTGGGTCACTATGTAATTCAGAGGGCATTCCTCCGCTGGGAATTATTGGGTTGTCATAAAAGTCATGACGCATTTTTGCAACGAAAAACATAAAAAAAAATACGTCATGACTTTTCCAACAACCCAATATTTCTTCCAATGATGATTTACCTACCACTAAGGCTGTTGCTCTCCTGCAAGGGACTGCCTCAGCCCAGTGAGACAACATACAAATCATGACTGATATTTATTTGTATCCCCGAGATGGTGGCATTGGGATAAAATCCAACTGCCATACCTCAGATGGACCTAAAGGTAGTGGTCAGTGTCCTTGGGACCTGGGGAGTGGTTTACCAGGGTTATATTTTGGACAGCTGGAACATCTGCCATACACTTTATGAGCTACAGTAGGAAAGGTTTCATGCACGTGTTGAAGAACAAATAAGTGAGCCCCTACAGGTAAGATCAGTGTCTGATTGGGTCCTGGGGGTCCAAGCCACATTTGTTTGCCTGGGTCAAAGGTTCCCCCCTTTTTGTTGCCATATCCTCTCCTCTTCTTCTGTGGCTGGCCTTTGGAACCGTCAAAGAGTCTTTTATTGATGTAATAGGAAGCATTCTCGGGTCTGGGTAATTTGGCTGTTTAATGCTGCCTATTTAGCTGCAGCATTGGCTCAGTGATTTCCTTTTGCTTCCACGGTGGAGGCTTTAGAATATCCTGGAATTTTGACAAATGCCAACTGTCTCGGTTGTTGTATGGCCTCTAATAACTCTGCAACCTGTTTTCCCTTCTTTTTGGGCTGAGGAAGCTAAGAAGCCTCGCTGCTTCCACAACATTCCACAGTCATGAGCTACACCAAAGGCATAGCGGCTCTCGGTGTCAATACTGGCTACCTACTTGATCTTTGGCCAATTGACAAGCTCGAGTCTGAGCAATTGACTGGGCTTGCTGGGCAGACCTTATTCAGGTAAATAAGAACCTTCAGTGATGTCCACCATGGAAGTTCCTGCCTATCCAGCGCGGTAAGGTCCTTGTTCATCTTTCAGATAAGAGCCACCTGTAAACCAGGTTAAGTCAGCATCACCAGTAGGGGTTTCCTGTAAACCGTTCCTAGGAACAAGAAGGTGGACAGTAAGCAAAACTCAATCGTGGGTGTCTCCATCCTGTAAAGAGGGTAATCGAGTTGCTGGGTTCAGACTGTCACACCAACTTAAAGTGATATTCGGCGCAGTAAGCAGAATGTACCCACGGTACTTCATGAGAAGCCAGTCAACTGACAGACCTGTTGAGTGTGATGAGAGTTCAGTAAGGATTCAACAGAGTGAGGAACATACACAGTTGAAGGAGCGCCCACAATGATCTGTTTGTTTGCACAACGTGGCTGTCGCAGAGATGGCGGCCATGCAGGGAGGGGGCCCTTTGGCTGCTGAGTCCAACCTCTGGCCATATGACCCTGTAGGTCTGACGGGCTCCATGTTTCGGAGTTAGAACTCCCAAAGCATTTCCTTTGTTTCCATGTATGAAAAGGACGAAAGGAAGCATATAATGAGGATGCCCCAGAGCGGGAGCTCGAGATAACTTTCCCTTAGAGCTTCTTCCGCTTGTTTCCCTTGAATTGGATCAGGTTGATCTGATTTTAATAAGACCTGTGGAGGCTGGACTACGAATGAACATGTTGGACCCCAATGACAACAGTGTCCAGTGTGACTTGGGAGCCCTGTAAGCTGTTTTCTTGTTCATGGACGAGGAGAGGATTGTTTTGAGTTGCAGGGTTGATTGGCAGCCCATCTTTAGATAGGAGACGGCCTGGCTGTTTTACGGGGACACGCAGAGTCAGAGCTTGTCCTTTGCGATCGTATGTCCCCTTAGAGCTAGCTGTCGTCAAAGGCAAACCGTGTCCTTCTGGGGATCTAGTCATGGCGTAAAAGAGCATACAAGTAAATGGTCCACATGTTGGATTAGAGTGGAATCTCTGAGAACATCAGCATCATTCGAATCAGCCTCGAGTGTCTGGGAGAAATCGGTGGGACTCTCTGTTCCCCCAGGGGCATCACAGTCCAAGTAAATAAGTGAAGGCAAAATAATGTGAACTGTCCCTTTCTACAGGAACGCTAAAAAAGGCACAACATAAACCTATCACTGAAAAATACTGGCAGTCCACAGGAATGGCTGACAATAGGGTGTGCGGATTTGGAACCACGGGGTGTCTGGGAATAACTATTGTATTCATTGCTCTGAGATCCTGTACAAATCTCCATCCTTTCCAACTGGGTTTCTTTACTGGGAGGATAGAATTACAGGGGCTCATGCATGGAATTAGAAGCCCCCTTTTTATGTAATCTTGCATCAGGCCCTAAAGCAGCGGTTCTCAACCTGTGGTTCGCGACCCCTTCGGGGTCGCCTAAGACCATCGGAAAACAAAAAGATATTTACATTACGATTCATAACAGTAGCAAAATTACAGTTATAGAGTAGCAACGAAAATAATTTTATGGTCGGGGGTCACCACAACATGAGGAACTGTATTAAGGGGTCGTGGCATTAGGAAGGTTGAGAACCGCTGCCCTAAAGGCTATTGGCGAATATTAGGCAGAGGCAAAGTGTTTAGTTATTTTAATAGAAGCGGCTGACTTCATCTTGAAAAGGGCCCAAAGTTGCATTGAGACACCCTGCAACAATCGTGCGGTCAAGGTTAGTTTCCTCCTGGGGAGGTTGTTTTAAAATCATTCCTTTCCCAACTGGTTCCGTCTCTGATTCATTTAGTTCTAAATACATTTGTCCTTCTGGGAAAAGGGTAAGTGAGTGTCATGGGTTTCAAGGAACTCCCTCCCTATCAGGTGAATTGGGGCAGACTTGACTAGTAAAAATATCTGTTGCCCCATAACGTTCCCCAGCAGGAAGCGAACAAGTTCTGATTTAGAAACTGATGTTGGTTGAGCAGCCGCCCCTACAATTTGTACAGAAGCTTTCCTCCCGGGGGAGGGCCACTTAGCTGGGCGGTGAGAAGAGCAGATCAAGTAGCCCCGTATCTACAAGGGCATCAGTGGTTTCCCCTTTTATAGTAATTGCAGTGTCCCCTGAGGTATCAGGCAGGAGAAGGGGAAATGCCCTCTCACAAGAGCCTACGCTTCCTTCTGTTGCTTTTCTTTTGCTAAATCCCATTTCAGTTTTCTCCAGTCCTTCGTAAAGGGATCTGGCTTTCTACAATAAAAACAGACACCCCTCATCTGAGGGACCTTTGGGGACGTCTGGCCTGACTGCCTAATTGCTGGGGCTGTAAGTTCATGATTTTGGCAGCTTTGTCTTTTTCTCTCTTTTGAATAGTTTTAGATCGTTGATCAGCCAGAACTGCTGATTGGTTCATCAGTACATGTGGTCGGCCAGTTTAATGGATGCTATTTAATCAGAGTTACAAGCTCCTCATCTAGTCCTTCCGGAAATGCCCAATTTAAAGGATCTGGGGACCCTTAAAACTATCTGAAGAAAGACCTGAGTATTTTTTGGAAGTTCTTTTGAAATGTCCAAAGAAATCAAGCACTGCTTCATCCGGCTTTCTTTTACATCGCTGGATCTGGGTCCGGTCTGTTTTTGGGGGGAAATCTTGGGTATGACTTGGTAAAGCTGGAAGGCTAAGTCCCTGCGTGTTTCCTGGTCTGTCTCTCTCTGTTTTAAAAAGTCCTCTACTGGAGCTTCCCAGCGACGCTTATTCAGCCATTCTGTTGCTTTGCTCCCCAAAACCAGTAGGTGTGCTCATTGGAATAGGTCAGGATCACATATTCTAACAGTTCATTCAAATCCCTTTGTGAACCCATCAGGGTCCTGGAGAGGGTCACAGAAATCTTTAGATTCCTAAATTCTGTTCTCGTCCAAGGACCGTATACAATCGCTGGTTCCCCTCTGCCCCCGGCTTTTCCCTGAAGGGAGCTGTCAGAATTTCTGGTTTTTCTGGTCTTTCTTGGTCTGGATTTCTATTCTCCGTTTCCCCTGGGTCAGTAGGGAGTGGGGGTGGAGGGGACACAGAGGAGACAGGACAGAGAGGGAGGGTGACGCTGGGCCAGGGAGCTCGGAGAGCGGGTGGGGAGGGGGCTGTCGGCATTTATCAGCTTCAGAAGCCTTCTTTAGTTCAGATAGTCCCCAAAATTCCTTACTAACTTCCTGTGGAGAAAAGACTGTATCTGCGCTCCGTCTAGAAGCTTCTGACTCCCAATCTTCACATTCATTCACTTTAATTTTAGAACTAGCTTTTTCCAGTTGAACACACAGAAAAATCAATTTGGAGGTGTCAAAACGTCCCCCCCTTTGGCCATTTTGAGCTGGTATCATGTTTACATAAATTTTTCTATTTCTGTAGGTACTTGAAAGTTGGGGTTCCATACAAATTGTGTGTGTAGCCTGCAGGAGTATTAATGGGGGCTGGGGTTCTCAGGGTTTATCGACCTTAGAGGCATGATTTCCCATGTTAGTTTTAGTTTTCTTTTGAGGTCTGCAGAGTCTGAACAAACATCTAGGGATATCGTGTAGTGGGTTGAAGTGTGCTGCTTAGGGGGTGAGCTCCAAGGGGCTGTCAGTCCCCGAGTCGCCTCAACCCTCTCACGCCTATGTGTCTCGTTTTCTCTCAGCGGCGTCTAAAACAGCCGTGAGGACTCGGAGCGCTAGGTAACCAGCCTTTATGTGCGCGTCCCCGGACGAGTCCAATATTTAATTACAGTTGTGCTGGAATTCCCTATGGGGCCACTGCACGTTTCGAGGGGTGCCCTCAAACACCTCCACAAACGTTCTCAGTCACCTGAGAACACCCAAAACTCGGGATGGAGGGAATAGATGCCCCTTCTCTTCAGAGCCAAATAAGTCCAGACTCTCATTTATCCAGCAAAACGTTTTGTTCAGACTCACAGAGAGCAATTCAATTGAAAAACTGAAATTAAAACCAGTCGCCCATTTCAACTCCTACCCTTTAGTCCCACCTCGAGGATTTTCTAAGAACAGCTCAAATGAAGTCAGACCTTTTATCACAAGTGAAGGGAAGGCCCTGGATTCCAAGAGATGACTCACCCCAGTTCACCCAATGCAAAGCGGGGAGTCGGTGGGGCTCCAAGTGCCCCTACTTGGTACCCAGCACCAGGTCCGGGTCTGCGGGGTGCTCCCGGGTGGGCTTCTTTGGAACCCTGCTGATGCGCCAAGTAAACGCCAATGAAAGGACATCCAACCTAAGAAAAATCTTCTAAGAGTTTGAGCCAAACTGACGACAGCCGCTGGGAAGCAAAATCTCAACAGATTGAGAAAACGCTCCAAGAACAATTTTGCAGCTTATTTTATACACTAGAATCAAAGGCAGAGACGGTGGGGTGGGGTGGGGTTACATGGACTCCATTGGTGGTAGATTGGGGAAAGGGGAAAAAGCAAAGTGGGGAGACCTCTGGGATTGGATAAAAAGTAACACGGAGAGACATAGGTTTCTTTTACACGGGTGGGTGCAGGATAGATAGTAGTTAATATTTACAGCCCACGAGAGGGTGTTGGGGGACAAGATAACAATGAGGGGTTCAGTGGTTGTGCTCTGGTGGGAGGTTGTGCCCTGAGGGGTCTGAAAAGGAGATAACATTCTAAGGGCATGTTATTTTAGATAGAAAAAAGAAAACACAGCAGACAGGCCCACTTCAGGTAGAGGTTGGCCTTTGTGAAGAGCGTGACTGCCCGCCATGACCCGCTTTTAGTCAGGAATTTTTACGTTCAGACCGTCCTCTGTGGTCATTTTCAGTCGGAGTGTGTAGGGCCTGCCGTGCTGGCCTCCCCTGAGCTTCTCAGGTTTGACATGTGTCCCCTTTTTCACCCACAAAAGTAAGCCCTTTCTACTCTAAAAGGAGGCCCCCTGCTATCGGAGGCCCATCAGCTATCGGAGGCCCGGGTGGGAACCGGCAGCTGATCTGAGCAGACAATAGGTGACAACACGGCCTCTGTGAGGGCCCCTGCACATGTCTTCTCTGCCTGCAGGCGTCACCACTGAGCCAAAAGTGGCCCACTGTGCCCCTGGCTGCCCTTTAGCCCGGGATCTCTAAATGCTCGGCTCCTCTGCCGGTGACCGCAAAGGGGCTTCAGCCCTTTCTTCGTGCTGTTGCATTAAACTGCAATCAAGTAAGAACCAGTTACTGGAAGGTACTGTGTTATTGTTTCTCATCGATGCCACCAGCCCAACAGAAAATACGCAGAGAGCCTTAAAAACATATTTATGCAGCATCCCCTCCACACACCACGGAAATCAAAGCCTCTGGGAGTCGGGGCTCCCGGGATCGGGGCTTAGGTGTTGATATGTTTAAGAGCCTCCCCAGGTGACACAGGGTCCCCAGGTGTGAGACCCTGGTCTCCTTGGTGGCCAGGAGCAAAACATCTGGGTCAGGTCGTTTTGTGTTCCTCCCGTCTTCGTCACTTCCCAGCTGTGTGACCTTGGGCACGTCACCAGGCCTTCCTGTGCTTCATTTTTCCAGACTTGGAGAGACAGATGATAATGGTGCCTACCACGTAAGGCTGGTGTGAGGAATAAGGGTGGATAAGGTCTCAGTATGCACTGCCTGGCACTGGTTATTTTAATGAAGCTGTGGACCACGCATGAGGGTCACCAGGAACTTCTGTCCCCATCCAGTCAAGCTGCCGGGTATGTGTTGGGATGGGACACAGCCTCTGCTCTCTGAGCAACTCAGGCGGCTGTGTGTCCCCCGATTGGGTCCTGATTCATTTGACTCCTCTGTTGGCATCTGCGCCTGGCACTTTTGTGCCCCAATTCCTCTGCATACACCACGGTCCTGGTCCCTAAAGTCTCATAGACATTGTTCACCGTTTATGCATCGCAACCGCTGCTGTTACCTAAAACATGAGGTCAAGAGCAAGACCCTCGGAGAACGCAGCTCCAACCAGCTGGAATGGGTGGCAAGGGGGCCTGCCGCGGCCACACTGGCCCCCGTGTGCACCTGGCAGGCGCAGAGCGAGCCCCTTTGCGTTATGTGCAGAACCTCCCTCCCAGGCCAGTTTCCCGGCGCCCCTGGTTATGTCGCAAAATGAAATACAAGTACCGAGAACAGCAATTTCTTCCTGAAATACATCCTCCAGGCTACAGATACCTACTGCGCCGACCTGTCTGAGCCTGAACCTGAGCTGTCACCACATCAAAGTACTTTGTAAAGCAGAGGTAAAACTCTGTATCACAAAACACCCTTCATAGTGGCAGCCATCCGGCCTGGAAGCCACATCCCTGCGGAGACCTGGCCGGCTAGATGCCCATCGGGATGCCCCACCCCCTCGGCGTGTGACACGAGCGGGTGACTGGGGCTCCCTGTGCAGACAGACGGGTGAGAGCAACACACCAGGAAGGCGTGTGTGCGCACACAGCCCCAGCGGTCCTGGCGGTGTGTGGCCCTAACGAGGCCTCTCAGGAGAGGCACCGCGTGGACCCGACCAGCGTGCCCAGCGGCCTCACGAGCCCCGTGTTTGCAGGAAGGTGAGCAGCTGTGGGCACAGGCAGAGAGCTGGTTCCTGACCCCTCTGCCTTCCCTCTGTCTGTGAGCAATTCACATAAACCGCTCCAGAGGCCTGGATGCGCCTCCCCTCCCAGCCCTCCCAAGGACACCTTGACCTTGGACTTGGCTTGAGACAGGAAATGCCTTGGTGGCGCTGTCTGGAATGACAGGCGCTGTGATGACTGACCCGCCCCCCCCCACCCTGGCCTGGGGGACTGTGGCTGCCACCTGGGCTTCACCGCTGTGCGTCACTCCGTTCCCTCCGCCCGCCCTTGTCCGGGTCACCAGGTCTTGTGCGTCTTCCCTGCCGAGTGCCGGCGTCCATCACTGGTTTCCACCCACACTGCCCACCAGGAAGCACGGGGTAGGCCGAGAAAGGCAAGGGGCCTCTGCAGGGGGGCCGGAAGTGGCGAGCAGGGAGACGCACTCGCAGTGAGCACGGTACAGGGATGACGGCCTCGTTGCTGCGACCTGGGTGCCCGTCTCCGTCCTCCACGAGCCACCCGGGACGACAGTTCCACGCCTGTCACACAGCCGCCCACAGGCTGGTCCTGTCCCCGGGTGTGCCGGGGACACTGAGGCTGTCCCACGGTCACACAGGGCGGGGCCTCCCGCGCGGCTGGTGGCGGGCGCCCCTGGGCCTCCGCAGCCCCCGGCGGTGTCGCCCTGCCTGTCCCTGTCCCTGTCCCTCCTCACAGGCGCGTCGGGCAGCTGAGGCCCTGGCTCCGTGTCGCTCCCGCCCCCCCTTGCAGTCTTTTCATTAGAAAAAGAAATGAAAACGAGGAACCCCTCAACAGCTGGGACACGCTGAACCCGTGAAAAGGAGCCACGGGAACGTCAGCCGCCCCGCAACGACCACGCAGGCCCCGGGGTCCAAGCCGCGTCTCCACGCGAGGCGGCGCCTGAGCACGTGGCTCGCAGCCCTTCTGGGCAGACGTTCTGCAGGCGCGCGCGGCCGTGGGCCCGCGGGCCGAGGGCGCCTCCCCGCCTCCCAGCAGCTCCCGGGTCCTCCCCGCGGCTGAGGCCACGCAAGCGCGTCCCCGAGGCTGCGAGCGGCACCCAGGCGTGTCCTGCCCGCCACAGGTGGGTCCGGGACACCGTGCTTTTCCTCAGTTCCCTCACCGTCCACCTGCACCAACCTGCGCCCCCCCCCCCCCCCCCCCCCCCGGGTTCTCAGGGGAGCGAAGCGGGGCAACAGCGAGCGCTAATCTGGGGGCGCCAGGAAGCTTGAGGTTCCTGATGCAACAGCAGAGGCTGCTCCACGGCCCCTCAGGGGTCTCCGCAAGGGCGGCCACCTGGGCGGGCAGAGGACGCCGCCCTTTGAATGCTCTCACGTGTTAGACACGACGGGGTCCCCACAAGATTTGAGGCAACGGAATCTGTCTGCGTGTCTCTGTGACTTCGCACGAGAAGCACGCCTGTCGTTAAACAAAGTGAAGACGCGACGCCCACCTCCGCCTCTGAGAACCCCATCGAGGAGGGACGGTGACGGGAAGCCGAAAACGTCCACCCGATCGGATCGCCCGACGGCGGTAACCGACAAGGCCCCGGGCACAAGCCTACCTGACGGCTCCCTGCACAGCTGAGGACAGTGAGCGCGGGAAGACGCCCGTCTGTGGAGGCGCCGGCGCCGGCGCGGGCAGCGGCCTCACACGCCCGGCGTTCCGGGAGAAGCCGCAGGTGAGCGCGCGCTCAGCCTCCCCGGGCTTCTGCCCACGCGCTCGCCCTCAAGAGGGCGTTCCTAGTTTTGTTTTGACCAATGGACTGAGACCTGCCCCAACCAATCAGAACTATGCCATTACACCCTCATTTGCATGTCTATTGACCAATCAGAACTGGGCAATTTGGAAACCTCATTTGCATAAAGTGGACCTAATTAGGAACCTGGGTACACGAATCGTTCTCCATAAACGGCAGCCTCCCTTTGTCTTGGGGTGGGGAAGAACATTTTCCGTTCCAACACTGTCTCCTCAGTTTGCAGTTACCTGAATAAAGTCTCTGCGGTTTTGCCTCAATGCTTTTTGAATTTGTTCACAATATCAACCTTTTAATTTTTATTGTTATTATATTGCATTGCGTTCACCCCCCAGAGTCAGTTCTCCTTCCATCGCCATATATTTGACCCCTTTACCCTCATCTACCATCTCCCTCCTCCCTTACCCTCTGGGAACCACTAAACTATTGTCCAGGAGTTTTTGTTTCATTTGCTTCTCTTGTTCCTCTGTTGCCTTCAGTTTTATATCCCACACATGAGTGAGGTCATATGAATATCAACCTTTTTTTAATTGAATCAAACTATAGACAGCTTTTCCCCTCATCTGTGGTGAATGGATCCTTACTTTCCACATTGATTAGCACATTGGTGATCAGCACATAGCTAGGCCCTGCAAGTTCAAGTGTGGTAATTAGAAAGACTATTTTGCTAAAAATTTCAGATGGACTTCAACAGGACACACCCACACCCCTCTGTACCCCCTTAGCTGTTTATCATCACAGAACATGATGGTGGCAGACATGTTTTCAAACACGCCCCTTGGAAAGGACTGCAATGCTGTGGCTCACGCGGGGCGTTAGAGGACAGGGGCTTGCAAGGCGCGTGGCCTCGGACGAGCACAAGGAGAGCCTGCAGCTAATGGTGGGAAGGACGGACACTCACCTGCACTAAGGGCTGCTTGCCAGGACTCACGCCTGCGCCTTTCTCACCGAAGCTTGCAGGGTCCTTGGCGTGGCTGTGGCCTCTCTCTGCAGCTGAGGAAGTGGGTGTGACGACAGCAGCACCTGCCCGGCGACCCGGTCACTAACAGCCTCTTTGGGGTTCACGCTCCCAAGGTGTGAAAAGTGTGTCACACCTCAAAGTGCACGCTTTTTCCACAGCAGCACATGGGGGTAGCTCTGCGGCAGACACAGCTAGTGGAAAACCGGCAGAGCAGCTAATAATAATGTTAGTATTTGGTGAGTGTAGTGAAGTGTTTGATTTGCAATACTGGGAGAGCTGTTACCCAGGCAGAGCCATTATAGCACTTTTGAGTCAGGAACCAAGTAAATGAAGAAAATCAATTAAAAAAAATTTTTTTTTAAAACCTCAGACCAAGAGACGGTTGTGCAGCTGACAAGATTTATCAAAGGCTTTCTCTTTATAACATTTCTTATTGGTGCACATGATTCTAATAGCCAGTATATTTTCACCACTCATTTATATACCGTAATAACAATGTATTTAAGAGTATAAATATGTATATTTATATATATATAATACACACAAAATTTTACAAAGACACTAAATGGTTTCTGACCAGCGAAGTCATGAGAGAGCAGAAAGGATTAAAATTGAACAGTAAACTGTTCGGACTGCAAGGAGCAGTGTTTAGTCACAAGTTGCCCCAAACTCATTCACGGGCTAACAGCCAGTTTCCATGCGTCCGGCCAAACGCACAAGCGCTGCCTGCCGTGGGAAGGGCAGGTGAAGGGCGCGGGCTGGACAGACCTGCTCTCCAGGCGCCGAGTACCCGCCCGCAGAGCCGCCGTGGCTTTCCCCTTCCCATGGACGCTTGGGGTCCGGAACGTCCTTCTGTAGGGTCCCCGGAAGCAGAATATCATCTTTATCAGCTGATCGTAGATATAAAGGTTTTTTAAACCGTGAAACACAACAAGGATTTTTCATCTTCATTCATCAGGTGCAAACTCTGTCGTCACACCTTTAACCAAACAAGCCCGTGAAGAGAAGGCCCAGCC
>NW_017731387.1:3991922-3993184 GCF_001890085.2 Hipposideros armiger
AGTACCATTTATTATCCAATATCATAAAATATAAATTTATTTAATACATTCATAACTAACTTTACAACGCCCATTTATTTTATTTACATAAAATTTTCCAGCCACAGAAACTTCTCCCCCTTTTAACACACTGATTACATACTCAGCGTATACTTTCCTATTTACCTGTAACATGAGGATAAAATCATCTGTCTGATTCACCTGTATGTTAGACTATAAGCACACTGATTATTAAACACAAGCGTTCAGCCTGTGGCTATCCAAACACAAGCTTCCAGTCCCTGGACCGCAGAGTAAGAGACAGACACCAGTGCTGCTCAGTGTCTGTGAATGGCTTATCCGTCACTCAAGCTAGGAAGCGCTGACCCCCAGGAGGACAAGGCTGGGGAGCTACCTACCGCCATGCTTCAGCTAAACGTGCCCACAGGGGTTACCTGGCCAAGCATCAAAGCTGAAATCAACATAACCACACGTACACCCAATGACGTGATAAAACACACTATACAAAAGTAACATGAACCAGTTTAAAGCTTCTCTTACTGTTTTCCATTCAGCAAAGAGGTTTTCAAGAGACCCAATCAGTGCCATGGCTTTCGAGCTCGTCTGCTGGGTAACCTACAGAGAACGTGCAAATGTTTTATGACACAAGTCATTCCTTAGAAGGAGAAAGACCCTCGAACTCGAGGGGACCAGCAGCGGGAAGAGTTCCAACCTACAAGTCAGGAGCCGGGCTGGCGGCCTATGACTGCGGCTGCAAGTTCTCAGGCGCAGTGATCTCGCAGGAACACCAGCCACCCTGCCTTGCAAAGTGGCGACGCTCACACGATGGTAAGCAGGCACCTAGTCCAGCGACCATCACCAGGAGGCTTCATAAAGGAATAGCTCACGACCTGTGACACAGGTATTAGGATCTATGACAGGTGACGAGCCAGGGCCAGAGCACCAAGTGACTTGGCGATTGGCTGCTGGAGAGGGACAGGCCAGGCTTTACACACAGGCCTCCAGGGTCACGCCCAGCCTCTGCTCATGCGCCACCTGTAAGGGAGCCTGGTTTGTGCTTTACGTTAGGGAGCTGGAGGGGGCGCAGGAGGCTTATTTCAGGAAGCCACTCAGCTCCTCATTGGTTCTGTGAAATAACTGACATGAGCCCTGCAGCTAAATACTCAGTTCAACATATCAGATCCATCAATGGTAGTTTCCATTCTTAAGTGGAAAAGTAGAGACCTAAACCAAGGGAAGGGGGACGCACAATCAGAAAGTGA
>NW_017731387.1:4001764-4002850 GCF_001890085.2 Hipposideros armiger
TTTATTTTATTATTTTATAGATTGAGTCAACTACTGGGTTCTCGGAAAAGTCATGACACATTTTTGCAAGGAAATACATAGAAAAAAAAGTCACGACTTTTCCAACAACCCAATATTTAATTTCTTTTCATTGTTTCATTAAATAATTCAAGCATTAAGGCTACAATTTGGCAACATCCCATAAGTTTTAATATATAATATCTTCATTATTGTTATTATCTAAGTAGTATAAAATGTAATTCCATATAGCGTCACATTATTTAAATGTGAAATATTTAATAAATAGTAGCAACAATTTAATACCTGTTTGCAAGTATTTATTAAACGTTTTAGGGGTAAGATAGTAATACAGAGAAAAATTCTCCTACATTCATACCTCTCAAGTACACCACAATAAATTTTATGTGACTCAAGGATGTAAATGTTTAAAAAACAATTTAAAGAAAATGCAGAGAAGTAGACAGTGTTTCAGTAAGATCTCCAGGCTGATAGATTCAGACTCACCAAGTTAGAAATGTCTGTGTAACAAACTGAAAAGTAGAAAAAGCCAACATAATCGGGGAACAATGGACATTATAAACACAAAATAAAGGTTTGTTATCAAAATATGCAAGAACTTTTATAAATATATTAATAATGCATTACCCATGCTTCAGCTGTCAAAAAATGCAAAGGACATGAACATGCATTTTTCCCACAAGAAACGAAGAGCCAAACCCTCAGGTTCACTAGTTATTAAAACACAAATTAAAATCACTGGTAACGTTGGTAATGGCAATATTCCTGGAAAGCAAATTGTGAGCATCAAAGTATGATAAAAAAAAATTATTAAATCATATTTTTGGTACCATTTTAGAAAGTAGAAGATAAGGAAATGAGATCTTAAAAACGAACAGGCGTCTAGATATTCTACAGTTGTGTTTTAAAACAGCAAACTACTGCAAACTACTGGAAACATACTGAGCATTGCAATGCGCATGTGTATACACAATAATATAAAATCGCACATTATCAGGCACTGCAGATCATGTCAAATGATGCAAACTGGTTTATGTCTTCAAATTTCTTTTCACTTAAGCTTAAATG
>NW_017731387.1:4005801-4012174 GCF_001890085.2 Hipposideros armiger
AAACAAAAAACCTTTTAAAAAAGGAGAAAAACTGCTCAAAAAAGCCCACATTCAAGAACATTTGTTGACTAAATTAAAAAGTCAAATTTAAAAGACACCGAAAAGCCTCATGTGACGTAAACAAGCCTTCTAATAGCCCACTAATAATTATTTTCAAGGTTTACACCATTCTGCTTCTTCCCTGAGTTCTCTGAGGTGCCAACTCGCCCTCTGTGTCCTGGGGTTGACGAGTAACGCACGCCCACCATATTACTAAGGTATCTGAGCTCTGGGGTCACTAGGGGTATTTTCTTGTGGCCCCACCCCTGCCACAAACTTGGAAAAGAGACAAAACTGCCACTTGGGGTTAACGCTGAGATTAAGCTCCGAGGACCAACACAGCAATGGGAACAGTGGTTCTCAACCATCAGCGACCTCAGGAGCCCCTGCGGACCCTGTTTCTGGGCAGACAGCTCTGCACGGGGCCTGAGAACCTGCATTCTAACAGGTGACGTGGACGCTGCTGGTCGGGGGCCCCACTCTGAGCAGCACTCATATACCGAGAAAGGGTGGCCGAAGGCTGACTGAAAGGTGGTGGGCAGCGTTAACACATTGACGCTCTGCTTTTGTCCTCAGTCCGGGAACCTGGTGAACGTGGGTGGCCCAGGGGGTGCTGTGCCCTCAGCGGTGATGGGGTCGGTGCCTGAGCCCCGGCCCTCAGGGGTCCCTCGGGCAGGCGGCCCCCGCTGCCATCAGGGTGGACCTGGGTGAGGGCTGTGCCTTTCTGCCTCCCATTGTCTTGCCTAGCACTGTTTCTCTTTTTACATCCCTTGGCATGACCCATCACAGGACGGCTGTGGACGCATAAAAAGAGAAAACTGGAGCGGAACCAGCTGGAAAGAATAGCTGTGTCCCCTTCACACATGTGTGTGACATGGGGGCAGGTCTCTGGGCAGAACCAGGACATCAGGCCTTTCTCAGCTGGACACGGGATGTGGCTCCTCTTACTAAGACACCGTTAAGTTCTAAAAAAAAAAAAAAAACAGAAAAAAATCCAGCTTTCCCTCAAAGTAGCTCACACGAGCTGTAAGATAAAATCACCTGCTTCGCAGCCAACGTCTCCACTTCTAAGCGCTTCTTGTTGACGTATATTTCCTGTTCAAGGCGCTGCTTCGTCTTTTCTAGCTCCTCAATTCTGTGATTAGCTTTTTGGTTATTCATTTCCTGCATTTTCTTCCTTTGAGACTCTTCTTTCTTTAAAGAACAATAATAAAAAATAACTAGGACAAAATTACAAAGCATTTTTTTTAAATGATACCCAAAATGTACAAAGGTCCCTTTTTTTAATCAACGCAGAGAAGTTGACTCACTAACAGAAAGCTTCCCTATAGCTTCTCTCCCTCAGCGGCAGTGACAAATCTAGCAAAAAATAAGCGTCACCAGTCAAACCTTTGCGAGCACTCGCCCCTAAATGGGTTTCGGGAATGCAAGAGGCCGTGGAGAGCGCCCGGGGGCCCAGCCGCGCCCCCAGACTGATGACAGCCCTGGGGAAGGTCAGCACTGTCGTGCTCCCGAGGGTGTGCGTGTGGCGGTGAGCTGAACATGGGAGAGTTCTGATCAAGGGGGACCAGGGAACGAACCACAGCTCAAATGAAACGGGACCTAGAAGACGCTCCTGCATTTCTCGTTTCTGCCGCCAGCGCGCTTCCTCAAGTAAATGTCGCGGAGGCCAAGCCGCGCTGTGGCGCTGACCCTGCAGCTCCCCCAGCTCCTGCGGACATCACCACTTCACAGCCAGGGTCACAGGGCCCATGGGCGGAGAAAGGAGGCCCCGTTCTGCCTCTCACCAGCTCTGCCTCCAGCACTTCTATCCGGCTCTCGTATGCAGCTTTCTGAGAGGAGAGTTCCTGCTGAGCCATTTCTCTCGCAATCTGGATGCCGTGTAACATTTCTTGCTTTGCTCTCAGCTGCGCCTCTTTGATTTCTGCTTCCAGCCTACAAGGTGCCAAACATTCACAGGAAGTGCTGTTACGAGTTCTTCACATAACGTTCTGCACCACGTTAAAACATTTTCCATTAAACAAAGAGTTAAATCTCAAAACTTATTTTCTGACAGTCCGTCAACAGTGTTCTTAAATTTTCATTAGCTTCAGAATAGCTTACTGACAATGTGTACTGACCACCACTGAACTGGACCCTTAGAGGTCGTGTAAATGGCGAAGTCTATGGTCGGCGTCTTATACAAGCACAAGGGAAAAGCAGGTGCGGACACGGGAGAGGAAACAGCAGGACCCGCCCAGCAGCTCTCTCCTCCGCCCTCCGCCCCTCAGTCCCGAGCCCTGCCGCTCTCTCCTCCCCAAGCACAAGGCACTTGTCTTGCTTGAATCGCCCCTTAGCTGCACTGACAGCCTGTCATCCTGTCCTGGGTCCTGCTGGTCTCTCTAAAAACGTGACTCTGACCACATCTGTCTCATGTCTGCTTTCAGTTCTTTATGACTCCATATCCTTTAAGATAAAACCATTTTGTTTACAAGGACACTGCTTAAATCAGAAATCCTACAATGTTGCACGAGCGAAAACTAGGCAGAAGAAAAGAAAAATCAGGGTGCACCCCGCCCTGATGTCCTCCGCTGGCTAACTTCTAATGGTCTGCTGGGACTCCACTCCAGGGGACGACTTCTCAGTCTCTAGAAACCTTCGCTGATCCCGGTCATGGCCAGGGGTCCCCCACACAGAGCAGGGCTCTGTCACTGCTGTCTGTCTGTCTGTCACCCCATGAAATGATGAATTCCTCCAGTGTGAAAGCTAAGTTTCAACACTTGTTTCTGTTCCCAGAACTAGGACAGTGCAGATGCAAGTGGGATGGACGGATGTACCAGGAGACGAGGCCACGTCCCCAAAGGTTCGATCCGGCAATGCGCGGGAGCCGACTCTGCACCCCCACCCTACCACCCCGGCCTCGCTGCTTCGCCCCCACAGCACTCACTGTGACCTCTGCGCCGTGAGCAACTCGTTCTTGGCAAATTCGAAGTCCTTTGGACCCTCGCTCGGAAGCACATCTCCGCCGGCCGGTCTCGTCCCTCTCTGGACTTCCGCTGGGTGATGAAATCTAAAGTAATGGTCTCCGCCAAGAACCACCCGGTCACCCTAAAGCACACAAAACACGTGCTGCTGGAAGCGCGTCTGCACCCCATCATTATGCTCATTCAATGCAGTCAGTCTCATGAATGATAAACAAAAACAGTACCGCAACCAGCCTTACGCAACGCTTCCTACACACCAAGAACTGCGTTGGACACTTCACATGTCTCCCATCCCACTCACGTCTCCTATGCCCAGGAGCCACATGTCGTCACCCCGATTTTAGGAATGAGGAAGCTGAGGCACACGGGGCCTCCTAACAGCAGTAACAGGCCTTCACGAGCTGCAGACGNACGATGGTTCTGTTGGATGAAGCACTGGCTCCCGCCTCCAGAGTGCTGGACCTGAGTATACACATGAGGTTCCCCTGGGAACCTCAAAGTCATCTTACCCTCCATCTCAGGGATGCTACTTGCCCTTGGTCAGTCACCCCAGTCCAAACCAGGGCTCATCCTTGAGCCTTCGCCCCCCTCCACCCCACAGCCAGCGCGTCCTCGCTGACTTGTCCCCCTGCGTTTGTATAAACCCCACTGTTCCCCAGTTCTCCCACACGACCTTACGTCAGGTCTTTATCAGCTGTCCCCCCAGTTTCCTCGACTCCTGCTCCTTGAGGATAGGGGCTATTTTTTATTCATCTTTGTATCTTCAGGACATGGCAGACAGTAGTCTTGTTTAAACACCAAACTAAGAAGTATTTATTTAAAAAGAAGTATTTGTTTATAAACCAAACTAAGCAGCTATGTTGGTTCCAAGACCAAGGCCTCTCTATTATTCCGAAGCATCTGCCTTTCTGTTAACCAAGCATCTGAGGTCTCGGCAGACGAGCTTTTCCTTGAAAAGCAGCTACTCACTGTGGAAGTCTTTTATGTTCTTAGCTAATAAGCAGCAATTGTCCTAGATAGAAGTTCTCTATCACCATGATTTATTCATCTGTGATGCACAGACTAACTGGGCTGCATTTCAAATTCTAGAACGTACAATAAAGTATCAGAGAATATGCCAAGTTCTTGAGAAAGGGTAACTTAAAAGTAATAAACACTGTTCATTTTTATAGGAAATTAGATTTATGCAACTCTAAGTTGCTCTTAAGACGTATATGGTGAGATGCTGAAAATTTTTGTTCCTACTTTAACTGACAAACAATTTGGTGCCCTAAGTGCTGTACTGTGACCGGTAACACCATTTCTCTCACGTTCTTGGGTTCCCTTCTCAGACACATCCATCACGACAATAGACAGCTCTTTTAAAATTAGGAAATGACCTGTATGTAAACCCGGAACAAGAAGACCAATCACAAAAATGTCTTTACCTCCTTCTAGAAAACGAAGACACTGGAGCACTGGTGATGTCGGGTTCCCATTCGTCTTCAGGGTCACAGAAGATATCCTCGCCCTTGTTACTGCTGTTGCTCTATGAGAAATAAAACATAGTTTCTATTAATTATGAACTCTAAAATGTTTAGTAACTGAGAAAAACAGTTTAGATACTTTGTTACATTTAAAATATAAAAGTACCAAATTTCCTGATAAAAGTCTAAAACAATCACATTCCTGATCAAGTGAAAAATAAACCACGTGATGGAGGAATTCTATTAAAAGAAATCTACTAATAAAAGCAACAGAAATCATTGAATAATTCAGAAATAATAAACAGGATATAGAAGGCAGTAAAAACAAAAAAGATAAAATCCTCAGGAGGGAAATAAAAGAATAATCTGATGTTAAGATTCAATCACTTCCTGGATGAATATGCTGATCATGATAATAATCTATATTTTAATTTAAATATTTAAATAATGATTAAAGTTCTAACAAAGTACTATGTGGAGCTTGATTCACAAACACTATACTGNGTAGAGCCAGGACCTGACGCTCACAAGAACGTGTGCTGAAAGACGTACCTGGGTGTGAAGAATGCAAATTCTCAACTGGGTGGGCTTGGATGCCATGCAAACAGCCAGAAATCCTTCTGTTCTTCACCAGGCTCCTGCTCCTGAGAGAAGAGAAGCCAGAGCTCAGTGCTTGCAGCCCACGTGGGATAACAACACCAACAACATTCATTTCTAAGTTCTCTGAAGAAAGCGGCCACGTGTGTGTTTTCCACAGAAACATTTTCAACACGGATTAAATTCATTTGGTTCACCAAGCAAGGGTTTTATATTTATAGGTATTGCTCTGAGCATATAATTAACTGAATATATATTTATGGAATGCCATTACTTACAGGCTCTGGGCTCGCTGAGCTTAAGGTTCAAAGGAAAAGAGAGGAATTAGGCAAATAATTACAATACAATGACAAGTGTTCTCATAACACTCACAGAGGGCTGGGGTAGGTTCAGTGGAGCTTGGCCTGGCCCACAGGGTCGGAGGGCCTCCCGGAGCCGTGACCCTGAGAGAGGAGTAGGGCTCAGCCCAGTAAGGGGCGGGCGTGAGAAGCAGGGACTCGTGTTTCAGACACAGGCCTGGGGCGGGGGAAGGACTGCAGTCCAGGACGTGAGGGAGGTTGGGAGAGGCTGGGAGGCGTGCAGGGCCCAGCCTGAGGCGGACCTGGTGCCAATCAAGGAAGCTGGGATTTGTCCCCAGCTCACTGTCCTGGGAAGGATTTTAAACACGGAGCTGATCTGGGAAAATAAATATTCAAACAAATCTCTGCCACACCGTGTGAAGTGCAGCAGAAATGGAGGAATGGCTCCTACTTCCGTGTCTCCTTTGCTGCCTCTTTTCCCTATAAAAACACGCAGATCTCTGCGTGGGTGGGGCTGGCTTCTGGCTGTTACTCTTTCTTTCTAACTGCTTCTGGAAAAAGCAGCCTACTTAAATACTGCCATTATCTATCAGTTTTCTAAGTTCTGACTCCAGCCCCTGCTTATGTCAACTGCTTGAGCTGTGACCTTGATCTAAATCTAGTGGCCCCTCTGAAGCCTTTTTCTTTACAGAACTCCTGACAATTAATGGCCACGCAAAGAAAAACACCATTTGTTGAAAAGATTGGTCAACAAAAGCATACTCTATCTGCCGCAGCGTAAATGTTTCCAGAATAAACCTCCCCCATGGACTACTACAGGAAGAACACTGAAACAGGACAGGTATAGGGAGACGCCTGTCTAACCAGTTCTAAGGGTTAGTGCTTGTACTTCAGAGTGAAAAGAAAGGGTGTGCTTGACAGTAAGTCTAAACTAGGAAAACTTACTCCTTCTCCACTATAGAAGATAAATAATGTCTAAACTCAAATAAAGAAAATGCTATGTATCACA
>NW_017731387.1:4017549-4020230 GCF_001890085.2 Hipposideros armiger
TGGGTTCCTTTCTCTTTTATTTGCCAAACTTTCTTCACTGAGAACACGTCCCTTTTATATGTTTTATTTTAAAAGGTTTAGAGAGATTTTACTAACGTCCAGACCTCATACAGTTCCTTCATAGCTGCAAGCTTAGATTCAAACTTTTCCAGGCTCCAAGCGGTGGCGATGCCCAGCCGCAGGTTCCTCACCCGGACGCACGTGTCAGCGCCACTTCCCCCATCAGACGCATCTTGTCTGAAGGAAAAACCAGAGGAGATGCTCACTGAAAACACACACGCCCATCTATACTGAGAGTTTGCTGAATTAGAACAACTTCCGTAAACATTCAGCCCACTGATTAAATCTTTCCACAGTTAAGCATTTTTATTATAGTGAAAATCATGTCTAGTATATGCTATATTTTAAAACAACTTCTTACGTAAAAATTTATAAATCCAAAAAATTTTAATAAGGTATATTCCTTTTAAAATGTGAAATATTTATAACTTTTCAACTCAGAAGAAACCCAGTAAATCCCAAAGTATCTAAGGTAGTTGTGTTTCTAAAATCCAGGAGTGTGTTAATTGATGAAAGCCTTTCCCTGCACTCTGAGCTCTGAAAGGGTGTCTGCACGCGTCCTTGGGGGTTCTGACACCCACCTTCCCTAGGCAGGCACTGCAGAGTACCTGGTCTTTAAAGAAACTAAAACTAATAATAAAAAAAATAATAGGAAGGTCAACCACTTTCAAACAAAAAATTACTTCCCAATTAGGATAATCAATTACATACTCACCTGCCAAAAACATAGTATCTTTTACATTTGTTGCTGATGGCATTGGCTTCCTGAATCATCATTGAGAGTTTCATGGAGCTCCAATTTGTCTGGACTAATAGAGAACACACAGAGAAGATTCAAATACAAAACATATCAGTAGGCAGAACAATTCCTGAAAAAAAAAATCACTGAATTTAAATGAATGGCTTTAACTACATATTAGCGAAGATAAGGGAGATATTTGACTAACTTCTTCAATCCTCGTTGGTGAAATGAAATATTCTCATATAAAATGAGGTCTTACACCTGTGGAGGCACTAAAGCTAATTCAAGTTGACATAGAGAGGATACAAACTTTATAAGAGAGGAAACGCCAAAGACAATGCCTTTCCTTCTAATATCTTTAAAGATTCCCCCCTCCCAATTTCTAAAAGTGCACTACAGCCTTATTTACATAAAACCATAACCCTTTTTTATCTTGCCTGAAAATTTAAAATAGATATAGATATATCAGGACATAAAAAGGAAAACAATTTAATCCACAATTCCATTTTCCTAATTTAAATTTAAGACTTTATCATAAATATTTTCTATATTGTTCAGTCAAACTTATAACCAGTATTCCATTATAAACACTCTTTTTGAAAGGATAAAATTCATTACTCATATAAATTTTAAAAATCAAGTATTGATTACAAGATACTGTTTTAGGTCCTAAAAGAAGAGCGAATTTATAGATTAAAAAGGACTTTTAAAGGACATATACCCCAAGCACGATAGATATGTGGGTCACGCTTGCATCCTGATTCACATCAAATATTAAAAAGTATTTATCAAATAACTCAGGAAATTTGAATATGGCCTAGATATTTAATGAGTATAAGAAATTATTATTCATATTTTATATGCGATAAAACTACCATAACTATGCTTAAAGTGACAGAGAAAGAGAGTTCTTATCTAACGCAGAGACACACAGTGAAGTATTTACAGATCAAGTGATATGATGTCAGAGGTTTGCTCCAAAATATCCAGGGAGGCAGGGGGACTGAGTGTGGCCGAAACAAGACTGGACATGTGCTGATGATGGCCGAAGGGGGATGAGAACTGCATCAGGGTTTACAGTAGTAATCACTCTACTTTTATAGTTTGAAATTTCCCATCATGAAAAACAAAAAGGTTTACATTAAAAACATGCTGTGCTCTACACTGAAATGCAGGAATGTTCACAAAAAATAATGTCCAAATGAAAAGAAAACAAAGTACTCAGCGATGAATCACAGTCTAGATATAAGAATTAAGGATCAAATAACATGGGATTTTAAAAGACATGTTACACATTAACATAATACTATAAATAGCTAAATATTCTAAAAAGTGACTAGTCTAAAAACAATCACCCATGCAAATTTATTTAGGTCCAGAAAAGTTAGCAATACCTAGAATAAAACATTTTTAAAGCACGAAGTCCACTAACGCTGAGCTTTCAGGGTTATGTGAATAACGCACACAGCTTTGGAAAGTGCCGGCTAAAACCATCACACACTCACTTGTAAAAGTTTTATCTCTATTGCTCTGGCTTTGCTGCAGTGTTTGCACTTCTTTAGCAATTTTTTGTTTCTCGGCTTCCAAAGCTTCCAGAATTCTCGTATGGCGGATGCTGTGGTCTTCTAAAGCCTGAGTGGTTGAGTGGTATTCATTTAGACCCACACGTGAGACATGCAAAGAGAGAGGTTGTCAAGCCAGGTTGATAAAGGTGACACACCATAACCAAACCTCATTTCACAGTATGTGCTTTACTGAGCATAAAAAAGGCTTTCAGAAATGACTGACAAAGAATCTTCATAAAATCATTTTTCCCCACAACAAAATCATTCGGAATTTCTGATGACATAGATTAATCCTTTTCTTCCCATTGATAAGA
>NW_017731387.1:4025514-4041898 GCF_001890085.2 Hipposideros armiger
GAGCAGGTGCCCCCAGAGCAGCGCCCCCAAGGAATACGGCTCGCCCACCAGTCCAGGGTGTTCCCCAGCTGCTTGCTCTAATCCCGCCCCTCTCCTTTCGATCTACTCCACCATCGAAACCCCTTTGGCCTCCATTCTGGACGCCCCCTTATCCACCAGTTTCCCCAGGAAAGCCCCACCCGAATTTGCCGTAACGTCAGCTTCCCTCCTTCGTTTGAGTCATTCTTTCAACATGGGAGGCCTCTCCTTATCTCCATGTCTGTCAAGGCCCAACTTAGATGCCACTGTCTATCAGCAAACGAGACATTGTAATAACATAAGAGACAGCTACGTCAACACAATAAAATACTTTCCAGCACTGACCATGAAAGGATGTCAACATGGATAAACCTTCAAACACAACGAGGAGCCCAGACAGGTCACGTATATTAATAGCTATCGCCGAACAATACCTGTGAAATCATTCAATTCACAAGAACAAAACTCACACGGAATGAAAATCTCAGATGTGTCAGTTTCACCCAAACTCCTGGCACGTGAGACGGATGGAAGTTTAGTTTCGTGCCTGTGATTATAATTCCAAGAAACCGTCCCATCCACCACCAGCTCACACACACCCACACCAACACGACAGCGTTTCTACTTGGTGCCCCGTGTCATCCTTACAAAACCCAGAGAATGTCTGTGTTTCCTGGTAAACGGCGCACGTGAAGAGCCCACAGAACCAGTGTAAAGGCGTGCTCATGGGAAGGAAGTCACACGTCATCGGGACATGCAGCCTCCTGAGCCGACAGGCGCCTTTTTCTTTCCCAAGTCCCACATACCAGTGGTCGTCGGCCACCAGCACCCCGGACAACTGGATGTCGTGGCTGGCGCCTGGGCCACGCTTGCCAACGGTTGTCGTTCCCTCTTTCACCACGTAGAGCAGCATCTCCGACAGCTGAGGGTCTTCGCTGAGGTTCACAAGGTGGGGCAGGTGGTGGTCCGTCTGAAATGTGATTCCTGCTTTCTAGGAGAAGTCAGAAAAAAAAAATGCACCGTAACCACAAGCATGAAATTGTTAAATTCATCTAACATGAATTTACCGTCTACGGTAAACACTAAAATCGCTCCGTGAAGTCTCCGTAAGTGAAGGCTCCTTTCCCTACCAATGCACAGTGGAGTGACTGTGGCAGCTCCCTAGTGCCTGCCTCCCACTCTCAGCCCAGAACCTCATGCCAGGTTCACTCTCCTGAAAGGGCATTCTCCAAATGTCAGCCTCCTGGCCGAACACTTTCAGTGACCACTCCCTTCCTACAGGATAAAACTCGAGCTCCTTGGCCTGGGCATAAGTCCTCAACAATCCCTCTGTAACACACCCTCCGTTTCACCTCCTATGTCCTTCCAGACCGCTGGCTCCAATGGAACAGACGCGCACACCGTGCTCTGGCACCCCGAGCTCCCCACCTTTTCTCTCATACAATTATTCCTTCCCAGAAAGCACTCTCCGTTTTCCCCACCTACCAGGATATTACCCTTGCTTCCAAGCCCCGCTCAGGTCGCACGCCTTCCGTGACGTTGGGCTGGCCACGCATGGACCTTTGCCCGTCCTCCGAATTCTTACAGGACTTGCCTACCAAGCACCTGAAATACTTCCTTACTGCCAGCACCTCTGCCCTGACCCACCCCCTCCCATCTCCTTTGCAGCCCCGCTCCCTGAGGGAGTTCTGATTGCTACAAAAACGTCCACGTCTCTTTCATCCTGTAAAGGAACAAAAGCCACACCAAAAGCAAAGCTCCCCCTCCAGCTCACAGCCCCCCCGACTCCTACAAGCCTCACCTAAGCTTTGCAGAGTCCAGGGAGGCGCTATCTCCTCATCTCTTATCGTTCCCCAGCCCACTGCCATCCGGCTGCTCCTGTCACCTCTGCAATGACCTCGTCACTACCAATGCAACACACACACTTCAGGAACCTCAGTCTAGACTTTTCCAGTTCTCTCAACACCCACAAGGGGTAAAAACAGCTCTCGGTCCTGTCGATGTGACCCCTCTCTGCCCCTCGGGTCCAGCTCTCCACTCACCACTTCTGCGGCCACTGCCTTGCTCCAGCTCACACTACTGTCTCCCGCCTTCACCACAGCACAGGCTCCTGGGTGAGCGAGCCTCCTGCCGGCACCAGGCTCTCGTTCCCCAGCCCATCTCCCACACACACGACGACCAGAAGCTTGTTTAAAGCACGTCCCTTCACCCAAGTTCAAGTTCCTCACTGCGCCATGGTCTGCCATCTACATCTCCCTGCAGTCGAATCTGTCAGCAGCATTAATTCACAACTTCCTGCTCTGACACCCACGCTGCGCTGTGCCTCCACGAACATGGTCCTGCTGCGGAAAACTCCAACTTCCTGAGCGCCCAAGGCTCTCCCACCAACTCGTGCTGAGTCGTCCCTTTCTGTGCCCTCAGCACAGCTCACGATTCCTCCCCCTCCTGCTTCTGTGCCCGTTACACACTTCACATTCCAGTGGCGGGAACCATGTGAAACTGCCAACTTTTACCTAAAAACCGGTAGTTTCTGATGGAGGCTCACACTGCACTCACCTCACCCATCGCTATTTTGTAAACGCCCCTCTGGATCGTGGGCTGTCAGAGCCAAAACTGCGTGTCACTCACCTGGCCTCCCCGTGCCTGGAGCAGCATAAACATTTACGAAATATTTGTTGAAGCAGATAGTTGGTTTATATGTTAACTTCCCGACGAGCTTACGGGCTTTTGCTCTTAACAGTTCCTTATGCTAATTCTCTTTACGGCCTTGCTTGGTACAGGGTCAGTCGACAGTATTTGAGAATTTCATTTGCGTATTTATTGGCATGTTTCTTTAACTTTTAGTCACTTTAGAAAGTTGAGAGATACCTGTAACTCCTTTATTTCTTGAAGTTTTCTTTTTTCAGCTTGTTCAAATTTTTCTTTCCATGCTCTTTCCAAAGACAAACAAAATTAAGAGAATTTAAAAAAAACAGATATATATGATTGAGAATCAAGAGCCAATCAATAAAGGCTATGAAACCACTTAGGAATACATATGATAGTGTGGGGGTGGGCTGCTCTACTCATACAGGAGAGGGTGCAGGGAAAGGTGCAGGGCCCTCCTAGGCCCCGCCCCACCTTTGGCCCCGGCCCTCACCGCCCCACCCCAGGCCCCACCCCACTCCATTCTGTCCCACCCCCGCGCCAACCCGGGCCCCGCCCCACTCCTGCCTGACTAGTCCTAGGGCTCCTGGGCACCACATTGAAGGTGTTGGGTGTACCCCACCTTTGCATTTCCGCCATGTCTCTCTCCTGTTGGTGCAGTTTCATTCTTAAGGATGTTATTTCTTGTCGACAGAGCCGATATTGCTCGGGGTCAATATTCTGACGGCTTCTTTGAGCAGCTTTTAGCTTTTCAATTTCTGCTTTCAACTCTAAATATTTGTAAAGAGATGCCTGGTTGGTAACATTTGATATAGAATAATTTCCACAGTCGGCATAATCACCCAGTCTTCCATTTTGTTTGAAGTTTTAAATATTACTAAATAAAATAGAATCTTTGCCGAAATCAGCTTTACTGTCCTCAGTTATCTATAAATCTCTACCTAGCCTTGACCTAAAAACGTGCTTCCATATTGGTGAATCTCCCCCCACGTAAGCGGGTGGCCCTAGAACGTACTGTCCAAAGCAGGGCACTTTGGAGAAGGAAGGGGCTCTGAGACAGACAGACACACACTGGACTGTCCCAGGCAAACCCGACTTCAGAGATATGGGGGATGAAGATGAAAGGTCTTCACGCTGGAATTCAGAATCCTTATGTCTAATGAGAACGGTCCCGTTTGGTAACGAGAGGATCCCGAGTGGAAAGACAGTGACAGAGCAAAGTCACTCTCTCTGGCCCATGGCCCGAAGCATCTTTCAGTTCCTGCTCCTGAAAAGGGCCGGAGGACAGAGGGTGGAGGGTGCTGGTTCCATGGAAGCGAGAAGGAGGGAATATGTCCAGACTCCCTGCAGGCGTCCATGCCTCCCAAGCAGGTGAGTGCCGAGAGGTAAATCGAGAGCAGCATTTAGCGTAAGTGAAGCCACACAGGTGCTAGAACTCAAGATCAAGTAGCCCCTGGATCAAAGAACCAGGCGAGAGCTGCAAACGGTGACTATGGAGGAGGGTCCTGCGAGGAGAACTGAGCACAGGACCAGTGCCACCTGAGCATCTGCGACGCGGTCCACGGCTGCCTCTCCTTTGCTCCTAGTCCCCGGTGCCCACTGTCCTCGAGGCCCTTTTCCTAGATGTCCCAATCCTCATTCTCTCTCCCACTACCTCTGCCCGTCTTCTTCCATCCCTGCAGGATGACGACAGGATCTACTACGAATAAGCGTGGGAAAAATAATTGATTTTCTTAAGTTGCATATTTTCATGACCCAAATTAACACGTGAGACGAAGCTGCTGCCAAAGGAATCTAACCTCTAGGAAAACACTCACCTCTGATCAGCTTAGCATTTACGTCTTCGTTGACTTTGGCGACGTTGACTATCTTCCGGGCTTGCTTAGCGTATCTCAGCGTGCTCAGCGTCTCCTCTACGTTGCTGGCGGCGGGACTGACGGTAGCAATCATTGCAGTTTTTGAATTTCCACCGAGGCTTTCTTTTAACAGCCTGCCAGGAAAAAGGTCCTAATGAGGCTTTGCTCTACAACCTAATAACAGTAGTTCCCTAGGAAGCACAGAGCAAACTAACAGGGTGTATAATGCAGTATCATGCTCTTCACTCCAGTGAGAGGTTTTTTGGTATTTGTAGCTGGTTTTAGATCTCATGAACACTTCATTTTTTCTTATGGCTTTTACATTGCTTCATGAAGCAATCATCTGTGCAGAGATTTTAAAAAACAGTTAACCATCAACTATTTAGTAAGCATCCTCCTTCCACGCTAGACTGAGCGACTTGAGGAAGGAGACGCTTTGTCTTAGTCACCTCCGTATTTCCGGGGCTGCCACAGCCTTTTTGAGAAGACGCTCGATAAATGTGGAAAATGGTGAACAGACATGCAAACAAAAATTTGTTTTCTACCAAATGCAAAGGCCTTTATTCTCCAACATAGAGAATAAAGAGCATGAGACTAAAAAGCCTATCTTTATTAATGAAGAATCAATTTCACTATTCTTAACTTTCAAAGGCATGAAAAAAGGCCAGATTTTCCCTTCCAGGTTTTCAGATGCCAATTATAATAAGCCAATTCTGAAGACACACTGCTGTCAAGCACGGATGCATCCTTTTCTTTAATGCTTATCAGAACTGGATATTAGTCTCTACAGGTGTCACGGGAATGGAGTGTATCTGAAATGAAATACACGTTCAATAGTGAAGACACATGGAACACTTACATGGGGCCAGTGTGAGTTAAGCAAACAAGGCTGTTCAGTGTCCCTCTGCACTCACGGTGACACGTTGGTGACGCCCAGATGCCCCAACACCAGGCACTGATGACATGAAAGGCAGCACCAGCTGCTTCCACCTACTGTGCACGGAGTCTCATTCATCACCGAACTCTCATCACAACCCTAAAGACGGGTCCTGACGTTATCCCATTTTACAGGTGAGGAAACGGGCTAGAGGACTACTGATCTGAAAGTCACAGAGCCTGTAGGATGCAGAGCTGGGATGCTAACCAGGCAGTTCGGCTCTAGGATTCACACTGCTAACACCTCTTCCCTGCCCCACAGTTCTACAGAATCTATTATACAAATATAAATATATATATATATAGAAAATATTGTCTATTTTAGACAATTCTTTGAGCTTGGAAAGATACTTGCCATGTGAGAACCGACTCGCGGTAAGGAATAAACACCCTCCTTTGGTTTGCTTGTTCAGACAGCGCGGATATGACCTTGCCCAAGGTCAGCAGGGACCTGTTGATGCTCACGCCTTCCTGCACAGGAGGTACAAACAGAAACAGGTTTTAATGTGAGCTGACTGCCCAGAACAAATTTATTCCACAAAACATACTCTCCCCTCCATAATTATGGTCCAAATATTTTCTCCCATACACTCCAACTTTCTTATGATGCAAAATTTGCCAATTTTCTTTGAAAAGCAATCATAACCAAAAAAGTATGGATTGCTCTTTAAACTACAGCAATGCGGTCTATAAACTGCCGATAAAGATAGACTTTGTTTGTTTGTTAAGTATATCTCCTCTGTAATCGCCTAAGAACAGAGCCCTGGGGACTGAGCCCGTCCCAGCAGGAAAGCACCATACGTACCTTCAGCTGCTCCCCCTGGGTCTGAGTGGAGCCGCAGCGCTCGCTGCCCGCCAGGTCGATGAGGTTTATGCGGCTAGTGACTCTGTGGTCATGCTCCTCCCCATCCACAAACTCCGTCTGCAGACAATGGTATTAAAATAACACGTCATAACTTCTTCTATGGCTTGGCCTCCCTACGGGTCTTCAAAAGGAAAGTTACAAGCTGCTCACTTATTTTTCAAACTGTCCCTTCTTGAATCTGAGATCATTTATAATACATAAATAATGAAGAATACACTGAGCAGTGTTTGGATTATGCCAAAATAAAACAAAAGACTTTAAAGGGATAAAAACCTATGACTACTCAATTACATTACAAAACAACCATAAATAGACAAGGAGCTTAATGTACAAAGGTGGTGTTTATCCCAGCATTAAAGTAGCAAAGTATTTAAAAGCAACGTAAATGTCCAACAACAGAGAAACACTTGAGGAATTACCCGTAGTCAATGGAATATTATGTAGCTGTGAAAAATAATACTTTGCAAAGAATTTTAATGGCATAAAATTGTTGCAGGCTTTGTAAATTTGTTTAAGTGTGATTGTAAAAGAACTGAAAGATTATAAACCAAAAGGTTTAGAGGGATTTTGTATAGCAGAACCTATGACAGAATTTTAAAAAATCATTTTCTTTCTGATATGATTTTCCAAATATTGTATAATCACCATATATTATTGATAATATATTATCATATATTGATATCAAGATAGATTAATAATCATGTATTGATTTTTTAAATAGCGAGAAAAACATACTGCCATGTATACCAAAATTGACTCAAGAGTTATTGTGTATATTTCCTAAAATCCATTATGTTATCTATTTATATGAATGTACTTTTACCTTTAATTTAAAGAAAAACATAAGGGAAACTTGAAAATACTCTCTTACCTAAGAAAAGAATCAATAACAGAAAACTACCTTGGTCTGCGTCATCAGCAGGGTGAAAACCGAGTGAGATCGGGAGCTTTTATCATTCATGCCGGTGGCAGCGGTGGCTCTCTGCTTGCTCCCCAAGTCCAGCCAGCTCTAAGAGAGAAGAGGGGTGTCAGCACTGCGGACTGTCATCACTGGAACAGTTAGGGACAGCAAAGTTAAGTCAGCACAACTGGGAACATGTACACATGTATAAGTTTATAAAAGGAAATCAATAACAAATGCTTAGCATTCCACGATCTGTAGTCCCCTTGTCTACTTTTTCTGTTACTCAAATCTGAATCAAGAAATAATACCTTTAAAAGGCTGTTTCTCTAACTCTAAGATGACATCATGGTCAATTTTTATTTTTAGTTCAGAAAAGCAATTCTTTTGATTAAAGTTTAACAAACAAAATCAGTTCGTGATAAATTAACAAGATTAACCTTTTATTCATGCAAACAGCAATTGAGGGATTTTCTTATGAATATTTATGATTATGATCTTTCTATGTAGTGGAAAGATGACAAAATATAATCAATCTTACCTGGATATCAGAGTAAGAACTGACAACATTCCTATTTTTAAAAAGTAAAAAGACAAAATCAATTTGACTGATAATTACACTCTTGTTCTCATAAATAATAATAGTAACCTTTTAATGACATAGTTACTTTCTGAAGACCACAGTGGACTACTTCACAGGTTATTATAAAATAATTCTAACAGAACCTTTCATTTTTTCCATTCTTAAAGGATAGGAAATAAAATAATGCTTTAATTTTACCAAAAGGGATGACAGTATTTTTCTTAATATAATGAAGCATCTCAGCATCTTAACCCGATAACATTCACGTCTAAATCGTGGACCCACCAGACAGACTTGAACCCATAAGTGTGTGCGCAGCTCTACGTAAAGTGTGTGTGTAGGGGCGCGTGTAGGTTGGTGTGGGTCTCAATACAAACCCACACGTGTCACATGGAGCTGAATCCACACTGAAGCACCTTTCCTTTCACTTAGGAAAAGACAACGTATGTGACTCTAAGCACGTTTCAAACTCTTAACATTGAACTCATCTTAGGCACCATCTCCCCTTTTCAGTTTAAAGCGACAGAGCAGCTTGAGAGGAAAGGGTTAAGCTAACTGGGAGAGCAGGGGGTAGAAGGGAGAAAATCAAACACTGCATCCTCTGTGTAATTAACCCTATGTCAGGCCCTTTACAGACGCTGGGAGAGACATAAACGGGTATGAAAAGCAGCGGCTAACACTCCACGGTGTTTGTTCCGACAAGGCGGAGTTAGCTGGGGAGCATTAGGGTGGAAGGCTGGATAGTTATCCAGGGCCCACGGGGACAACACTTGGCCCCCCGTTTTCTGCCCACGCCTGCTGAGCAAACACTTACATCGACAGGGCCTCCACGTACGGTCCAGAAACAGGGTGCTCCCTCACTCTTAGCTGGTGGGAGCAAACATTAGCATCATTAAGAGGGTGACAGGATTCACATAAAGCACATTTTAACTAACTCTTCCTCTATGTTTCAAGTTTAAAGATATTTGTCTTAACTGTACCCAGAAATAAATAATAAATGTTCTCGCAGAAACAACCCGTAAGGCGTGAGGACACTGCGCCAGCCCCATAAGCTGCCTGCACCTGCAACAAATGTAACGTGGCCGCAGCATCAAAGCCCTGACGGGCGTCGTGTCCTCCGGTCCTGTGGGAGCTGCTATTTACATGCTTCCAGGTCGCTCTTGAAATTATGGTCCATAAATTTCAGGCAGGGAACACTTTTTTCAGTTTTACATTATACGTTTTAACCTTTGTGACCGGGAATTTTATACCACGTGGCGGTCACAGGCGACAACACCAAGTCCAGCTTAAGCGTCTGGACGCTGCCCAGAATAAACCGTGTGAGCAGGACGAGGGACCCCTTCCAGTTGCTTCTTGCCCTCCAAGTCCTTTTCAAAAGTAAAAATTTTAAATTCTAATAGCAGTTTTTTTTGAAACTTACGTATTTGTGAAACTTTCTATTTCACAGAAACCACTACCTATAAGGTATCGATGTGCTAAACAACCCGGTGAAACACATTCTATAATAACACCACCACTTTCCTAAGCTCTTCCTGTCCTTTGGCTTTGCAGACGTTAAGGGATTTGGTGTTTGGCTTGAATGGCCTGGCTTAACCACAGCTTGATCTTGAACTTTTACAAAATACTTGCTTAAAATGAAAAGAGGTTAATTTAATAACTAATGTAATTTTGGCTTATTTACTAAATAACAATGCGTTTAGGCTGTAGGTCCCACCCACTGGCTGACACATAATAACACTTTAGTAACAATTTAAGCCATATATATCATCTCGAGAACTAATATAATTATATGCATTTATAAAAACAAATTTAAAAAATAATAAATTGTTTTATTCTTACTGGTTGCTTTCTCTGCCCATTTTCACCTTTGCAAACAAGAAGGTCATGAATTTTTTCATTATACACTTCAAAGAAGCTCATTTCAAGGTGATAGCGGACCTAGAAAGGAACAGAAACACAGCATGTAGCTTATTTTTAAAGTCCTTGCATTTTTTGCAAATCACATATCTGAAACAGGGCCTAGTATCTAGAACATATAAAGAACTCTTACAACTCAACAACAACAAAAAAACCCCATTTAAAAATTGGGCAAAGGCCTTAAATGGACATTTCTCCAAAGAACATACAAAACTACCAACACGCACGTGGAAAGGCACTCAGCATCATGTCAGGAGGGAAATGCAAACAGAACCACCATGAGATACCACCTCCCACCCACCAGGATGCCTGGAACCACAGAAATAGAAAAGTACAAATGGTGAGGAGGTGGAGAAATCGGAACCCTTCTACGCTGCTGGTGGGAACGTAGAATGGGGCAGCCATTGCAGAAAACAGTCGTCAAAGGTTAAACTCAGAATTACCGTGTGACCGAGCAATTTCACTCCTACCTCCCCAAAAGAATTGAAAAGAAATTCAAGTATAAAATTATTCAAATAAAAACTTGTACACCCATGTCCACAGCAGCAGCACTACAGAGCAGCCCAAAGATGGAGACCAAAATGTCCACAAGCTGATGACGGACAAACCAAATTGGTCCACCTGTACAGTGAAATATTATTCAGTCACAAAAAAGGAACGAAGGACTGATCCATGCTACAACACTGGTGAACCCCCAACACATTATGCTCAGTGAAAGAAGCCTGACACAAAAGGTCACATGCGGTGCAATAACCCTTATATGTGAAATGTCCACAAAAGGTAAATCCAGGGAGACAGGAAGCAGATCAGCAGGGCTGGAGTGTGGGGAGGGGATGGGCTGTAACTGCCTAAGGGGCACAGAATCTCCCTTGAGGGTGATGAAAATTTGGGGGACCAGAGGTGGTGGTTGCACATTATGAATATACTACATGCTATCACGTCCCGCGTGACAAGGGCTGGGGTTTGGAGGAGGGGCAGCGATGGGTTAAGAAATCACAAGAGTCAAAAATAGAGTTTCTGAGGGCTAGGGGAAATAACTTTTATTTACAACTGTCACAAAGAAGTCAATTTGAATATCTATACCCAGTTAATTGATTCGATTAGACCTGGCAGCTGCTTCTCCAAAACTCATTGTGATTGAGCACCAGTTGTGCTATCACACATACTTATGATCTCAGCATTCCGAGACCACTGGATAGGGAAGTTTTACCAAGACCATTCCCTGGGGTCTCAGCATGCCAAGACACTCCCTTAGGACTTCAAAGGATCAGTGCGCAGGAGCATTCGAGTCAGCAGCTGCAAGGTGACAACATGCCACTGAAATTTACACTTTAAAATGATTAGTTTTATATTATGTGGACTGTCTCTCAATTAAAAAAAATTTTAACAACAAAAGTCCTTGCATTTCTCCTTGTGAACTTCTAGGAAAGGTTCGGTTCAATCTGGTAAGTACTGACCTACCATGGGTGTGGCTTTGGACTATATTACAAGGACAGAGAGAAGTATAAGACAAGGTTCTTGCCCATGAGGTTTTGGCTCCGAAATATACCAGCGCACCCTCCAGTACATGAGACAGAGCAATAGAAAATAAAGAACCAAAATGGGGGAGCACAACTATAAATAAAATGACTAATCAGAGGGGAGAGGTTAGGGTGGCCAGAACGGCTGCGGAAGCAGAAAAAAGGACATGCGGCACGAGAGATGGAGTGGCCGGGACCCTGTGTGTTGACATTTGATCTGGTAAGTTGGGCTCTTAAGTCAGTAATGCTACCTGGCTGGGCCAGAAAGCAATCATCAGACTAAGTAGGGATGAGCTTCTGCACCTTCTGACTCTGAAAGACAGGGTATAAAGGCCAAAAAGGGAAAATTTCCTTCCATATAGCCTTTGTGACAGGGCATGGTTTCCATATTACAGAAATAAATTTCATGCACTGGCCCCAAGTGAGTCACCAACATCAATACCAACAGAATTGGAAGCTTCAAGGGAGCTTCAGAGAGATTTACATTCAATTCACCAAATATTTATTGGACCCTACTAGGTGCAAAGCACTCTTCAAGGTGCTATGGGAGAATCTAAAATGAACTAAACACAGTCTATCTTCAAAGAACTCACAGTGTAGTTGGAGATACAATACAGTATGTGAGCAACCACAAATACCACCACCACCACCACCACCACAAGCACCATCACTACCACCATCACCATCATCACCACCATCACCATCACCATCATCACCATCACCATCACCATCATCACCATCACCACCACCACCATCACCATCATCACCATCATCATCACCATCATCATCACCACCATCATCACCATCATCATCAAGACCATTATCACCGTCACCATCACCACCATCACCACCAGGTGACAGGTCCACAGTGAGACATGGGACTCGTCTACTCAGCCCACTTTTCCTCTCATGTTCTCAGTGAAAGCCATCAATATCACTCTGGTTCTCCAGCTGTGAACATTGGCTCCTATGTCCCTCACCCTACACTTCCAACTGTCACTAAGTTCTACTTACTGAGGTATCCCAGATGTGTGCCCCTTGTTCAACCCGACTGTCACCAGCTTTGTCTAGCTCCTGACATGCCCCCTCATACAGCTCGTGGCCCCACAGTGGGGCTCTTTGCCTCCAGTTCTGCTTCTCTCCAACCCATTCTCCACACTTCAGCCACTCCCACCTTTTTTCAAAACAAGAACAAATATGACCACATTACTTCCCTACTGAAAATCCTCCCATGGCCTTCTACATTCCTGGAAGCAAGGTTCACAAAGTCCTTCGCAGGCGGAGTTCTGCCTGCCCTCTCATTCATGTCTTGTCACCCTCCACCCTCTCATCCATGCTTAAAGCCAAGTGAACCGAACGGAGATTCCCAAAGGCTCCCTAGCTCTCTACACGTGCTGCTCCCTCTGCCGGGAACGTCCCCCCTCTTCCCCAAGCCAGCCGCTGTTATGTTTCCTTCAAAGGTCAGCTCACCTGTCCCCTGCAGTCTTACACATTCTCACAGCACGCTCTTCTTGTTCTAGTGTAGTATTTACTTTAACATTTAATGGCTTGTACTTGGCTGTTTACCTCTTGTTTCTCCATTACACTCTCTTAACCCAAGGGGCTGGGTCTTGAACTCCTTACTCCCAAATCGAGCCAATAGTCTCCAGCCTCACTATCTCTACTGCTTCCCGTTGTTCTAAAGTTTACGTCTGTGAACTAGTGAAGTCTGTGCACTGGCCTGACGACACGCACAGTGGTGCACAGCTCCCACTGTCACACCCACGCACATGCACACACACACATGCACACGCGCACGCGCGCACACAGACACATGCACAGTAATGAGGCAGAGAAAGCTAGAGACAGCGGTGCTGTCTCCACCACGTCCCCCAGGAGAAACTGAGCCTGGACTCAGAGCCCGGCCCTCTCTCCACACCGCTGCTCCCAAGGAGCATGTGCGAGACGTCAGAACCACTGCTCCCACTAAGTATTTCTGCAGTGGCCACGATTCTGATTTTAAGCTGATGTGACTGTTTTCTAGCCTAATAAGAAGGCCTGCAAACAGCATGAGAACATACCTCTTGGGTTTGTTTTTTGGCTACTTGAGCAAAAAGATCTCCACAAAATCTCGGAATTATTCCCGGTTCTTCACCATATCCCATCATCCTGGAAAATACATTATGAATAGGGGGAAACAAAATTAATTAGGTTTTCTAAAGTTCTTTTTGGGGAATGGGGTGGGGAGGGAGTGGTGGGCCAGCTAATTCAGCCTGGTCGTTAGGGTCTGAGCACCTGGGCTCTGGAGCCGAATCTGCCTGCGTTCAGTCCCGGTTTCCCCACCGACTGGCTCTGCAGACTTGGACAAGATACGTAACATCATCAAACCTCCACTTCCTTCTCTGTAACATGGGACTAAATAAGAACTCTAATTCAGAGGGCTGATGGGAGAAGGCATAAGCAAACCCTTTAGCACAGCGTCTGGAATACAGTAAGAACTCAGTTAAGTGTCGCTACTATTGAAATTCTGAGTACTTTTTCTGAGGCAAGTACTATTCCCTGCCATTTGTTAGGTGGCTTACTTTTAATTCTCGCAACACTTACAAAATCACCTCTCTGGGCTTCGGTTTACACAAGAAGTATAATTTATAGCAAAATGGGGCCAATGATACTTAAAGGTAAACAGCAGCTCCTGCATAAACTGAAGCCCAGGGGTTAAGCAACTTGACCAAGTTTGCAGAACCAGGTAAAACAGGTGAGGTCTGAGCCCAGAGCTGCGTGCTCTCAACACTATAATATATTCTTTTTGTCAAACCACGCTGCTTCTCACGAAAGACGTAAACCTTTCTGGAGGGCTGTATTTGCCATCAGACTCACGTGTATGATTTTCCAGAGCCGGTCTGGCCATAAGCGAAGAGACAGGTGTTGTAGCCTTCGAAGGCTCGTGCTAGGAGCGGCGCCGCCAGGGTCTCATAGACCCGGGTCTGGCTGGCGTGCTGTGGGTGACACTCATCAAACGACCAGAACAAAACATCGTAAATGAAACTGTAAACGTGTTTCATGTCAGGATGTCTCACTACTATTTCTTCCCCGTTCATGAAGACCACCTGGGATGCGTTCTCTACCTTCTCTCTTTAAAAAGCAAAAAGAAAAATACCAAATTACTGTCATTGTTTTGAGTATTATTCCATAGAATACAAAACTATAAAATATAACATTTCAGGGCAAGACAATTCTCTAGATGTATGTGGGAACTGCAGACCAGCAAACATAATTATAGTGGGTTTCCTAAATAAATTTCCTGCAGCTCCAGGTTTCTTGTCCAGAAAATTGTCGTGACTTTTATAGTTTGCTTTTTCCTTTTTCCCTTGAGTTCTGCCCTTTCCCACCCCACCAACTGTCACCTCCCGATAGTATTGAGTTCACATCTGGAAACTTACTTCCAATACATCATAAAGGAATTTTGGAGGTACACGTCTATATAAAGCTGGCATGACACACAAATATAATTTCAACAGTCAGTCGGCTGGGAGTGTGAGTCCTACGTCTCTCTGGCTCCCAGCCCCCACTGGAGTCTCCCCTTAAAGAGCCCGGATCTTCTTCCAGCTCAGACTTCGGTGGGAATCTCTCACTCCCTCTACATCTGCAGGAAAACATTATCAGCCCTGGTCTGGCCCCAGATATCCGTTTTGCCCCAATTCTGCCTTAGATCAGAACTTAGCCCAGAAAGCACCTGCCGCATCCATCCGACAGTGACCCTCCACGGCTGCCCTGCTGACGGGCCGCGGCGGCTGAGTCTGGGATCAGCACTTGGCCCCTCACTAACTTCTTCACCCACCTTGGGTTTGGTTCCTATGGCCTGTTCTTAGCATAGTTAAAACTAATCACATGCTACATGCAGTTTCTCAGGTCCACCTTTTTCAACCCTGCCCATAACCTGTGACTACCCCACCCATGGTCACTGTGGAGGAAGATTTTTTTTGGCCTCGAAATCAAATCTGATAAATTACTGCCTTTTTAAGCACTATTTATCAGAGATGATGATGACGACGGTCACTACCTTTGAGAAAGGGTTTGGAGGGCCTCCTGGGAATAAGTGACCCACCAGTGCTCTTTTTAAGGGGTAGGTAGGAGATCCCATCACATATTGCAGATCTGAAAGCAGACTGCATGAGAGATTTAAGTCATTCAGACTTTTTAGAAGTAGTCTCTCTAGAGACATTTATATTTGCAAAATGTGGTGATTTCAATTATTTAACTTTATAGGCAATCATCAAAAATAATCAACACACTACAACTGAACCTAAAAGTTCCCCCTGTAAATATATCACCGACAAGTTTGAAGGCGTGTGAATACACTGACTTTCCAAAGGCAGAGGTGAGTTACGCATATTCCGTGTCACCAGGTTGCCATTAGATTTTAAAAGGTGTGACGTACCTTTTGCTGAAAGGCCTTATGCGTACGGCCACTGTCACTTGACTATTCTCTACTTTTAAGGGGTCTCTCTGTGTGGACGCGTTCAGACCTGCAGTTTCTTCCTCAGGAGGGAGGGTAAGCTCTTGTGACATGTCCCTTTGCACTGTGTGAAGGGAACTTTTTGGCTTTTGTTTAGCTTGAAAGCTGGGCACCCTGTTTTTCAGCATGGATGCAGCTGGGCTTGTAAGCTGAGGCACACACTTGGGTGTCAATTTGTGTGCTGCAGCACATTTTGTAGGTGTTCTTTTTTCTAAGCTTCCAAACTTATTTGAGTTTTTTGCACTGTCCTTCCCAATATTTCGATGATGTAGGTTTTCTATTCCTGACACTTTGATACCCAGCGTGCCCGGAGTGGGTTTCGTTGCCAAGCAACCTGACCTAACAACTGCAGTATGACTCTGGGGACCGACAGGTGCTCTATGACTTAAGTACTTAAGTGACACGTTGTCACCTGCCCCACTGACAGTAGAAAACGTTTCTTTGTATTTTTCATCAGCCCTTATTTCAGTGTCTCTTGGGTCTTCAGCTAAGGGTACAGACGATGCAACAAAAGAGTTTTTCTCATTATTCACAATCTTTACATGTGTACTGGTTTCCTGTGAAGCATAACTACTTTCTGTTGCGCCTCCCAGGTTCTGTGCTGTTTTCCACTTGTCCACAGAACCTGTCCCAGCTGTTTTCCACTT
>NW_017731387.1:4042238-4046868 GCF_001890085.2 Hipposideros armiger
TCCACAGAACCTGTCCCAGCTGTTTTCCACTTGTCCACAGAACCTGTTCTAGCACGACGCTGTAATGTAAGACGTGTTTCTGGCATCTTTTCAGTTGCATCTCCCAACTCGCTACCAAGCAACGACGGTTCTTTGCTCCTTGTAACTCTTCTCTGAAGGGCCAATGTGCCTACAGGGTGAGAGGTAGCCGGTGCAGCGCCTGATTTGTCACAGGCGGAAATAACGTAAGTGCTATTTATGTCTCTGACTGGACCTGCAGGTCTCAGCAGTGGACCATCACTTGCACATTCTGACATCTCCAACTTCAAATTCAGCTTCAGGCTGCTCCCGTGACTGAGGGTGTCCAGTGACAAACTCTTTGGGGAAGAAGGAAGACGGAGCCCGTCGCTGTTATTTCTGCTGTGTGCAGTGTGGACTGACATCGTGGCAGCTCGCTTTTTTCACTAAGGATGTTGCTGAAGAACCCAAGCCCTTCTTTGGATGTTCATTTGATTTCCAGCCTATCAGTTTCCAAAAATATCTGCAACTACAAAAAAAAAAAAATTAGGTTGCACAGACTACAAACAGGCTTTGAGAATATGAGAACTTCTAGTGGGAAAGCAGCTTTCCAGAGGAATATAGTACAATAAGCCTCAATCTCCAGCTCAGACACTGAGCAGCTGCAGACAAATCTCTGCCTCCAAGAGCTTACTATCAGTCAACAAATGATATGTACCGAGTCCCCATTATGTAAATTCTACAGATTTCAAAGTCGAGATCCCCGTTCTTATTGCCTTTGTCTGGAAGGAACACACAGACAATACTTACATCAGGTCAAGTGTGCCAAGTGACTTAAAAGATGTAAAAAGTACAGGTCAGCAAAGGTTTTGTTTAAAGTACTCCCAGCTCTGGGAGTAGGGAGAGAGGCTGAAGGAAATCCCAGCACTGAAGGCAAAGGCTAGAGCAAAACATTTTTACAATATAGTATCTGTTGAGTGTGTGATAAATACAGGACTGCCTCATGGGATCCCAACAAAATTAATTCCAGCCACAGCGACTGAATCTGTCAAAATCCTAAGAAGAATACGTCAGCAAATATGGAAAACAGAACAGTGGTCTACAGAGTAGAAACATTCAATATGCACCCCAATATTCAAGAAAGGAGATGCCCAGGCATGCAGTAACCATAGGAACAAGGCTCCAACTTCCCACACAAGTAAAGTGATGCGAGAGGTGAAGCAACACAGGCTGCTGCCTTCTATGGACCAAGAAATGCCAGATGTGAAGCTGGCACAGGAAAGAAAGAGGCGCTCGGGATCTGACTGCCCATACTCACTGGATGCCGGAGTGTGCCACAGGGTTTCAGGTTAGTCTGTTTCAGGGACTACAGTCAAGTCTGACTGTGTGAATCATGAAACGCTGTGGGCTGCCTGAAAGAGATGGGGGTGCCTGGGTACGTGATCAATATGACACGTAACCTGTACTGTGGACAGGAAGCCACTGTCAGGATAGAATATGGAGAGGCAGCATAGTTTCCTATAGGCAAAGGTGCCAGACAAGGTACGTTTTTATATCCCTATTTGTTCAATCTGTACGTAGAACACAGCATACAAAAAAACGGGGCTAGTCTCAGAGGACGGAGGAGCGAAACCTGGTGGAAGAAATAGCAATAACTTAAGATGCGCATCTTACTGGAGAAAGTAGCAATGATGTGAAATGGCTTCTGATGAAAGTGAAAGACAAAAGTGCCAAAGCAGGCTGCATCTGAACATCAAGAAGACAAAAAATCATGAGTACAGGAGAAATACACAACTTTAACACATACAAGACATTGGAATTGTTAAAACATTTGCTTGCTTTGGCTGAGTGATCAGTTGAAATGGAGCCGGCAGCCAAGAAGCCAAGAGAAGGCTGAGACTCAGAAGGGCAGTGACGGAAGATCTAGGAAAAGTCACCAAGAGCAAGATGTGTCATGAGGGACCAAGGCTGAGACCATCACACCCTCGTGATCCCTCGTACTACGTCCGGATGCGAAGGTTGGACAGGGAAGAGGCGGATGGGAAAGAAATTGGTCCATTTGCAACATGGTGTTGGGGAGAGCTCTGCGGAGACCCTGGGCTGCCAGGAAGACGAACAAGTGGGTCCTGGAGCAAATTAAGTCTGAACATCGTGGAAGCAAAATGCCAAAGCTGCAGCTGTGCTACTTCAGGACATCAGGAGAGGGCAGGGTTCTCTGGAAAAGACGAGAGTGCTGGGAAAACAGGAGGCAGCAGGAAAAGAGGAGACCAACTAGGAGATGGACGGACTCCATCAAAGAGGCCACAGGCTGAGTCTGCAAGAGCTGAGCAGGGCTGTGAGGACAGGACACTGGGGACATCACTCATTCATGGGGTCTCCCAGAGTTGCAGCCAACTCAACAGCAAGTAACACACACAGAAGAGTCCTTGGCCTTGACACATGCAAAACCTCATGGAAGCTTCCAGGGTGTTCCTTGGCACCATGGCACAGCTACCCGCCAAAACCCTGGTATTACGCTCCCAGGACTAAGGGCTTTCCCCAAAGGCCCTGTGCGCATCACGCTAGTGGAAGCAGACCCCAATCTTGCGTGTAATAAACCTTTATTTTTTTCATCGTTTCCTGATGACTGTTGCTGAAGGGCTTCTTGCAATCAAAATAAGAACCACGTGGGCTGGTCCAGCCACAACACAGGCCATTAGCAGGCTGAGACCAATACACAAACAGCAGGTGTGTATCCAAATATATGTCAACAGTATCCATCCCGCACTAAAGCTTAAAAGAAAGAGAGACCAGTGACAGCCACCGGCCTGGCCTCTGGCCTGCTGTGCATCAGGCTGGTCACGTGGATGTAAACAGTTTTTAAGTTTGCAAGCCTGTTTCTCATTGGCAAAATGACACTTGTTCAAACTATTCCACAGAGTATCGCTGTCGAGAAACAAAATAACGAAAGTTAATTTATAAGTAAGTCTTCTAACGTTCTAAGTAAATAACAATCCTGGATACAAGCATCTCCCGTCAAACCTTTCAACGAAAAGGACAGAATCTTCCTACTACGGAAATGAGTTTAAAGGCAGGAAATTCCACCGCCGCTAAAAACTTGTCGCTCCTCACACGAACAAGCGGCTCCCTCCGACTGGAGTGAAACAAGGGAAGTCAGTCGCCGCCCACCGCAGCATCCCCGCGACACTGCTCTCGGCTGGTCACTGCCGGGCGGGACAGCGAATGGACCTCCTCCAGCCCCCGGCCCGGCGAGCCTCGGGGCCCTGAGGTCCGGCCGCCGGGTCCCCGCACAGCCGCTGCCGGCGCCCGCCCTCCCCCGGGACCCCGTCGCCGCGACGCGGACTCCGGAGCTCGCGGAGGCCCCGAGCTAAGCCCACCGCCCGCACGTCCCCCGCAGCCCCGATACCTCGGCCCTCCGCAGGCTCCCCTCCGCGGAGACCCCGTGAGACGCAGCCCGCACCACTCACCGCCGGCTCCCAGGTGCCCACAATTTGAATGGGCGCCCCGCCTTCTGATTGGCTGCTGGACGTCGCGTCGGGCGCCGCCTTCTGATTGGCTGTTGGACGCCGCGTCGGGCGCCGCGCCTGCGTTTCCTCTCGGCCCCCCGGAAGCGCCGGTGGTTGGGACGCTGAGACTCTAAGGATGAGACCCGACCGGCCCTTGGCGGGGTTCTGGGCCGGGCGGGGGACCTGCTGACGTGGGTTTTAAGTGAGAAGAGGGACCATGACACTCCCGTCGGTCCTCAGGATAAAAGAAACAGGGCCTGTCCGCCATCGCACTGTAAAAATGGCCGTTTGCCCCCAGGTTAGTCATAAGCAGCCCTTTTCTATATTTCCGAGGCAAAGCGTGGAGATAGGAAGTGGACTGGATGCCTTCCATGGGTGTTTTCCACTGAATCCGGAAAACCCCAAACTGGAAAAACTCTCCATGCCCAGCCGTGAGAGAATGCTTTACAATGAGGGGGAAATACATTCTACAACTGTTAAGTTATAAAAAGTTATAATTAGGAATTAAGTAGGACCAGACAACGCATGGCCTAGAGACTAAACCATACTCGGCGCCTCCAAAATTGTGAGCCCAAGGAGGAGCAGGACCCGTCTGCCTCCTCCCTGTGCGCCCCAGGCCCTGGCACAGGAATGTCACAGGAACGCCCGCCAGCCACACTCCCCACTCCTTCTGCCTGTCAGAAGCTCCCAATTTAACTCCAGCCGCAGGAATAACACCCCACAGAAGCAAGGGCCACCCATGAGCCACGTCCAGGTCACACTGGAGGGACGGTGATCTTTTACTTATTACACTGAGATGATGCGCTTCTCTCTCTCCAAATCCTGCCCACAGCCGACCGGCAGAGAAAACCACTTCACCTGTGGTGCCTCATGTTCCTCACCTGGACACCGTGGATGACAGTGTCGCCTAGCCTGCAGAGTTGTAGTGACGATGAAATGAGATGGTGTATGCAAAGTGCTCCGCATAGAGCAGCGGTTCTCAACCTTCCTAATGCCGCAACCCCTTTATACAGTTCCTCATGTTGTGGGGACCCCCAACCATAAAATTATTTTCGTTGCTACTCTATAACTGTAATTTTGCTACTGTTATGAATCGTAATGTAAATATCTTTTTGTTTTTTGATGAT
>NW_017731387.1:4047268-4057305 GCF_001890085.2 Hipposideros armiger
GCTCAAATGTCAGCTACTAAATCGTGCAAATGTCACTGCAGAGAACTCTGCAAAACACTGAAAGGCCCTATTTGAGGCCAGTGCTGAGGAACTGGGGTCGTACATGTTATGGGCTCTCTGTTATAGTGACACATTTTATGAAGGATGGGGATTATGATTTAATCCCTAGAAATAACCGCAAGATGAAAGTGAGTCTTTTTGCAATGGACTCACCCTGTTAAAAATCAGGAGAGAGCAGTGAAAAACTCTGTTAGGGGGAGCAGCACGCTCATCTCCTTTTGCTCCGGTTTGATTATTTTTTTCTTTTTTTTAGAACTTCAGATCTTGTTATGTTTTTTGAAAGCAGACAAGAAAAAGGAATCTAGAAAATGCAGGTGCAGCCAGCCCGAGGTTTATAGGGTAAACCTCAGCTCATGTCAAGCCCCAGTCCCTCTGAGCCCGGCTAGCATCGCCTGGCTTAGGGACTGTGGCACCCTCGCCAGCACCCAGCAGCAGCTGGCAGCAGCAGAGCCCCATGTGGCACTCGGGCGGAGGGCGTGCTTTGTTCACTGCCAATACAGCAGCTGTTTAAAATGCCCAACATTTTCACATTCGACTCATTAAAGTAATAAATACTTCCTCTGAGGGGCTAAAGTCATCAACCCGGCTTGTCACTCAATTGCTTTACCTCTCTGAGCCGTGGCTTCCTTACCTGTGAAATGAGGAGATAACATGTCAACGATGGGTAGAAAAATCAAATTAGATCATACATGTGAGATGATTTGAAACTATGACTCATTACTCTATATAATTGAAGTTTTAACTATATACGATTAATTTAAATATGTGTGAAAATTACAATAGATAATGTATATGAAAATGCAAGCACATTGCATGAGACCTAAGACCCCATCAATGTGAAATACATCAGAACCAACCGCATCTTCACTCAACTAAGACAACCCCGTCCATGGCATTTTTTTTCTTAGTTTCCAATCTCATTCACCACGAGCTGCAAACTCACCTTTATCGAATCCTTCGTTTCGCGCTGGCCTCAGAGGAACAGGTGTGCCTCTTAGGGCCAGTCCCACACGGTATCCTGGATGCAGCTTGTCCATCTTCCCAGGGGCCTCCTACATCAAAGTGGCCGTCGTCCCTCCATCTTCACCATCTCTGCCATCTGAAAAAAACGCTGATGCCCCACCCCACCCCTCGTGTTGCCTCTGGCTCCTGTTTTCTCTCTCCACCCCTCTTTAGTCCAGGCTCTCTCAGAGAGGGCTCAGCAGGTGCAGGGCTGAGAGGCCACCTCTGTCAGGGCTGTGGGCCTGAGCAGCTGAAAGTGGTGGAGGCCAGAGGGAGAAGCCAGAGGGAGCACACAGACCGTGTCCTCGAGAACATGCTGAGAAGTTGAGACTTGACAAAAATGAGGGGAAAGCAGGGGCCATAAAGACCCCAAACAGTCAGATTTCCAGTAAACACAGCAATGGAGCTGAAAAAGGAGAAAAAAAGGTGCAAATAGGGTAAAAGCAGTGGGACTTTTACCAGGAGCACAGCAGAGAGGTCCTCAGCTCTTTCCTATGGAGCCTAACCTCGAGGGAAGTGGCTGGGTCGGCCACAAGAGGGACAAGCACAGGACACACCTCTCGTGGGACTTGCTCTACTCCTTACCCCGCCCCTCACTTCTCAGTTCAATGCCACCTCACTGCTACCCCCACCATTACCGTTATCAAAATAGTAAGAGGTGCAATTCTAGCCCATGCACTTCCACATCAAATGGGCCTGCTCTCCAAACCATTGCAGATACACCCCCTCGCCGAAGTCACCAGTAACCTATTGGCAGCTCTAACGGGCCGACCTTCAGACCTCGTAGGACTCGATCTGTCTGCAGCCTTTAGCATGACAGGTCAGCACTGCATTTTAAACAGCTCTTGCATTGTTTTCTGAATTCCCTCTCTCCTCAGCTCCATCCCCTATGCCACCTGCTCAGTTTCTTTCTTCCAGGGAAATGGGGAGCTAGAGAACCGAAGGGGAGAACTGGCTGTGGGGGTAAAAGTCAGTGTATTTTCTGGGAAAACTGCGTTTGAAGTGCCGGTAGATAGGTGTCCAATTGGATAAATGCATATGATGGCTGGAGCTCAGGCAGCCATTCTGGACCATGAGGATAAAGGCCACACCCTAGGGATGGAGGAATAGCAATTAGAAGGAGCCTGGATCCCTGATGACAGGGGTCTCCTGTACTGTGGTCCCGGCTAACTTTTCTACTTCATCCCTTGCCACAGCCTTTCGCCCCTAAGCTCTTGTGCTTTCTCCTCAGCCATCTCAAGCCACTTGTAGTTCTCTGAATACACCTTGGTGCTCACACAGGCGTCAGGGAGCAGAGGCCCTCAGCCTGCTTCTGCCCGGGTGAATCGGAGCCTCCTCACAGGCAAGATGGTTTTCTAGAAGCTCCACAGCATGTACCAGGCCGACAGCACATGAGCAAAACCTATCCCAGATAATCCCGTTATTCTGGAAATGGCAGCCAGTATATTTTTTTAATCCACCAGAGGGAGACAACCTGAAAGAAAACAGGCAGACAAGGTTCGGACGTCAAGCAAGCCCGTTTGAAGCCTTGTACATGAGGTTAAGGTTTAAAGGAAAATGATTCACTCAGCCAGTTCCTGGTCTCCTGGGATACAAACTTATTACAGTTTGGTCAATTTCGTAATTTTTAAGTTATTAAAATATGGGCTGTGTTTTCCTGGTCTGTAGGTGTTTGTGTTGGCCTGGACGTGGGTCCATAACAACTGTGTACTAAGACTGTGGAAATCAGTATTTGAAAGTCCAAAGGATAAAGCAGAAGTCGAGGCGAAGGGGGAAGTGATGCGAGCACAGCCCCTGAGCTCCAGCTGTGGCTCTGTCACCACTTAGTGGTGGGACCAGACAAGTCTCTTCATTGCAGCTCCTTCACCTGTGAACCACAATTACTGGACTAGGGATCCACAGCTAGCAAGTATCGAGTCCCTTCTTTGTGCAACATACATACATTAGCTGTTTACTCGTAACTCCCAGAACCCTGTGACTGGCTACTGTGCTTACGGCTCTTTCACACAGGAGGGAGGCTGAGTCTCCAGGAAGTTGAATAACTTGCTTGATGTTACCCGTCTATTACGTCTCAGAGGCAAGTTCAGAACTCAGGCGACTGGGCATCCTTGCCTGTGCTCCCACACCTGTGTTTACAAAGACCCTTTCTGGTTCTCAAATTTCTGTGACTTTATGATAAGCACAAGAGTTAAACACAAAGGAATTTTCAATTTGTTGGGTTTTGCATTTTCTTTCTAAATCCTAGTACATGTTAGACCACGAGTCTTGGGAGCATGCACTGCAATAGGCTTGTACTTTTTGATCTGGTCTGAAATCTTTATGAATGCAGTTGTGATCACTCAGTGACAACGTAAATACACTTAGCAGCACTGCCAGTCATTTAAAAAGAAACAATTACATTCAGCCAGCAATCTTTCAGTACAGATAGAAAAGGGCTCGGGGATTAATAAATGTTCCAGACGCTCTTTTCTCTTTGAATCATGCTGGTTTCATTCCAGCGATGATTAATAAGATTTAAAAACCATTGTCAGCCCCAACACCTACTGGGTAACCTACTTTTACATAAATGAAGCTCTAGGGTTTACCTAGGATGAACAATTTTTTTTTTTTAAAGGCTAAATGTGACCTTCAACGAGGTGTCTTCTTCCCACTGGGCTTTGCCAACATGCCCCAAGGTTATCTCTGGCACCCTGTTGAAAACATTGCTGACTCTCCCAAGTAGAATTGTAGCTGTTTTCCTAAAATGGAGAATAAAAGAGTTTCTAGTGATTCATCTTTCTCAGGATAATAAAAGGGGTACTAGGAGGTCTAAGTAAGGACATAGAATGTGTACAACTCACTCCACTACCCACATTTGCCCCCAAATAGTAGAGAATTTTGTTTTTTTATTGGGAAATGTCAATACGAGTAGTGTGTGTGTTCTTATAAATCAGTTTTCTCATTTGGAAAACAGCATAAAAAGACTGTGCCAAGGGATGGCTTCTGATATTTGTGTCTTCAAAAGGGCTGCTGCCGGTGGGGGGCCACCGGTGTCGCCAGAGCCCACATCCTCACCGCGTGTCCAGAGGGGAGCAGAGGCAGGGTTCCCCCAGCCTGTGGAGTTGTGCAGGGTTCTGCCCGTCCACATGCCCTCCCCCGTCTGCGTGAGGCTTAATCACAGCCTATCCTCTGACTCACTCAGGAAAAAGAGGAATCTACCATCACAGTTCTGCTTCCCCCCACCCCCACCCCCAGATGCAATGGTCTGGGGCACAGCAGTGAGCACACTGTTGTATTTGGATTAACGATTTCTGTTTCTCTGGCAAAGACACATGAATAAATGATGAAAACGGTGTTTTCACAAGCCAGGCTTTAGGTTTATCTGACTTTGTGGGTTTAATTTAATTCACAGGAAGTTACGCCCAAAGAATAGCCTTGTTCATGTTGTCCTTTACCTCCCTCCCCGCTGCATTTCTTAAACGTCTTTAATTGTATTTCTGTACCACAGACCTTTCATTGGCCCCAGACAGCCACTCCAATGGATGGCGACTGGGCCCAAGCAGTGTGAGATGCTATTCCTGCGAAAAGAACATGAAAGCAAATCTGTAGTTCATCAGTCTGCTCCCCTCTCCTGAAATTTAACAAGCGGAGTGCAAGCTGCTCCCCTAGAAATCTGTCCCATTTGCAAGCCCATGGCAGGGCTTTCCAATAGAATAATGTAAGCTGCGTGTGGCTTTTAAACCTTCCAGTAGCCACGTTAAGAAAAAGCCAAAAGAAGAGCGTAATTCATTTTAACAATGTATTTCATTTAACGAACATATCAGAAATAGCATTTCAATCCAAAATCAACATAAAAATTATCACTGAGCTGTTTTACGTTCTTTTCCCAGACACTCGGTGTGTATGTTACACTTTGGGCACCAGCCACATCTTAAGGGTCCCACAGCCACAACACTGGACCGTGTAGGCTGGGCGCGCGCTCATCGATTATAGGAGCGAGCAGGTCTTAGGATGTGGGTTCAAGACTTACTTAGTCACTCCTGAGAACTACATCTAGCTGGACGAAAGGGGACAGAGCTCCCCAGCTCCCCAGCTCTGGCCACGCACTCCTGGTCGGGCCTGTGGTTTGAGGCTGTTTCTGATTTCAGGAGCTCCTGGTCCACACAGAGCTCTTAGTGGCCCGGAGGGGCTCAACTGATGCGAGCTTCCAAATGACTGCCTTTCCTTTTTCTCAGCTCACCTCCCCTGCTCTCTCCCTGTAATTTAGAAGCCTTATCGCAAAAGGACACAACAGAGAAAAGTCCCAAATCAGCAAAGGTGTGAGGACAAAAGCATGAAAAGAATTGTGAGGACCCCCACCTGAAACAGCCGACACCTGAGCCAAAGTTTAAAGATGCTCTTTGTCCTCAGCTCAGGAAGAGGGTGGAAAATGCCTTTTAAAAATAGTCTGGCACGTTCCTGAGCCCAGATCAACGTTTCCTGCTGTTTCTCTTGCTCCTTTTTCTGTTTAAACACAATGCTCACTTTCTGGGTAGCTACAAGCCCAGGACTGCACCCAGGATTCTGAGAGATGTGAGAACCTCATTTGCAGACGGGAACCATTACTTCTCTGCTCACAAGGAAACCCCCTGTTTGCAGCTAGCTGGGATTATGATCTCGCTGGGCTCTCTCATTATTTTCAGCAATTCTACCTACTAAGCCTCCATTTAAATGTATTATGGGTTCAACTTTAACGCAGGGCCTTCCAGCTTTGTGAGGCTGAATTTCATTAGCCCCGTTTCTGCCCATTTCCCTAAACGGTTTAAATCTTTGGTAATCTGGCCCATTCCTGGAATGTAGCAACTGATACTCCATCCTCACAGGCTCGTCTGTAAACCTACCTTCTCACCTGAGGACACAATGAACTCAGTCCTTCCTGTGTGTTGAGGTGCCCACGTGGGGTCATTCGGATGGCACACTGACCCAGGGGCTCCCGAAGGTGCTGGTGGGTGTCTGAATTTGGGGTACTGGTCCTCGATTCCCTACACTGTGCTCCCTTACCCCCCACTCTGCACCCTGACACTGTGGGGGTGTGGCTGGTTTCACATTCATAGACAGAGTCCCCTCTTAACCCCAGGCTGCCTGCCCTGCTGTAACCCTGGGTCTGGCTGTGGTTTCATTCTGCTTCCATTTCCGGGGAGGGGAGAGGTTTTCACTGAGACATGAAACTGGCAGTGGACGTGGGCGTCCCTTCCGCCTCAACACCGTCCCGCTCCCGCCAGGCGCCCCTCTCCCCCCACCCCTGACTGTGCTCCGAGCAGAGGCTGCTGGTTCCACTGGGGGCTGCTCAGGTCTCCCAGTCCTGACCTGGCCTCCACGAGGCTGGTCTCCTACCACCTGCTTCGTGTTTAATGACAATGGCTGCATCTGTTTAGTGACAGAGTGGTAGAACTGGAATTCAAACCCGGGCCTTGGCACCCCAGCCTCGTGCTCAGGATAGAAAGCAGCCTTTGAGGAAGGTGAGCAGACAACTGTGAGAATGTGAGCAAGTTAGGACGGGAGGGAGAGATGGCGGCTGGAGGCCAGATAAAGCCATCAACTCAGCCAAGTGTGAGGTCAGGAGGGAACCGGTTAACCCTGGGGGCAGGAACAAGGCAATTACTGCGACAGATGTTTTGAGGACCCACATGACCTGGGGGCCAGTTATATGACAGCTTGGGAAGGAGGGGTGAAGGTCCCTGAACAGGTCGTAGGAGGCCCTGCCAAATCAGCCAAAGCTCTTTGGTTGTTTCCTCGTCTGTGATCCGAGGGGCTTGAACGAAATGATAGGTTACCTCCCAGAGTGAGGGCTCCTCCTTTTTGATACGCACAGCATTGGGCAGTGTCCTCACTCCGGCTTTGTTCTCAGCACACTGTCCGGGGACCTGCCCACGGGCCGCCCTGAGCGCTCACGGCAGAACTAGCTCTGGCGGCTTTCACAGCAGATTCTGGGAGTGAAGCTCTAAAGTTCACCAGTTATTAGCCGCATGGACTCAGGCCACTGAGCTTCTCTGTGCCTCAGTCTTCTCATCTGTAAAATGGAGATAATAATAGTACCCACCGTACTGGGTAGATATTAGCATTAAATGAGATAATACATTTGCCTGGCGCGTGGCATTCAATATAGTATCATTTCAGATGTCTTAGTGCCTAAAATCGTACCATTTACAATCTAGCCAAATGGCTCACTTAACTGATCCCTCAAGAAGAAAATGCGAAAGGGGGCTGGAATGGGGTTGTGTGGCATTGGCGCGGAAGAGGCAAAGCAGGCCGGGAGGAAGGGGCCTGGGCTTGGGCAGCGGGCCACACACACCAGGACAGCAGCCTCCCCAGGCCGGGGACTGGACGGGGGCGCAGGGCAGGGGCGGGGCTGCCAAGGTGACCGCTCGCCAGCCGCCAGCCAGGCCGTCAGAAGGCCTGCGGAGGAAGGGCCACCGCTCAGGAGAGCCAGGGCCCCTGCTGGCCAGCCCCCTCCTTCCCCTCTCGCAGGAGGCGGGGCAGTGGGGGGTGAGCATGCCTGCTCTCCCACCGGCTGCAGAGACAGCTAAGGGGAAAAGGAAACAGAGGACCAGGCGGCCAGCACCTCCTGGAGCCGGGGCTCCTGCCTTCCACCATCGCCCTCCACCAAAAATAAACAGAGCAGAGCCCTCAGCCCCCTCTGGGCTTGCCAGTGACCTCTCTGACAGGCTATGGACGAGGACACTGCCGTCGCTGGGGGAGTCGAGAGGGAAAAAGAAGAGGTCCACCAGGTGGTCCCTTTGGCTGCAAATGCTGTTTCTAAGTCGAGGACGTGGTCCTGCTTTGAGAGAAAAGTGACTACCCAGAGCACAGAGGGAGGACCCGGTCTGCCGCCCTGGCCGCACCGAAACTCAGCACAGGGCAGCGGCTCCGACAGATGCGAGAGCCGGACCATCTGCTTCTGGGTCCTGGCCCTGCCGCTGACCTGGGGCGCCTTCCGAACCCCCTGTGAGACGCTGACTAAGAGCCGTCACTCCCTCAGAGGTGCCTGGGAGGATTAAGTGAGTTCATCATCAAAAGCAGTTTGAAGCACTGGGGCCCTGTGCTCACCCTTTGCCTCTGCTCCACTTTGTAAAGGTTCATGCTGTTCGGGTGTGCCTTAAAGATATAACGAATAAATTTTCATCTCCAATAGTTCCTTTGCATTTGTCAGAGAAACAGCGCCTATTAACTAGGTAGGAAGGAATTCTATTATCTTAGAAGTGATTGAACCATTAGCATCTCCAGTAGCCTTAAACGTGGCTAAGACCAGTCTGTTCAGGACAGGGACGTTACCCCCACCCGCTGCAGCCCTTTACGGCTCCATCGAAGCTGCGGTTTGGTTTCCCCCCTGGGCTCGTGTGAGTAAGAAAAGCCAATCGAAAAGCACGTCAGCCATTCTCATCTGCTCATCTCACTACCCTCTGGTCCTTCCTTTCTGACTTTTGATGATTTCCTCACCACCTTCTACTGTCATCGACCTCAGCATTAAAAAAGACAGTCACGTGACTGGTTTCATCTCACATCACTGAAAGCTTAAACTGGTCACCTAACTACTTAACTGACGATTATTTGCTCTTCTTAATGATTTTTTTAAATTCACAGATCCGTGTTCACAATTACCACCTTACTTTTTGGCATGCAATCTCAAATGCAATAGAGTGATGGATAAGAGTTCCTCCATCACAGCATACAGTTTTACAGTGAGCGGCCACTTGCGCTTTCAACCACAGAAACACTGCTTTCACATTTATTTCTGAGGAGTCCTCTCCCTGTCATCACATAGAAACATGAGCACAAAGCCAAGCCTTGATGCTCCTGAGATCATGAAAGTTGTTCGTCTCCTCAGTTATTGTCAAATAGCGTCTGCCTTTCTCGTGGGCTCCTGCTCTCACCACCCACCACAGGGCCCCCCGTGTCCTGTCCTGTGCTCAGCCGGCCAGGATGTGCCATGAGTACTAAACAGTGAGGGGATGCAGCGCTCTCCCCAAAGGGGTCAGGGTAGCCATGAGCAGGCGAAGGGCCAAAGACGGCTGTCCTGGCTTCTAGCCAGGCCACTGCCACCAGAGGTGCAGACGCTGGGAGTGGTTAGCTGCTTCCACACCATTCACCTCACCGGTTGTCAAAACACCCCAAAAACTCACAGTCACCTGCTGCTCACAACTCCAGGGGGTGCTGTTCGTGCAGTGAAGCCGCCCAGCAGCTCCGGGAGCTCGCTCTTGTTGGTCCATCCTGGCCGGCTTGTGCAGAGACTGAAAAAATGAAGCAATTAAGTGAAACCCTCCAATGACTAACATTTTCTCAAGATTAGAAAAGCTGACAACCAAAGCTCAAGCAAGCCTCAGAGACACGGTCTGTGCTTTCAAAGCTGTTGATCTGCAAGTTTCGGTTCTACAGAGAAGCTGGACTTTTTGTAAAAGACCTCTGCATAACTAAATAATGAGTGCTAAGGATCGCAGGGGCTAGAATATCACCACGGGTCTCCATCATGGCCTGTGGACACAAGGCCTGTGCAGCAAACACACAGCCTGGATTTCTGGCCATTTAATAAATATAAAATGACTACTACGATTGATTTTAAACCTATGCAAGTCTGACCACATAAATGCACTTATATTGTATATTAGGGGAAAATCCTCTCTAAGATTGTGCCCATATTTTGGTATTGGAAAAAGTTTATTATCGTAAGCATACAGCTAACTGATTCTGTTTGTGTTTTTTAAAAAAGCATAAATCTATTGAGTTCATTAGTCTCACAAAGGCCATCTAGGATGTCAGTTACTGGATAAAACTGGGAAAAGTAATATTTTTGCAAAAACAGAATGGAAATTAAGAACTTCATTAGTTCTTTGAGAATACCATGGGCCCAAGATTGAAACCACACTCAAAAATTAATCCAGAAAAGCTATGGAAGCTTCGATTACACATAAAGGAGACTGAAATCCTGGCAATGTCATTTTATAGATTCTTTTTTTTTTTTT
>NW_017731387.1:4057540-4100931 GCF_001890085.2 Hipposideros armiger
CTACACATGGTAGCCCATGGCAACCCACTGCCACAGGGGCTGCACGCTGTCGCCGGCGACTCACGGCAGCTCAGCTCCAGGATGAGCTGTTGTTCAGCATCTTAGCTGTAGAGGGCAGTGTCACTGGCCCTCATATGTAGGATCCGAACCAGGGCCCTCTGGCGTCCCAAGCCAGCTCTTAACCAGCGTGCCACTCGGCCAGCCCCATTTTATAGATATTTTTAATACTAAGTATACAGCTCAATCCAATCCTACTACCACCTCCAGTACACACTTTACGTGAATACAAGGAGAAGATGGTAGAAAAAGGCAAAGCTATTTGTCCTTGACTTTGGAGTCACACGGGGTTCCTCAGTGTTGGATTGATGTGTCCAGGACACCTCCAATCTGGGGGTTTCTTTAAAATCCTTGAATCGTTTACAATGATCTCTTATTTTATAAAAAGAAAAAAAAGTCCAAAATGCATCCCCACCCAAAAATACCTCTCCAACAGCATTAAGCCAAATTATTGTATCTAATTTGCTGGCAATTTAAATGAATTATAACTTTATATGTACTACTTAATATCCATTAATGAGAGTTCAAGTACATAAACTATTTAATTTCTTAACACAATGCTATCTTTCCGGGTAAAATAAAATTGAAATGTGGTACTTACAGAAAGTACTTACTTACACACAAACTCTACACCTTTCCTCTACCCCCAAATCCAAAAGAATTTAGAGGAAACTGAGCCGCCACTAACATATAAATAAATACGAAATCTGCACTTTACTTGAAAAGGACATTTAGGTGAAAGTCTGTGCTCTCTCCTTGTGGGCTGTCACATTTACCTTCTTAGTAGTCTTGCGAAGATACATAAATATTTAAACTATAATTTTTTTTTAACCAAAAAAATTATGTAAAATGTTATTTTCACTTAGGAATTTTCTGTATCTTTTCTATTTTTGCATTCATAAAAAGACTGCTCTAATTGTGTGAAATGTCTTAAAAATCTTACGAGTGTTTACAAACGTCTTCATTTCCTTTCTCGAAAGCACATCCCCGGAGATGCACTTGGGCCTGACATACCCTGGCAGCTGCCAGTGAGGAACGCTGCCCTAGTTTCCGAATTTGCTTTATATTATTTCCTGGTTCCCAGCACTTAAGTTTCTCAGTAATTCCAATGTAAATATCACCAGGATTCAAAAATAGACAAAACGCTCAGAAGTGCCCTCCCTGATGAGAACTGTCCTTAGATGCTCCGTCTTCCCCGAATTGCGTGGGGCGATAGGGCGCTCAGTGACATGTTCCTGGTCGCCAGCAGCTCACTGCTGGTGCTGTGACCGTGTTCACAGAAGCTGTGATGCACTGTGTAACCTCTGAGCAACGGTGCTCGGTACATTCTAGAATGCAGGGAAAACCCCCACACATGGCTGGGGCTGGGGACAGTGGGGAGAAGATTGTGGAGTGGCCCTCGATGAAGGGGGGACTCGGACACCGGCTGGGACACAGAGAACTGCTGGACTTTCCTAGGTGAGAACGCATCAGAGACCCGGTGGATACACACTGGAGCAAGTGTCCTGCTGTGGGTGGCAGCCGTGACCAGTGACAGGGCCCTGGAACGTGACCGGCCACTTCAGCAGCTCTAATACGAGTCAGACTGAGGGGGAGTCCTGGTCTCCCAGGGCAACATGAAAATGTGGACATTTTGCAAATAAACACACAGGGCTGCTGACTCGGCAGACGGGAGGGATAGAAGTGAGTCAGCATGACACCGATTTTGAGCAGGACCTGGGGAGTGGCAGCGCCCCGGGCACTGGGAAATCAGGGAGGGAATTAGACTTTTCATAAGGAAGTTGATGAATCCAGTCCCAGACAGGCTGAATTCGAGCCAAAAGGTTCAATGGGAAGTGAAGATACGTAATGAGGGCATAAATTCAAGGGTAGGGCTGGAGACTGTGTTTATATAAACTATATTAGATTGCACACGTTTTACTATGGAGTATTTCCACGCATCCCACTAGACCAGACAGTAAGGAGCCCCCACGTACCTGCCACAGGGCTTCGGTCAGCACCAGCCTGGTCCCGCACAGTCCTCACTGCATATTAGCCTGAAGCAGATCCCAGACCTGGAGAGGGGGCCAGAGGTGTGTGAGGCAGAGGAAATGGGGATCTGGGAAGCTTCCAGCAAACCTTCTCATCTTACAGAGGAGCCAAGCTAACCATTAGAGGCAGGAAGAAATTTCCCCTAATTAAATACAACAGGAGGAACCGTACCTGGAACTAGTTATGTGGAAACAGCTCTGCCACGTTTTCATCTTTCTGAGATGAGATGAGAAAAATACGGATGACACGCAAATTTTTTAGAAAGCTAACATTCAAGTTTTAAATTGACTGTAAACATTGTATAAATGACTATTTGCAAACATATTTGAAAAGTAAATATCCGTCTTACAGTTACTTTGTCCTTCTGACACATAACACCCCACGTGCCGTCCATTATAAAAAGCCGACATAGGGTCTCGTCCTGACAGCAGGACAAGAGAACTGTGTTTACTTAATTATCATTGGGTGGTTTTCACACTGTGGCCTGGAGCCTCCGGGGTCACACTAAGTGTGCCTGGTGACAACAAAAGAGCCCTATCTGTCCGGAGTCAGTTTACTTGTGGCTGCCAGGAAAGTCACCTTGAATGACATGCCACCTCCTGTACCATACCTGCCTCCATCATGGAACAAACGTGTTGCTGGCCGTCAACAGAGAGTGCAACGAGGCGTAGGAGGTGTTGGTGTGAATTCTGCAGGTGGGCGCCACCCGGATACCATGCAGCCTGCCGGGAGAAAATGGTGTAGTTTCTTCAGAAAATAGGGCAGTTCGTGGACCCAACAGAGATGTATTCAAGAACATTCATCAGTGTGAGTCAGAGTTTAAATATGTGGCAATGTTCTCTGTATGCTGTGAAGCCACACAAAACTCTGGCTGCTAAAAGTCTGCTGCTTGGCCTTAGAAACATCGGCAGGATGGCACTGAGGGCATCTTCTGAAGTAGCACAGAGCACTGCAGAGTCCAAAGCCACCCGTAATTTCAGCCATGAAGGTGTTGGGTACGTAAAGGACATTTGCTTCAAATTGGGCAATGAAGCAATTCCAAGGTTAACTTGGCCCCTCTGTCATATCATACTGTTACTGGAAGCGTAAAACAAATGTCTGAGCATATATGGCTAGCTGTGTCAGCTACTTAACTCTTCAAACTGTGTAATCATTTTTCTCAAAAATCCATTATTTAAAATGTTATAACAAGGCATGCCACTGTAAGCTTGCCGTTATTCCTTGGGGAGTACTGGCCCTCATTCAGAGAGGACGTCCTGTCTGCTGCTTCTTTCTTTCATGTTCTTTCTCTCATGAAATGATAGACGGTAGCTTTTTAAAATTCACATCTTTAATTGGGGAAGATACTAGCCGCGCTGGGACTGGTTTGTTTTTTTTTTTTTAGAAACTTTTTATTTTTTATTTATTTATTTTAAATTGGGGAATTGGGGGAAGGGAACAGTGTTGGGGAATTGGGGAAGAGGAACAGCCATGTTGTTGTCCTTCAATCTGAGTTGTGGAGGGCGCAGCAAGCTCAGCTCCAAGTCCAGTCGCGTCACTCAGCTCAAGGTGCAGTGTTCAATTAGTTGCGGGTGTGTGTGTGGGGGGAGCGTAGCCACCATCCCATGTGGCAGTCAAACCGGCAGCCTTGTTGTTAGGAGCACATGCTCTCACCAGCTGGGCCATCCTGCCATCTGTTGGCAGCTCAGCGGCAGCTCAGCTTGGGGCGCAGCATCGCTGGCCCATGTGGGAATCGAACCGGCGACCCTGTTGCTCAGAGCTCACGCTCTTAACCAGCTGAGGGGACATGACGCCATCATGTCTGACCCTCATCAGGAGCCCGAGTTGGGCTCTTCCCACCCTTCCACCATCTCATCCACCAGTTGCCTTGAGGGAGTGCGTCTCAGAGGGAGGGCAGCCATGCCTAGTGCAATAAGGCTTCAGATACCAGCAGGCAGGACGTGTGGTTGAGGTTAGCAGAGACGGCAGCACGTGGTGGGCGGGGAGGGCAGACTGCCAGCCACTTAGGCTGACCAGTGAGCTGACATCACAGCCCAGCATGGTTTATTTTTGCTTAAATATAGTCTCCCACAAATGCTGATTCGCAAAGCCATCATACTTTTCTGGCCTTACTGCTTTTATTTCTACATGAGGTTGAGTCTAGCGAACAACTCCCCTTCCTCGCGTGATGGAACCGAAGCTTTAAAGCACTTCTCTCTGCTGAGCTCTGTGTCAATGCACCCATGCCACAGCACCTGGGACCTCGACAGTTGTCTTAAATGAACTCACCATTCAACAGTTAGCAGATAGGATACTCGCAAGAGGCAAGTCTTGAGGGTTCACACACTCTTTGGGGACCCTCTGACCCTAGGCTTTAGTTAGCTAAAGCCCCCCCCCCACCCCATAGCTCCTTGGGGAGAATGATGAGGATACAAAGTTTGTCTAAGTGTCAACATTTACGCAACATGCTAACTAAATCTCAGCAAAAAACTGATACTAATGGTTTTTAAAGCAATGAAAGCTTCAATGTATCAAAGCACAATGCCTTCCTCTCTCCCAGTATCTAATATGCTCAATTAAATTAGCAAAGTGACATTAACATAAAAACGGTAAGTGCAAAGCAACATGAGCATAACTTGACATTAGTTTGATAAGCAGCCCATATTAAATATAAATTATTTACTGAGCTAAAGGGAAGACAACAGAATAAAAATAGGTAGTTCACACTTACCTTTTCAAAACTGCACTGATCATTTCTTCCACTTTTTCACTTCTTCCTAACGTTCATTTACTCAACACTAATCCAAGTGCCGACACGCTTGCAGCATGATGGGGACACAAATGAACCACCGTCCTGAGTCACACTCTTTGTTGGGCAGGTTTCTGGTTCTGACAGTAGCTCCAAGGAACAGTTATTTTTTTTAAAAAAAAGGCTTTGTCCAGAGAGAGAAAAAAATTACCTTATTTAGCAATTCATTTTCTGATGTTGCTTTTAATTTATGAGAATTTAAAAGAAAAATATGATTTTGCTGTATAAACTTTATAGTCTATTAAACAATTTTAAGGATATTTTAAATTTTATTTCACGTACATGTCCCACTTATCAAACCATACATAATAATATAGAGGTTTCCCTGATAGTACGCAATAAAAACGTGCTCCAAGTGGTCTAGCAAATCACTTTTGGGAATTACTTTTATCGTGTTTCCTAATAATGTCCATAAGATTGGCGCCCGTGACCAGGTTGCTCTGCGTCTGTCTGTCCCTCTGTTGTTCTTTCCTCTTCTGGTCATGGAGGTAAGGCGAATTGAGTAACTGCGGGGGCAGGATGGAGCCTGTGGGCTCCACTCTTTTTGCGACATCCCAGAAGAGTCTCTTGGAGTTGTTATTGATGAAGGTGATGGCGGTCCCGGTCCGGCCCAGTCTTCCCACTCTTCCAACCTGAAACGACATGCAAACAGCATTTTCAACATGTTCATATCAAACCTGAACGTCCCTTGGAAGAAAATGAAGGCTAGTATTTCAAGAGGCTTCACTGAGGTTACCATCCGTTCAGATAGCATGTTTTAGAATTGTATATCTCAATAGATTTGTGAGGTCACTTTTGTGGGCTGCCACCAGCACATTTTTAATGATACAGTCCAAGTAGAAAATAAGAAAGTGGTGATGTAATAAAAAGCATTGCGAAACTTGTGTTTCAGTGACGTGTGTGTGTGTGTGTGTGTGTGTGAGAAAGACAGAGAGACAGAGAGACAGAGAGAGAGAGAGAGAGAGAGAGAGAGAGAGAGAGAGAGAGAGGCGGATGGCTGCTGAGGGGATGGGGATTCTTTTCGAGGTGATGAAAATTTTCTAAAATTGATTGTAGTGATGGCTGTACATCTCTATGAATATACTAACACCACCGGAAGCACACTTTACATGGGTGAACTGTAGCACATGTGAATTACATCTATTGAGACATTTATGCTGAGATATTTTCTACTGAGATTTAAAGCTGCTAAAAAAAATAACTGCAAGTCTCCAAACTCTAAGACACCTGAGGTTAACAAGTATGAAGTTGTTTCCCAGAAGCTCCCTACGCCCAAGTTAAAAAGCAGACACACGGGAGTAGCTATTATAATTTAAGTACACATCTCCTTTGTCCTTGAGTTGAGGTAAGGGTCCCACATAGGTCACCAGCCCCCGAGGCCCTCACTCGCCAGCACATCAGGGGCTCTGTGTATAAGCTCAAACCCCAGGGTTAACCTTGGGACAGCAAGAAACGTTTAGGTAATTATAATCAGCACACTCTCCTAAGAAGCACAGACGCTTCCTAGATATTTTAATGCTTAAGTTTAGAAAGACTTCCATCCAAAATTATTAAACATTTGGAAGAAAATGAACTTTGGTTGTTTGAACAATCAATTCCTGTGTGACCGTCAATTCCCTGGTGTGCAGCTAAGTGAGGCGGGATGGGGCCAGGAGGGAGGGAGGCAGGAAGGCAGGCAGGGAGGATGCTGCTGTCACTGAGTCGAAGCACAAATCAAAGCGACAATGCATCCGGGGCCCTCAGAGCCCTGCGGTGGGCGATCCAGGTCAGCGTGGCACTCGGGGGTGATTCGAAGAACAGCAGAGAAAGGCTTTCCTTGAAGAGCCTGTAAGCGATGCCGGAGAAGGGACACAGGTAGAGGCAGTGAGATAATGCGGTGCTAAGAGGAGGCTCTATTTCTGCCAGAAAAAAGAGCTCCTGTTATCGTTGGCAGCAGAGGGAAGAAACAAAACTTTAAAAGGTGAAAGACGAGAACAAACAAGGATATGAAGAGCAGATGAAGACAAGATTCCTAAAAAAAAACAAATACTTTAACGGATCCATTTTATTTTAGCCAGATAGATCCATTTCAACAAAGCCCCCTTTTTTTTTCCTGCTTATAAAAGCCATTTAATGAGCTCATTGAAGAAAATAAGAAATATAAAGGAAATAAAAAGAAACCAATGACTTAAAAACTTGTTAAACTAACATTTTAGGTTATTCTTTCCAAGTATTTTTTAAATGCATTTTAGGCATACATAGTTTTTTAAAATAAAATTTATTTCACATATACATATTTTAAAAGCAAAAAAAAAATGTCACTTGTTGTCCACTACAGAACTTTTTTGTTTCACTCCCTGTTCTACTGACATCGCCTTCCCCAGGACACTGGGGTGGGAGTGTACGCGCTCTTTACCTGGTGCACATACTCGTCCATACTGGAAGGCATGTCGAAATTGACAACCAGCTTGACACTGATCAGGTCCAGGCCGCGTCCCAGGACGCCCGTGCTCACCACCACCTCGTACTCTCCATCCAGCAGCCCCTTGCCAAAGAAGCAACACAACTCATTACTGGAAGGCAGCTTACGTGGTCTTCTGGGACTCGGGCGCTTTCCTTTTTTCAGTGCTCGCTGCTGCAGTATCTTTTCAGGAAGCAAAGGCTGAGGACTGTACGTGACCTGAGTGCCCCCCTAGCCCCCGCACGATGCCCCCTACGCCTGGACTCAGGCACACCTTTCCCAAAGGCGAAGGATGCTCCCCCAGCCCAAAGCAGCCTCATTCCAGACACGGTGGCTTCTGGCGAGCCAGCGCCTCAGTACACGATCCCCAGGGACCGGGCTGACTGCTCCCCAGACACAGACGCCTGGGCACGAGGAGCGGGCAGCTGCACAGTTTCGCGGGTAGGAAGAGGACGCTCTGCGTTAACACCAGCTGCTGCTACGGCACCGTGTCACCTGACAGTGAGGCAAAGCACTTATAGGAAACCGGCGCGCAGGTCAGACCTTCAGAATGCTTTCCCTCTCGACTTGGGACTTCTCGGAATGCATGGATATGCTCTGCAGGCCTGTGATCTTCTGAACGGCCTCACTCAGAAGGTCAGCTCCGAGCCTGCAGCCCACAAATACTAGCACGGGAGGCTGGAAGAGCTTCTTATCCTGAAGAATTAAAGACGCGAATTGAAAATCACCCATGACATAATTACAGTGGGAAGTCTTTCTGAAAGCGACATATAAGCTGGTTACCAGTAGGTTTATAAACATTGTTAAGGAGGCGAAAGGCATATTCTGTTAAAACAAGCGCTTCCCTTAAAACAGGCACAAACAGAAGTCAGTCTACCGCCCTTCCCGTTTCCCCATCACTTCATTACTCTTGCAAAAATAATTAAAAATTTAAATTTAAAAAAATTTTCCATAAGCCTATACAAACCATATTATCTTAATAGTCTTTTATTAGGTAATATATCACCCACTTAACAGATTTCTTTTAAAGTCAGTTATTGTTTAAAAAAATTCTGTTTCTGGGGCAGCTGGTTAGCTCAGTTGGTTAGAGCCCCGCGCTCACAACACCAAGGTGGGCAGTTCAATCCCCGCATGGGAATTCTATTTCTCAAGACAGACTAGCCAAGAAAGGACTTATCCTCCCCACCTTACATATAAAACTACCAAAGATTTTTGAAACAAGAAAAAAAATATTCTTTAGGAATCATCTTGATATTTAAATGTCTTCCTGTAAGAAAGAAAACAAAAACCAAGCCTTTACCTATACAGCATGTTTTCACATATAAAAATGTATTTGATTCTGACAGAATTCTGAGGGAGGCAAAGCAATGTGTTATTAGTACCTGTGCCCAAGTCCCCAAAAGCTGCATCTAAAAACCGCTCGCTCGCTGAAGCACTGTGAAACACGCAAACACCATCGACAGCACAGGGCTGACAGGGCCCTACTCACATTTAAGATCTCAAACAGTTTTTTCTTCTTGGCGGGTTCTTCTACCCACAGGATAATCTGCCGCACGCTGGAACAAGGCTGGTTCCTGCTCCCGGCGCTGATCCGCACGGGGTCATGTAGGAGCCGGGCTGCCAGCTGCTCTATGCTGGCTGGGATTGTAGCGGAAACCAGGATGGTCTGACACTCACTCGGCACGTACTCCAAAATGTCAAGCACTTGCTGCTGGAAGCCCATCTTTAACATGGTGTCGGCCTAAAACGAAACCGGTTTCCAGTCAGTCTTTTACAGGAAAACCCAGAGCCCCCCAAGAAAAGACGACAGAGTTCAGAGCATAAAAAACTAGAAACTCTTACACAGGGAAATACGCTGCAATGTCAAAAGACCAAGGATTAACTGGGGGAAATACTTATATAAAATTATATACTGTGTAACTAGGTATGTGTTTACAATGATATACAACTCGGATACAGCCAGAGTAAACAGTCAGATGTAAACACAGGCGTTTCTTAACAAAAAATTTTAAAAAAAGAGACAACTTTCTCAAGCTTTTCCAGGAAATGTTCTGTTTTAGTGTTGCCTACATGCCTTCACTGCTCATGACGTCCTTAAACCCTGACGATCCAGCATCCACCTCTCCTGCCAAAACGTCCCTCCTGAGGGTCCCTAGGCTGGATGTCCACTCACCAGACCTGTACCGAGCAGCTGGGAGTGCTTCACGTCACGTTCCCTGAGCATTCCCTTGCGTGCCAGCACCTTCTCCAGGGCTGCACACGCCCTCATATCGCTCTTGGGAGGCAGCGCCACTACAGTCCAGCTTTATAGATGCAAAAACTGAGGGACGTTACCCAGTGATCAGTGAAGTGGTGGAGCCAATGTGGACCTGGGGGACCTGGTTCCAAACCCGCCAAGCTGAACTGCTGTGTGCTCGGTGCTTAAGACACATAAAGAGACCCTACCGTTACCGAATTTAGGGTCTAGAAGGGAAACAGATGGGTCAACCAAAAGTTACAATATTAATATACTTGAGATATTATATATTTAAATTATAGCCCATGATCTATTGACCAGTGCTCCTTCAAACACTTATTTTTCTTCCTTCACTGAAAGGAGAATACCTTTTCAGACTCCTTTTTCTTCTGATCAATCTCTATATGATGCACAATCTCTGTACAGTGGACAATCTATACGATGGATGATATCATGAAGCGGTGCCTTCTCCCTTCTTCAGGGATATTATCTGCTCTCAGTTCCTTTGTGGTTTACTGACTCATCTTCAAACACCGCCAGCCAGCCCTCAGCACCGCCTGTCTCTGTCAAACCTTTGTCCTTAGAGAAACCAGTGCGTCTCGGCGAGTCTAATGCACACCCCACATCTGCAGGGTATTTCCCCTTCGTCCATCATTCACATCAAAACCATTCAAATATTGTTACCAAGCCCTAACTTTTTCCCCCGTGCCCTTTACTAAAATTAAAGGCACAGCCTAGCTCACGGAGTCACCTCTGCCTCCTCCTTCCTCTCCCCCATTCAGTCATCAGAAGGCTCCTAAAGGACTCACAGTGACTCTCAGACGTAATGCGTGCCTCTCGATGCCATATGTCTCCACCCTGCCCCTGCCCCTCCTCACCTCGCGTCTGGGCTGCTGGCTCATCCCACAAATGCCTCCTCCTTTAATTTGTCTTGCACGGAGCAACAGAATAACCTTCCTAAACCACCACTTGCAACACGTGACACCCCAACGCAATCCTTCAGAAAGCCTCACGGTTGCCCACATCAGAGCCAATCCCTCTATAATTTGACCCCGCCCTAACAACCTGACCTGACCTGCCCTTACTCCGCAGGAGGGACTCTTCAGCAGGCGGGTCACTTTTCTGTCCCCTCTGCACACGTGCCAGGCCTGCCTGCCTCCCCCAGTCTCTTCACCTGGAGATGTGCTCCTTCCACACCCTGTGGAATCCCATCGTTACTTAGGGGGCCCACCCGAGGCTGGCCAGGCTGCCCTCACTCCTCATCACCGCTGGGGGACACAGGCCTCTGCTGTGTCACGGCCAGCGGGACGCGTGACGGCAGCTGTGTGGTGCAGGCAGACATGGTGCATGGCAGGCCGGCCTGACTGGCACATAACCATGTGTCCTCATTCTTGTTTGCAGTGGGTGTCATCAAGGAATAACACCATTACTTCATCTTACTAAATAAGAAAAAAGGATGAAAATGCCAACACGCTCTTGTAGCAGAAAATCACAATCGCAGACCCTAACGCCATCAGCCACATCCACATTGCCTGTTCTGTTCAGTTATTTGTCGTGGATTAATTTTTGTAGAGAAATGGTGGCATGTTTAGAAACGCACCACCGAGGGCCCGCTGAGCGGCGCGATGGTTAAGAACTGGCTTGGGACGCCAGAGGGCCCCGGTTCGGATCCCACATATGAGGGCCAGTGACACTGCCTTCCACCGCTAAGATGTTGAACAACAGCTCAACCTGGAGCTGGGCTGCTGTGAGTCTCCGGCGACAGCGTAGGCTGCAGCCCCTGTGGCAGTGGGTTGCCATGGGCTACCGTGTGTAGCCAGCAGCCAGCATGAGCGGCCAGCAGCTGCAGTGAGCAGCTGTCCAGAAGCCGGCGACTGATCTGCCTCGCCCGGGAAGAGCACAATGATGGTGCCAACTTGGGCCAGTGAAGCAACGTCCTCCACAACTAGACTGAAGAACAAAACGACAGCAACTTGTCTGTTCCCCTTCCCCCAGTTTCCCAGCGCTGTTCCCATCCCCCCATTTCCCAATAAAAACCTTTAAAAAACAAAACAAAACAAAAAAACAACAACAAAAAAAGAAAAGCACCACCGAGAAGGCGGGGCCTATAGCATCTGTGTTTGCCATCAGTCAGGACAAGAGCTATGGCTTCCTAGGGCTTAGGGCGGTCTATTCGGGAACAACACGAAGAACCGCTCCTGCAGCTCAGAAAGACCCCTTCCCCTTGGGGAAGGAAGAAAATGCCTGAATACACACTGAAATTATGGCTATAATATGATTTTCGTAAATTATATAAAATTATGTGACCGATGTTTCTGAACACCACTACTTACTTCATCCACTACTACAATTTTTATACCGCGGAGTTCGACAGAGCTCTGTTTTATGATATCCAGAAGTCGCCCAGGAGTTGCTATGATAACCTAAATAAAAGAGGAAAAGCAAATAAAAAGATTAGATAATGCCCTCCTTCCCTCCCTTCCTCTCTCCCTCGCTTCCTCCCTTCAGTCCCTCCCTCCTTCCCATAACTTATTGAGTGGCTAATGTGTGCCAGACACTGTGTTAAGTACTCGGAATTCAATGGTGAATATCAGACAAGCCCGCTTTTATGAAACGCATGATACAAAGGAAGAAACAGGTGGAACAAATAAATGCCCATGAGCTCAGTCAAGTACGCAATCAGTGGGGGCTCTTTCCAGTCCTAGCTGACATCTAAGCTAAAACCTGAATGAGTCCTGGGGGTCCGCAGGGTGTGGGCAGCACTGGCAGGCCACCAAGGGAGGAGGCGAAGGGCCCCAGGTGAGACTGAGCCCTAGGTAGGACCAGACCGGAAGGGCCTACAGGCAGCTGGCACCACTGGCTCTGTGAACCAGCACCAATTCCTTAACCTCTTTGAGCCTATTTCATTTTTTTTTTTTTTAAGATTTTTATTGGGGAATTGGGGGGATGGGAACAGTGCTGGGGAATTGGGGGAAGGGGAACAGACAAGTTGCTGTCGTTTTGTTCTTCAATCTAGTTGTGGAGGATGTTGCTTCACTGGCCCAAGTTGGCACCATCATTGCGCTCTTCCCGGGCGAGGCAGATCAGTCGCCGGCTTCTGGACGGCCGCTCACTGCGGCTGCTGGCCACTCACTCTGGCTGCTGGCCACATACGATAGCCCATGGCAATCCACTGCCACAGGGGCTGCAGCCTACGCCGTCGCCGGCGACTCACGGCATCCCAGCTCCAGGTTGAGCTGTTGTTCAGCATCTTAGCTGTAGAGGGCAGTGTCACTGGCCCTCATATGTGGGATCCGAACCAGGGCCTCTGGAGTCCCAAGCCAGTTCTTAACCATCACGCCACTCAGCCGGCCCCAAGCCTATTTCATTTTTAAATTAAAAGGCTGGGCACCAAGCTTTCTACGGCTGCTTAAGGCTCTCCACAGTTTTATAATATAGTCGTTGAAGTAGTGATTAAAAGTGGGGGTTCTTTAGTCAAACAGACCTCGGTAGGAATCGTAGCTCTAGCATTTAATAATGGTGTGAGTCTCTATTTTCTCATTGATAAATTGGAAATGATAATGATTATTGTGAGGATTAAGTGAGGCTGCCAGGCATAAAGTACAGGCAAGTTACAAATGACCTAATCAATTCATGCCTGTTTCCAAGTTCACACCAGACCAATGGTGACATTACTGAGGGTGGTGACATTTCAGGATTATAAGGACCTGCTTATGTACTTCAGAAATACCGGCACCGTTTAAAAACTGAGTTCACCGCTTCTATTCCATTTTTCTCCCTCAGCTGCTTTAAAAGACATAAACGTTTTTTCCATTCTCTTAGAGCTGTTAACAGATAACTTCATAAAGTCTAAAGTTAATCGAAATCTTTACTTCTCCTTGAACAATCAGGGGCCAATGCTTTAACACCAATCACATCTCTCCTGCATTTCCATACGACTGTTGGCCAGTATTTTGCTCCAATTAAAACAACAAAACCCCCAGATTGTTCACAATTCTGTTTTCTTTAGTCAATGGTCACTATTTTCTTTGCTCACCATTCTTTCTTTCATCTCCCACGGAGGGTTAGGGCAGATGTGATGATTAAAGGAGATAACGCACGTGAGGACAGCCAACAGTGTCTGGCACACACCAGACACTTAATACGTGTGCTCCTTTCCTTTCCCGTATAAAAGAAACTTAGAAAACTACACCGACTGGGCCAGCATTTGAAGGCCGCCTAAAATCACAGGCAAAGTGTCCTCAAGGAGAAAACACCTAGGTGCCGCATCGCTACTCACGGCTTCCTATCGACCTGGCGCTCACCTTGACATGCTGCCGCAAACGGTGCAGCTGCGGGGGCAAGGGCAAGCCCCCCACCAGGAGCACGGTTTTCATGCGCGGCAGGCCTCTCATCAGTTCTTTGGCTTGTCTCTCTATCTGGATGGCCAGCTCTCTCGTTGGGGTCAGAATGACCGCAGATGGAGCTGTGCTCTGCAAAGACAGAAAAACAAATCTGACGACACCAGCGCTTCATTCCTGAGGGCACGGACGAATCTCCGAAGAGATTCCGGGAGCATTTCCCTTTTAGCGTGGTCCCATCGGCCCACCTGGAAACGAACCCTCCTGCCTTTTCTGCTCACTGCAGATTTTGCCTCCAAAACCCACCGTAAACGAAGCCCAAGTCTTCCATAACACAATATACAACGAAAGGCAGAAATCGGGGCCAGGGAGAGGCGTCTGCAATGACCCAGGTGGGGACATGGAAGGTTTGCTCCTGGTCACTGGACACTGAGACCTCCAGCCGTCCTCCCCGAGTCGCCATGAGACCTGGGTCAAGCTTGGTATTCCAAACCCGAGAAGCCTGCTCTTGGCTCTTCTGTGCACTCACTTCCTTCTGTGTCCTGATAACTCACTTCCATGAACACCCTGCTTCCTGCTCTATAGCTCTGTTTTGGTCCTCCAGTGAATTTCACTTATATCGTGAACGTCTGCTTTCTTTTATTTATTTATTACATTACCTCCTATTACTCTTTAGCTTTCTCTGTTTGCCTCCTTTATCTTTGTTGTCTCTGCTTACATTTTTCACTCCTTACCAGACCTCATACCTCACAAGCACATAGGCACTCAAAGTGTGTGTTAAACTAATTGTGCGTGTAAGAGTGCTTTGTACGCTATAAATGAACAAGCAAAGGTAGTAGTGTTATTTTAAGGTGAACCACGGATCACATTTAAAGGTATATTATGAACCTCTGCAATAGTGTTCCAACTTTGGTGTAAGTCAGTTTTTTCAAAACATAAAATCCAAGAGGCTAAATTGACAGAAAAACATTGTAGCTGATCAGGTCAGCAGGATTACACAACGCCCCTCCAATTAAAAGCGTATTCCTTTCATAGGAAATTTGTTAGAAAGGAAGCATTTTATAAGAAAAGCAATTTCTGAGACCTGCAATGAAGATCTCTGGCTCGATATAATGAAAGAAGACTTCCCTAAAACTATGTTTTTTCAGACACACTATGAAACTGTCAGTGTTCAACTTCCGCTTGCAGCTGTAACATAGGTGAGTATGCAAGTTGGTAAATGCCCCACTCGTTTCTGAGACCTATACATTTGAACTCGAACGTACCTCGAATAAAGCTCGGATGATAACAGGAAGGAGGAAGGCGGCCGTCTTTCCGGAGCCGGTGTCAGCGCTGGCCAGAATGTCCCTTCCCAGGAGACCCACGGGGGTCATCTGCATTTGGATGGGGGTTGGGACCTCATAGCCCGACTCCTTCAGGTTGACATTTAAGGCCTCGGGAAAACCACAGTGCTCGAAGTCAGTAATGGGCCTGGTGACATCTTGTCCTTGCACTGAAATACCAAGCTGCTGCTTAAGATTCTCAACCTGGTCGTCCTGCAGGCTCAAGACGAAGGGATGCTCTTTATAGACGTAGCAAGCCTCCAACGGGGCCTCGGGCTGAGAGCCAGCTTCCTGCGGGCGGCTGAGCGCTGACTTCTCTGCCTTCTCCTTAACCCGCAGGAGATGCTTCGCTTTGCACTCCAGGCTGCACACGTCTTCATCTGTCTTATCACAGATGTACTCGCCGTAACGGCCGCAGACAACACACACAGGTTCCCCGGGCTCTGCCCAGCGCTGCATTTTGGAAAATGACTTAACAGGCTCTTCCGAGAGATGGCCATCCTCGGCACGCGGCTCAGGTCCCAGCACACAGACCGTGGCCACCTGGCCCTCTGGACTGGGGCAGGGGCATGGTTCCGCGCCGGGCCCGTCTGCTTCTGGGGCCTCTTCTGTACCGACGGGTCCCACCGGGTCGCCACTGCCTTCGTCCTGTGAGGCGTCTCCTGCTTCTGGTTTTGCTCTCTTAGCTGCACAACTTCTGCCTTCGTCGTGAGCGCCCCTCCTGATTTTGAGAGATCTTGGAACAAACATCCTGCGATCTTCTGTTGAGGAAATGGGATAATGAGTTTCATTTCACCCTCAATAAAATTCAAGGATCAAGTACCACGTGGTTATCCTGGCGGCGGCCTAGTGGCCCTGGGCTTTGCCTCAAGGAATAGTGAAGAATCATGACACTCCCTCCATAGAACGTCTCTGCCAAAGCACAGGGTCCCTTTGCGCGCGCATGCGCGCACATGCGAGTGGTGACACTTTGCACCCTGCCTCACACAACCTACTCCTGCTTCCTACCTGCACTACGAAAACTCGGATATTACAGAAATTCTGCAGAAACTCCGATTGTTTTCACAAAGGAAAGCAGGAGGAATAATACTTCACGGTGCAACCTTCAAAATAAAACCCACAAAGCACGGAGACAAACGCCACCTGGATATATAAGGAACACCTGTCGCCCTGACGGCGTCCCAGGCACAGTGCTCCGTGCCTCCCGCTAAGCTCATCTTCGCAGGCTTGTAGAGCAGGGGGCGCTCCCCCCACACACACACACACAGGTCTGTATTTTCACGCTGCGCTGCGTGTCACGGCCTCACTCCCAGGAGGAACCTCGGCCGCCTCGTCCCAGCGCACACCGGCCCTGCGCGTCAGGGAGCAGGCGCAGTGGCTCCAGCGTGCACGCGCTCGGCCTCGGCCGCCCCTGTTCACACCAGGGCTGCGGGTGCAAACGACGGAGGTTGGGGAAGAAGCCTTTTAACCCAACTCTGGGGCCCTCAGATAGACTCATAAACTTTTTTCTCAAAAGGTAATACCTAAGACAAGCTGCCAGGTTCCATTTTTCCAGAGAAAGTCCAACAAAAATGCCACGAGGGTCAAGAGTTACGGTCCCTAAGGCTCCGGAAACGTCCCGGATGAGGCGGGGAGGGCGGCTGCACGGGGAGCAGAGAGAGCTGGGGGCGCCAAGTCCTCCAAGGGCGACACGGAGCCGGCTCCCCACTGGTCGCCGTCGCCCCCCACGCGCCCACCCCGCGCGCTCCCAGACCTCCGCTCGGGGGCGCCCCTCACTCCCGCCCGCGGCGCCGCACCCAGAGGCGCGTGCGCGTCACGGCGGCCCGGCACCCAGGGCGCGTGCGCGTGCGCGTCACGGCGCTGCTAGGAGACGGCACGGGCGGGCGCCTCCAAGTGCGGGAGGGGCGGGCCCATCCTACCGCCGCGGCCTAACGCCGGAGTACCGGAGCAGAGGGAGGCCTGAGCCGCTGAACCCGCCGCGCCCGCTGCCGCGCGGAGCCGACTCCCCTCCAGGCGCCGGGCCAGGCTTCTTTCGGACAGGCCCGCGCCGTTTCGGCCTCAGCGCGGCTGGAAGGGGCGTTCGGAGAGCAGAGTCCACTTCTCCGGGTTTTTGGAGGAGTCGCGGCGCGCACTGGAGCGACGGGGGAGGCGGAGCCACGGCGGGAGGCGGAGCTCGGCGGGGAGGGGCGGGGCCCGGGTGCTCCGCGCTGTGTCCACGCCCCCTTCCCGGCTCAGGGCTGCAGGGAAAGCTCCCAGCTGGACTTAGGCTGGGAGGCTGCTGCGCAGGGAGGGGCAGCAGTGGGGATCCTCTGGGCAGAACTGACGTGATCGCGTGGGCCCGGACGGGGGAAAAAAGAGTCAGACGGTCCCAAAGGACGGAAGGGGCGGCGCCGGGCCTGGCGCACTTACAAAGTGGAAGTCCGAGTGTAGGGGAGGCCTGGACACCCACCCTGCTTTTAGCTGGCAGAATGACTCTAAAATTAAACCGAGCAAGTTTCATGTGGCATACTGATATACTGGATGGTATTTCCACCACGGCCACACCCCACCCGACACCAAAAACAAAATGACACAGTCACGGTTCCCGGTCCCTCCCTCCTGGAGACATTCCTCTGCTGTGCAGCCTCCGGAGCCACTGTCCCCAACAGCTTGTGGTGCAGGGACGGGATGGGGCGGGAGCAGAGGTGGGTGACTTCAGTGTTTTCGGGTGTCTTTAGTATTTTAACATATTTTCAGTCTTAATATTTGATGCATATGATACACTGAATATATAAATTTTAAAGCACACTAATAAAACGAAAGTTTGTGACTGCCTCGTTATCAATATTAACCACATATCTGCGCATCTCTCGGATTCTGCCATTATCCTGAATTTTGTTCGTCTCTCCTTGCTGCTTTTTAGTAGTTTTATCACGGTTGGATACATTCCTAAGCGATACATTGTTTCATTTATCTTCTTTTTTGAACTTTATAAAAATAACATTATTATATAGCCTTGTGGGATTTGCTTTTATCATTCAACATTTGTTTATTTCTGCTAAGTTAAGTGTAAGCAAGTAGAACATTTTGGGTCTGTCAAGTAGTTTGGATATAGCTGTTGATCCATCTTCCTGTGGACACTTGAGTTATTCCCCAGTATTTTGTTCTTAGTGGCGAATTTACCATGAAGCTAATGAAATTTGAGCATCAGGGCTTCTCCCTCCCATGAGTCTCTTGGCAATGTGTTCACATGGTCATATATTTTTGTAAACTCTGCAAAAGAAAGCTATTTAAGTCTGTTCCCATTCCTTCAGCACTTCTCAAGCTGGATGGTGATGGGTGCAGGCATCTGGGGACCCAGCCAAGGTGGGTTGAGTTGGGGCTGCATTTACCACTTCGAGTGCAGGAGAATGTATCTTTGAGGGTTGCAGTCTGTTCACATTAGGCTATTGCTTTTTATGCCAGACTGAGAAGGTACAGGGACAGATATACCAGGATGTGAACGCATCCTACAGCATCCAGCACCGGAAGTGGGTGCAAACATAGTTTGAAATGTAGGGAGCTGGAAGCTAGTCTGTAAAAATTCATTAGATGTGTAAAATTGGAAGCAGAGGATCCGGTTCTGACCAACGCCTAGGCAATGGAAGTTCTCTCCCATCAGGAATGTATTCATGATTATATGATTATAAATGAACTTGACATTTTTCTTTCTTGATGGGAATCACAGAAAGTAAAATGTATCACACTCGCTGAGTTTGTAGGTCACAAACCTGTTAACAGAACTGCATGGAGTCTGCCTGAATATGAAGACATGTTTTTTTGGGGGGTTTTTTTGTTGTTGTTTTTTTTTACGAATACTAATAAAAAAGGTTTAATAAACCATGCTAAAAGAAATTTCATCAGTTGTTCTAATAATGTCATTTAGAGCAAATTTTTCCCCCTCCCAATCCAGGATCCAGTCCAAGATCTTTTTTCTTTATTTCTGCAGAATCACTTAATGAATAATAGTTCTTAAGTTTCATGTAGTTAATTTTTTCAATCTTTTCTTTTGTAGTTAGCAACTTTGGTGTCTTAAAAAAAATCTTTGTCCTGCCAGGGGTTGAGGGGAGGAAGGGATGAGTGGGCAGAGCTCAGAGGACTTTTTAGGGCAGTGAGAATACGCTGTGTGACACTATCATGATGGGTATGTCATTATACATTTATCCAAACCCATAGACAACACCAAGAGTGAGCCCAAATGTACACTATGGACTCTTGAGTGATGATGACGTGTCACTGTAGGTTCATCAGGGGTAGCAAATGTACCATCTGGTGGGGCAGTTCATAATATGGGAGGTTGCGATGTGACGGGGGGCAGAGGGCATGTGGAAAATCTCAGTACTTTCCATTCGATTTTTCTGTGAACCTGAAACTGCTCTAAAAAAATAAAGTCTATCAAAGAAAAAAATTCTTGCCTACCCTAAAGTCAGAAAGGTGTTTCCTAGAATTTAAGGAGAAAGGTTTAGAGTTTTGCCTCTTACGTTGAAATCATCAGTCCATGTGGAACTGGTTTTGTCTGGGATGGAGTAGGGGCCCATTTCCTTGTGTTCCAGATGGCGAGCCAATCGTCCAAACGCCCTGCATTGAGGTCTGCAGGACCTTCTCTGGTCACCCATCAAGGCTCCCAATGCACAGGTCTGCTCGTGGACCCCCCCATCCCTTCCAAGTTGTCTACGCCTGTGCCAGAACTGCTCTCCTCATTACTACACCTTTACAAATTGTGCCATCTGTGGAGCATGTTTTCTTCAGGGGCGTCTAGGCTATTATTCTCTCAGTCCTTTGTTCTTTTTGTGTACATTTGAGAATCAACTTGTCAGTTTCCATAAAAAAGTCCCAATGTGATTATGACTGTAAATGCATTGATGCTATAGATAAACCTGGGGGGAGCAGTGACCTGTCTACAATGTTATGTTCCTATCCGTCTCTAGTTAGTCAGGTTTTCTTTAATGATTTCTGTAGAATTTTCAAATTTTCTCCAGAGGCTTGCCCATCTTTTGTCAGAATTATTCCTTGATTCATTCCAGTTTATATTATTTTAAATGGTTTTTAAAAAGTTATGTTTTTGAATTGCCTGCTGGTGTCTAAAAATGAAACTGATTTTTCACATATTGATATTATAACCACCTTACTAAATGGTCTTCGTATTTCTAATAACGTATAGATTATTTTTAGTTTTCTATTTAGAGAGACACATTTTAAGTAATAAGTTTTGTTTTTCCTCTTCTTTCTCTTATCTTACTTTGCTGGCTACAATCTGCATTCCCGTGTTGAATAAATGTGATGATAGCAGACATTCTTGTCAAGTTCCTGACTTTAAAATACCTTAATTCACGTCTCCTCATTAAGAATGATGTGTATTGAAGGTTTTTCAAATACCCTTTATTAAGTTAGGAGAGTTCTTTCACTCTGAATTTGCTAAAAATTTCATCATGCATGAGTATTGGATTTTATCAAATTTTTTTCTCTCTTTCTTTTTACCCTGTGAGAGCAACAAAAGGTTTTCCTCCCCTAATCTATTAAAATGAAGAATAATATTTTTAACTCAAAATATATTTGTATTTATATTTTTTACATATACACTTACTGCATTGTGGCCAGAGAATAAATATGAGTTTGATTCTTCAAAGTTTCCTGAGACTTGCTGTCTGAGCTAGTCTGAGGTCAGCTTTTAGAAAAACGTTCTAACACAGAGGAAAATGTTTCTTTCATCGATAGACGGTGCAGCGATACATTCAAATAAATCCAGCTTGGTGGTTCACATTTTCTGCATTTCACATTTGCCAGCCTCTATGCCTCTCGCTCATTAGTAGATAAGCCAGACCAGCCATCCCCCGTGACAGTGGCAGACTGTTATATTTCACCTGTCATCCCAGCAGTTTTAGTTTCGTGTATCTGGGGATCATTTTGTTTTAGAATTAATTCTTGTAAAGCAATGTGAGCATTACTATGCCACAGAGCTTTAGATTTGAATGCAGCCACCGACGTTCAACGACAACCCCGGTCACTCTCCATACCCACGCGGGAGGGATGGTGTGACAGCATCTGCCACACCACCAACCAACTTACTGAGTGTTTTTGGAGGCAGCGAGCTTCCTGCCTTACAGGGCAGCCTGGTTCTTCATTGGAGAGCTCTGCATGATTGCAATTACCATTCTTTAGACTCTCTGGAAGGCCAGGCATTCTGCAAAGCATTTCACAAGCATTGTTATGTTTAATTTGCAGTACAACCCTGATTTTATCCCCCATTGTACTAATGAAGCAACCGGCCCAAGGTCACACAGGGCCTAATGGAAGAGCAGGGAGTAAGCCCAGGTCTGCCTCCCAAACCCACTAGATCATGCCGCCAACTTCTTCTTCATATCAAGTGTACAACCACGTTCCTTCAACGTTCAATCAAGGGCTCTGGTTCTAACCACCATTTTCAGTGTTCCCAGCATTCCCGGTCCTTTGGAAACCTCAGAAATTAACTCGGGCTAATATGTGTTCCAACCGTCATGGGTTTTCTCATAGAAGCTTTGGACCTTGCCACATGCCTTCATATTGTCACCTTTGGACACCTAGTCGGTCTTTACATGTGCGATGCCTCCTTTTTCATGTGCAGCCTGGTGAGTTCCAACTCATTTCTGTACGGGCTTCAGGCATGCCGACTGGAGCCTAGTATCAAACCCTGCATCTTTCGGGGCCACTACGTCAAACCTCAGAGCTTTGCAGCTCTTGCACGTGCCTCTGCCCTACTGTATGCATTTGAATTAAGAGCTCAGGTTCAGATTTCCAATCAGGTCTCCGTCAGAGCACAGTCTAATTAATCTAAACTGCTAATTCCGTTTCCTTCACACGCGTCTTCACCGACATGGTTTGATGATGGTCTTTGAATGGTGGGGCCTCAGGAAGCCTCACCTGTAGTCGTTCCCATGGAAACCGCGTGTGGCATTACTAATGCATTCCGATTATGCATGGTGCCTGATAGCAGGGAGGGGCAGGAAAGCGTCCAGAGTGACTCAGTTAGACAGGAGCTGTGGAATGCATACATCCTACATGACCATTCTGAGAGTTTGCCTGAAGCTGTGTCTGAGAACAGCGAACGCTGTAATAATGTGAGCTGACCTGTAAGTTATTCTCAGGTGCTGTTGAGACATGTACAGAAGTAATAATCCCTATCGTTCTTCATCCCAGGAAACTTCGGCCTCACACGCATTAACTTATGCCTACCTCCGTAACTTTTCTCACACGTGAGGCTTGGGAACCCGTCTTACAAACCTCCATCATGGTGAAGACCAGAAAGCACAGGCTGACAGCATCTGGCCGCCTCCCACTTTTTTTTGTTTTTTTCACTTGCATCATCACAATGAACCAGACCACAATGAGGACCCCCTACTTTCTTCCTTTGGTACCTTTTCCCGATAAATATTACGACAAAGTCGTCAAACTCTAAAAATTGAATTATTTACTCATTCATCAGAATGGGTAAATTTATGGGCTCTAGCATGTGGCAAGCTGGGACAACTAAAACGGGAGAGAAAAGAGGAGGGAAAGGCCCAGCGTGCGAGTTGGGCGAGTTGAGCGTATCTTAGGAACTAAAAGGAGTTACGTATTAATCTACTGAGGTCAAGTTACGCTGCTGTAACAGATGATCCCCAATTTCAGTGGCATATAAAACAAAGGTTTGTTTCTTAGTCATGTAGCAATGTCCAGAGAGGATTGCAAGGGGATGCTTTAATATGACTATAATGCTACAACGAGGTAGGAAGCCGAGACAGTAATTCAGGCTAGAGAAGATGGTGGCCTGAGCTAAGGCCAGTGGCAGTGGGGATACAGAGAAGTGGACAGAATCAAGAGATAGGTGGAAAGTAGAGTTAATAGCTCTTCCTGATTGATGGGACATGGAGCGTGAAAGAGAAGTCATGTTTGACAGTCAAATTCAATATATACTATGTAGCTTTATACTAACCACAAAACATAACATGAAGATAAAAGCTCTTAAAGAGATGAATTTAATACAATAGCATGATACATATATTATTGTTGATACCTTTAGAAATGTCTTCCTACTCTTCTCGAAAACGTCATAGAATTTATGATCTCAGTGATCAATATTATTCTTTCAGCCCAAACTCCTGGCACAGGTATATTCATAGAAGTACATCATTCTTGACAGTGAAGCTTCCAGGATGCCAAATTAGGAGACACCTTGTTAAGACTAGGTCTATCTTACATTCCTCTTAAAACTGGAACTTACAAAGATGTCATGGATGGTTGGGAAAACTAGATGGGTACTGAGCTACAGAGTCTACTCTTGGAAACCTCGGCAAAGTGGGGCACATAGAGGCTTCACTAGATTCCACCGTGCAAGGCCGTCACACTCAGAAGACACCATATGAGACTCAGACCATCAGGACATTTAGAAACCTGATGCCAATACAGCATTTTCCGGAGGAAATTGAAACTGGATCCCTACCTCATGCCATATATAAAAAATGAACTCCAAATGGACAGACTCAGATGTAAGAGCTAAAGTTTTAAAACTCTTAGAAGAAGACATAGGAGTAATCTTTATGACCTTGGGTTAGGCAGGACCTTTTTAGCTATAACACCCAAAACACAAGAGGCAAAAGACAAAATCAAGAAATTTAAAACTTCTGTGCTAGAAATGACGCCATCAAGAAAATGGAAAGACAACCCACAGAATGGGAGAAATGATTTGGAAATCATATATCTGATAAGATTATCCACAATATATAAAGAGGTCTTACTACTCAACAATGAAAAGAGAAATCACCCAATTTTTTAAAAGGGCAAAGGACCTGAACAGACATTTCTCCAAAGAAGACATACAAATAGCCAACAAACACGTGCCAAGGTGCCCAACATCACTAGTCATCAGGGAAATGCAAATCAAAGCCACCATGAGATGCCACCTCACACCAACTAGGACAACCATTTAAAAAAAACCAGATAGACAATAACAAGTGGTGACAGGATGGAAAGAAACCAGAACCTTTTATACATGCTGATGGGAACAGTAAATAGCTATTTTGGAAACCAGTCATGGAATTACTGTATGACCCAGAAATTCTACTCCTAGATTCCAAGAGAACTGAAAACAGACGTTTGAACAAAAACTTGTCCATGTGTATTCATAGCAGCGTTATTTATGACAGGAAGTAGAAACGACGCAGTGTCCATTACAAATGGCTTAACTTAATGTGGTCCATCCACACAATTCAGCGATAAAAAATTAAGGACTGATACATGCTACAACTTGGATCTTGAAAACATTAAGCTTAGTGAAAGAGGTCAGTCACAAAAGACCACATATTGTGACTCCATATATGATACATGACATGTCCAGAGCAGGCTAATCTGTGGAGACAATATTAGTGGTTGTCTAGGGCTGAGTGTGTGTGTGTGGCGAGGAGGGTTTAGGAAAAATGGGGAGTGACTGACAATGGGTTTCTTTCTGGAGTGATGAAATGTCCTAAAACTACATAATTGTGATAGCTGTACAACCCAGTAAATATACTAAAAAACACTGAATTGTACACTTGGACTGGGTGAATTGTATGGTAGGCGGGTCTCAATAAAGCTTTTACATGAAGATTTTAAAGGAGCTATTTCTGAATGGTGAACTTACGTTGATTTTTGTCTTTTTGTTCATCTGTGTCTTCCACAGTGAACAAGTATTTCTAGTTGTAAGAGAAAAGAAACAATGTTCTTGGTTTAAATGGTGTATCTCAACAAGGTAACTTCTTAGAATTAAGTGCAGAGGTCTCTGGGTTTAAGACCATTAAGTGAAATACTTGTCCCTCATAAGAAAACTGTTCCTTGTCCATGCCATTTCCTGCATCTCCTATTGTTCTCTACTGTAAAATAGAGGAAGTTTTTTTTTTTCCTTCAATAACGAAATCTGTGGGTGGTTCTACTTTTTTCATTTTCTGTGGTGATTCATTGCAGGCTGAATGCCTTTCCGTTTTCGACTTTTCATTGTTTGCTGCCTCACCAGAACCTTCTGCACTTTAAAATCTTAATTTGGGTGGAAATACATTCACTGTGGTTTCACTAATTGGGTTTAATACTTTCATCCACTTTAGCAGACGTCGCTCTTGCTCCATATCTCACCCCGTGACCAAATATCATTTGGTTATAATCCCTTAACAATGGTAAATGCAAGCAACAAGGAATACATGTTGAAAAAAAAATCTTAAATATCGATTTGACAATGTAATAATATATTGTGGGAATAAAAATGATTGTGATTATAAATTGTCTAAAACATTATATAAAAGTATTTTAACGAACTGGGGATTTTTCTCTTTGTTATAGCATATGTTGATATGTTGATTAATTACTTTATTGTAGGTGGGTGGATTAATCAGCATTGAATGATAATTTGGCGTAAGGAAAATAAGGTTTCTATAAATAGGCAAGTATCAATTTGTATGTCTATAATTTCTTAATGTGAGGGGAAAACCCCTTACATTTGGCCTCAGAAGTAATGTGAGTAGAGAGAAATGGTAGTATTTTTTTTGCGGGGGGAGCCAATTTATAATTCTAAAAACGTATAAATAAAATGAATCAAATAATTGCGTCTTTCCTGTATAGGCTCTACCGGCATATAACCATTAGTTATAGAGATATTCTGGTTACTAAGAGAAGCAGGCATAATCGAATTAGAGTATCACTGTGCTGCAACCTCTAATGAAATATTGGGTACAGGCATAAACCAGCAACGGCTGCTATAAGCACTGGGTGAAAAGCTGACAGGGCTTCAGAGCCTGACAATGCCTGAATTCATTGATCAGTCTCAGCACCACAGGAAGAGGTCATCAGATGTTTTGTGCCTCCTGACGGACATACACAAAGCCTGGTACAAATTAACCATTTATTCATGCCCTATCCCTCCACCCCCACCCCGAATTGAACCTATATCCAATTGAGCCTCTGGATGTATCAATTTACAGAAAATATAGGAGACAGGAATCTTTTAAACAGCATCACTGGGATGCAATTAGCAAAATTCAGACTGTGGAAAACTTACAGGAAAAATGATAAACACATTTCAAGGCAAAGAAAGTGAGAGCGAAACAGAAGAGGAACCCACAGTTTACAAGAGACATATAAACGCAATGTAATATGTGGCCCTTATTTGGTTCTTGATTTAAACAAACTGATTGTAAAAATTTCAAGAGCTGCCAAGGAGACACTCTCTACTAACGGCAAAACCAAGATCGCAAGCCCCACCTACTCTCGCAGACTTTGGTTGGCATAAATCCTATAATCACAGGGTGTACCTTTTAGTTAAACCTTCCTGTCTGGAGCTGAACCTCCTAAAAGTCAGCACTTTAAACCTCATCAATCACTGATTCTCAGACTGAACTGAGTTTGTGAGATCATTTCCCAAGGGTAGGCATCAGAGAAGAACCCAACGCTTGAAGATGATTTTTTTTTTAAAGTCCCTGGAAAAAGGGAGATAACCCAAAGAAAGAGAAAACCCAGAAATAAAAAATCACCTACTTTGCAAATTTGCTGAGAGCCCTGGTCTTCACAACACTTGGTGGTTCAGAGCTAATGCCAGATGGTATGTTAGTGGAGGGGACAGTGGGACACTTGGCCAAGGTGATGCCATTTTGGGTCTTTGTTTGTTTTGTCTTCGGAGTGGTTTTGTTTTGTTTTCCTGTTTTAATATGAATGACTGAGAGTTTAGAAGACCCAGTATTTCCAACCAAACAATGAAGCCATTTTGTGCAAGTTTGACTCCAAAGCAACAAGACAGCCTCCTAGCCTCCCAGCTCCATATGCCCCAGGATTACTTTTCAAATTAATGGGAATCTTGAAATCCAACCAGGCTTGGAAAGGCAGACATCCCTCATAAATCTCTCCCTCTCTATTGGAACTCCTGCAATAACAGGGCCTCGAGCCCTGTTCCCTACCTGGCCAGGTGTGTTGTGATGTTTTACTGGTGTTGCACAAGGGACAGGTCCACTGTATCTCCCATGATAGCACCTTCATTCTGGAAGACAGGCTTTCTCATCTCCAGTCAGTGGTTTTCACCTGGAGTCCAGGGAATGTGCAGGGCGGACAGAGGGGGCAACTGTCTCCTGGGCAACGAACATCGACCCCTGGGAGCGGGGATGGCTGGAAGTTTTGAAAAGCAGTGGGGTTTCTCAATGCCATGATGCTCTGTTGAGGTTAAAAAAGTTATTTCCGTGGAGAAAAAGGAAGAACACATGCTCAAATCTTTTCAAAATTGTTTTAAAACCACTACCTTAAGTCTTCTCTTCCCCTGGTTAAATATTTCTTACTCTTTGAAATATTGGTAACATATACTTATATATTTAACATATAAATATATTTAATATTGTTTAAATATACTATATAACATAATATATATTATATCATATGCATAATATATAATGAAGTATGTATTATATAATAAATGAATATATTATATATCATATTTAAACATATACATTAATACAAAAGAGTAGCCTAACCCACCTTTCCTTTTAGGCCACAATAACTCTAAATAGAAGCGAATCACCACATGTCATGATAACATGTTCGAAACTAAGAGTTCCACTGCGACACCCAAACACAAGTAATAGATACGTGACAGACACTTGTCCTTGGCTGCCTAACATCCATTCTCTGCACTTCCAGGGACAACTCTGGTTTCTTTTTGGGAATCCACTCTTCCTCTCAGTCCATGGGGTTCTGTGGGTGTGCCTCCACTCCTGGATCCCGGGGTGGCTTGGGACTCAGCCTCGCCATTCCCTTGACAACAACTGGTCCTGGGATGGGCACGTGACTCCACTCAGCCACGAGATAAGCAGCGCTCCTTTAATTCTGCAGCCAACGTGCCACAAGGAGCAGGACAATGAAACCGTCTGTTGTTGTTTAGCTGAGCATCAGCCACGTCTGAGGTCTGCTCTACTGTGGGGCTTCTTAGGTACAAGGCCCAGTAAATTCTCTTCTCCCTTTTTGTTTTATTTTGTTTTCCTTACACTAGTTTGCGCTAGGTTTTCTGGAACTTGCAATACAATGAACCCTAACAGATATATTTCCGACTAGTTCTAAAGCTCCAAAATGCAAAATGACACACTATGGAGTTAAAAGAATTTTTCATAACCCAATAAAACATCTGACTAGCTGACATATGCAAACGCGCGCCCTATTATCAGATTGCAAAGACACACAAAGAAAGCATCGTGTGTGCACCGTGGTCCCAGAGCCGGAAGCACTTGACACGCTCGGGACGGCTTCCTCGCTCCTCATCAGGTCATGAATGGCATTACTGGAGATTTAAGAGCTTAGACACTGGTTGTTACCCAGACTTCAGCCTGAAGTCTTCCTGGGATGAGGTGGGAGCATCGATAAGTATAAAAGGACATCCGGCAATGTCTTTCTCTTTCTAGTAGCTTCTTTTCGAGGAAGCCAAACTCGCCTTTTCCACAGACCCCACCGCCTCATCCTGTGGTTCTTAAAAGGCACCCAGAACCTTTCTTCTTTCCGCTTAGAGGCAATCAATAATGCAGAGGAAGAGAACACCAAATGTTACAGGACCAATCTAACGCCTTCCAAGTCCCTTTAGAAGTGTGTCCTAGAGAGAATACTGAAGGACCCTTCTAGGGGTTTCTGTGTTGTTCTAACATCAACATAATAAGAAACATTCATGCTCCATGTTGTCTGTTTGGAAAAGTCCCCTTGGATCAGATCAGTGGAGGCCAGCTGGAGGTCAGCATCGCACGTGAAGCCAGACGCTTTCCGCACCAGAGATAAGGTCACACAGGCTGAGGGGGCCGAGGGTCTTCCAACACACGTCCCTGACGGAGCGACTGTACCAGGATTATCCTCGAAGCCAGGCGTTTACCTCATGTTAAACACTGGCAACGGAAGGAATTCCATTCCTTTTTAGTAACCATGTCAGGACCATAACAGGCCTCGCAAGAATTTAATCAACTAAGGTTTATCCAAACCCTCTGGGCCGAGGTTCTTCTGTTCTCAGTGGAAACAGAAAGCTGCTGACAACTGTAATCAGTGTGACAGCCCTTCATGTGTGCAGACACTGTGATGAAAAGCTCTTCTTTATGCAAACATCTTAACTCCATTAACTCAGTCATTTTCAACTGGGGACGATGTCTGCGGACTTTTTTGGTTGTCACAACTTCGGGGGCGGAGGGTTCCACTGGCATCTAGTGGGGGGAGGCCAGGCACACACACACACACCACCCTAAACATTACCAGTACCAAGGTGCTAATCTCTGCCCCTTTTCCTCACACGGTTGTCGTTGCCAGACCTTTAATAATCATTTGAATTTTCTTTGAACCTCCTCTCAAGCTTACATTATCTCACTGGACCGGAGCTGTGAATGACCATAACTGAAAACTGAGCACAATCTACCTCACAGTTTCTTCAGTCTACGACACTGGGTAAGGAATGATCTAGAAAGACATGTCCTGTGTGAAGATTACAGGCTCAGAACTTCTCAGGGGACAGGGATGACCCCCTCTGAACGCCGGTATGTACTTGGTTGAATGGCCAGGGCGCCCCCAAAGGTCTACTCGAATGAGACTGCCAGACCATCTGAGGCCGATGGAAAAAGCAGAGAGGCCGAGGGTGGAGAGCAGAGAACAGACGGGCTCCCTGAGCTGCAGCCAGAGGAATAAAGGGCGATAGAAAGTGGACGGGCAGCTTGCCAAGGTTTGCTCTTAAGGCTCGCAAGCCAGCGGCCAAAGGAAGGAGCTGAGCAGAGCCTCCTAGGCTCCGACGCGTTTTACTGCAGCCGGGGGACATGCAGTTAAGATGTCTTTCAGGGAATTCTTCAACTTCCGTAACTTTTCCAATGTTTATATTATTTCTCAATAATACAGAGTAGGCAAACCCTAAACATGAAAATGCTTATGTGTTTGCTTCAGAAACAGTGCGAGTAGACCTCTTTGAGACTAACCTCAAAAAAAAAAAATTCTAGAAGAAACATTAGACTAGCCATAGCGAGGAAGAGAAGTGATTTGGGGAAACCTCTGAGGTCTGCAGGAAGAAATTTGGGGTACGCGAAGGGCTAATGCTGGGTTTGGAAGAAACTTCCGGTCTGGAAGATGGAAGTTCAATCCTGTATTCCATCCTGCCTCACTCATGAGGGGATGTCATACATGGTTTTCTGATTTTGATTAGCATTTTCTCCTAACTACTGCTCTTAAATTCAAATTATAGCTTTCCAGAGGGTAAAAGAAAAGAAACAGGCTGAGGTTTGTATAGCGATCACATAACCACTCCGTTCTAAAACCATAGATTCTGCCATTTGTTGAGTTTTCGTGCCAGGTTTGGCCTTTCTCAAGCTTGATGTCTATATACAAATATTCACATTGGAGAGTTGGAACAAAAAATCATTTGGTTGGTTGGAGTTCTGTAAGGAATATATAATATGTTCCTTCAAATTTTAGTACCAAGTATGTTTTTCTATTTAGATGACTCACAAAGACCTTATTGGCACGCTACCCACGGAGCATGAAAGATGGTTGGGATGAATATAAAAAATAATTGCAACTGTGATCAAGGAGAAGATGGCGACTTAAAGTCTGTCACATCCCCTCTATTTCATTCCAACTCCATCTGCTGGGGCCACTCAGTAGGCAGGAGGGGCGTGGAGGGTGACAATCACAGACCTGACGTGATGCTTTCTTCACTGTGGGCAGGACAGGAGCTGGGGGGCAGAGTGGGACAGTGCCAACATGAAGACCTGAAAACGGTGGTCTTTGGTCGCTGGACCCCCTGATGGTGTTATGACAGTCAGACCGGCCGCAGGTTGGTTTCTGCCCTGAGAGTGCATTTTCTCCTCGACCTCAGGGAGCTGGGGAGGAACCAAACCGAGCCAGGAAAACATGAGGAGACCAGGAAGCAGACAATCAGAGACCACTGCCTTTCCACCTTCTCAGGACCACCGACATGTAAGCTCCTCCTACAAAGCCCAGGACCAGCAAGAGAAAGAATGGACTGAACAATCAGACTGAGTCCCCTGTGAAACAGCTGCTGGGAGAGACAGATAACAACTTGCACAGCAAGAAAAAAATTAATAAGAATGCCAAGATGTGAATGCAGCATAAGAGAGACTTTCTGGAGATAAATCAAACCATGATTTTCAGACTAAAATTTCATAAAATGAAGGCCGTTGCTGAAACTCGAATTAGAAGCCTGGAAAATTCAATGGAAGAAATACCTCAAATGACAGAGCGAAAATATAAAGAGATAGAAATAGTAATGAGAGAGAGAAAGAGAGAGGGGGGAGAGGGAGAGGGAGAGAAAAGAGAGAAGGTGAGAGAGAGAGAGAGAAGGAAGGAAGAGAGGGAGGAAGGAAGGAGAGAAAGAAAGAAAGAAAGAAAGAAAGAAAGAAAGAAAGAAAGAAAGAAAGAAAGAAAGAAAGAAAGAAAGAAAGAAAGAAAGACAGACAGAAAGAAAAGAAAGATTTGGGAGATTGACCCTGGAGGTAAATTCCAAAAAGAGGAAAAGCAATAGATGTTGGAAAGAAAATAACAGAAGAAAATATTTTTGTGTTGAAGACCAGAATGTACAAATTCAAAAGGCTGACTAAATCCTGGGCATAATTCCTAAAAGCCAAAAGCTGGAAGCAGCACAATCATCCTTCAGCACCAGCCACTCACCTGAGGGACTAAACAAGCCGGCACACACACTAGGAAATACAAGGAAGGAGCTAGTCAGACACGCAAACCAACATGGATCCACAGGGAATTGTGCCGAGGGGGGAAGGCCAGTCCCCAAAGTTACATGCTATACAGTTCTATTCACATGACATTTTTGAAATGACAAAATTATAAAAGTGGAGAACAGTTTAGTGGTGGCCAGGGGTTAGAGACAGGGGGTGGGGGGTGGGGGGTGGGGTGTTGTAGGAGGATCCTTGTGGTGATGGGACAATTCAGGATCTTTTTGTTTCCAGTTTTCTTGAGTATCTTGACTATGATAGTGGATACCTGAACTTACACATATAACAACATTGTATAGAGCTAAGTACACACACTAACAAACACAAGTAAATCTGGGGAAATCTGGATACAATTGGTGGCTACAGTGTCAACACCCTGCTTTTATACATATTACAGTTTTACACAATGTTACCATTGGGGAAACTGGGTCACACTTACACGGGGACCTGTATCATTATTTACAATAGAACTGCATGCTAATATATAGTTATCTCAATTAAAATGTCAATCAAAAATAATAGCTCCTGAATGTTTTCAGTATTTCAAAGGGCACTAAAAATGAGAGAAATAAATACCACTTGTTCCTGGAAATACGTAGCTATAATTTTTTAGAAAGGCATAGGGACTATATGACGAAAAGTTAAAATGTCATTGAAGTAGATTTAAAACAAGATCTGAACAAATGGAATGATTTACCATGTTCCTCGATGGGGAGACATTTTAAAAATGATAAATCTCTCAAAATTAAGATACAAAGTCACTGCACTTCTAATCGGAGTTCTAACCGGGGTTGTTCTTGTTTTTTTCAATGGGGGTGAGAGGATGTTGGATCAAACTATCCTAGTGCTTATGTGGAAGATTAAAGCTCAAGAACATAAAAAGTGATAAAAACGAAGAATGGTGACAGAACTTGCGTCACGAGACATCAGGCCACTGCGATCAAACTCTGTGGCCCGGGTCTGGCACCCGACAGGTCAGTGGGACACATCAGCGTCCAGGAGCAGACTCCAGGGCCCATGTGAACTGGATATAAGAAAAAGGAGGGGCTTCCCTGTGGAGGACAAGCACAGCTCATGACCACACGGCATTGGCATGACGGCTTACCCACCGGGGAAGAAATTACAGCCAGGCCCTACGTCATACCACTAAGTTCTAGAACAACAAAAATCTTAGAAGGATAGCTAGGCGACAACACATGATCTTAGAGTGAAGGACTCTTTCAACTAAGGAAACCCAAATGCTAGTTCCCAAAAAGACATGTTTGGTGATATAAAAATTAAAACCATTTTTGAATTCAACAAATCAATGATGGAGGAGGAAAACATACTATGCTATGACAGGAAAAGGGCTAATGTCTATAATAGGCAAAGAACTATGACAAATTGAGAAAGACCCCCCTCACCACACACACACACACACACACACACACACACACACACACACACACAATGAGCAGTGTGTCCCATAGAAAGGCAAATACAAAATGCCAAGACACATACGTACGTGTAAGTAAAGATGCTCATACTCACCAGTGGTCAGGGAAACGCAAATAAAAATAACATACTGATACGCTCTCTATTCATTAGATTGTCAAAGTTAAAAAGTAATGCTATCTATCACCTATATCTGATTGGGACTGAGGGGATTACTCTCATACGCTTCTAGTGGAAACGTCAAGTCTTTTGGAAAGAAATCTGGCGATACTGATTAAAGTTAAAACTACACGTCTTTAGCAGAACATCCCCTGAGTCCAGGAGAGAAAGTACCAAAGCAGAATCTCCCTGAATTAGGCCCGAAGAGGAGATTAAAGCCCACGAAGGAGAAGTTGTCGATACATGGCTCAGCTATGATGGCTGGATGGCTGTGATTCCCCCCCCCATTGTTTTTTTTTTAAAGTGCATTAAATCAAATTTAAACAGCAAACCGTGGTTTTTAATAGATGTTTGATTTTTCTAGTGGGGAGGTGGTTGCGTTCTTTAAGACAGAACACGAAATTAAAGAAAACATGCAAACCAGAACTAAATTGGCGGTGTGACACACTGAGCTTGAAGCTGCTTGGTTTTGCTGACCTGTGAAAGCACGCTATTACCTAATGACATTTAGGAGCCCAAGTAACATCTGGTCTACCAGAAGGCCAACGCATGGGACGATGCCAGGTACATTTTAATATGTTTCTTTCCGCACCTTTGAGTTCTCTGGATAAACCTCGCTAACAGCTCTAGCCACCTCATGTTTAGCTGGTGACAGACTGGAACATGAAGTGACTGACAGGGCTCATGAATGCTTCTTTGTTTGTGCAGTTGGGCTGGAGGGAGGGACTGTCCTGCCCAGCACTTGCCATTTCAACCTCCCTTTGCTGAGATTTATAACTTGGCTGGAACACTGTATTCATCATACAACTTTGGGTCAAAGGATTTTTTCTTTTTACAAATTCTGAAACACACACACACACACACACACACACACACACACACACACCCCAAGTAAAACAAACCAAGTATATTATGTAGAGCCTGATTTTCTCTCTTCCTAAGTTCTCGCTTTTTCTTTTTAAAATTAGTTTCAGGTGTACAAAACAATGTGATAGTTAGACATTTACACCCCTCACAAAGGGATAATAACCCCCCTCCTCACTTTTTATTTTAAGATGTTTTGAGAAAGGAGGCAATTAGGAAAGTGGGTATTTCAGTCAGGTTTTTGATCAAAAACGAGTCATACTCCTGGCAAGAATTCGTTACATCATGTAGTTATAGTTCCATTTGGAATCTAGGAAAAACTAAGACATAGGCTTGGGAAATGTTTGGTAACTTGTTTTCTTTTAGACAATGTCCTCTAAGATAAAGTACTTGGGATCTTCTGAATCAGGTAAAACCTGATTCAGGCAAAACCCACAAAATACTGCTCTAAACTACAATAATAAAAAGACTACAAAACAATTTTTTAAAAGCTCCATGAAACAAGTGTCACAGAATTCAAGGACTGACCAAGGCATCTGAGGTCACTGGGCCCATCTTTCCTCCAGGGGGGACTGTCCCCTTCATTGTTTTATGCAGCATTTTCTCCAGCCCCTTGGAATGTCCGAAGCAACACAATACAGCCCTTTCAATGACAATTGTTATTCCAGCATTTCATTAGCTGGAGCAATGCTGAGTGGAAACGATTTTCTAAATCGAATGCTGCTTCTAATTTTCACTAGGAGACTTAATATTAAGGCAGTGACAACTCTTTTCTAACGCTGGGATTCTGTTTGGGGATGGGTCTTAGCCTGGCATGCCACTTAGAGATGAAGCGTTGGTTCACACATTTACTGCAATTAGTTATGTCTCAGAAGAGATTGTTCTGGGTAGACTCATGCTATAATGCGGTCCTATAACAACACATAATATTTTGAGGTTTTACTGCTTTATCACATACAATGATTCCATAAAATGATAGACTATCCATTTAGACATTCAATTGAAAGTGTCTGGTGGGAAAGAGTTCATCGCTTTTCTTTTCTCTCCAATTCTAGCTTTCACTCTGAATAACCTAAAAGTAGAGCGTGTCTCACATGGCAAAAATAACATTCTGAATTATTGAAGTTCTGTATGATTTTGGATGCCACAAGCTTTTGTCTCTTCGAATTCTCAATGTCAAGCTGTAATTTTCCTCTTCCAGATTTATCCAGAGGCTTTACATTAACAACATAAGAAACTAAACAGGAAGTTACATTTCTCCGATCCAGAAAATTAGGAGGAAAGTGGGGGAACAGAGGAGACAGCCAAGTCAGAAGAAGGAAGCCACCACGTTTTGTTTCTGTTCATCAAAGTCAGACATTCAAATTCCTCCTTTTTGGTCAGGAAGACCAAAAAGACCACACGTCAGGAAGAAGTGCAGCCTACTTCCCAGCTGTCTGTAGGTCATAATGAAAGGAACAACCACGTCCTATACCCGCCGGCAGTTTATAACCTGTTTAGAAAAAGGTCCACAAAAGCAAGGCACAGCTCCCAACTAGTGCTTAAAGGAAGGTTTGATTTCTATGCTTAGTGACTAAAAAAGGAGGAACATTAGCCCAAACGCCACAACTTGTTCAAATACCGACATATTTGAAACCACAATAAAAACTGTTTCCATAGCAAATGCAATACACAACAATAACAGATTTTTGCTTTGTGTTTCTGAATGACACCGGGAGCCAGTTTTGTTTAAGCAGCTACTCAGGACTCACGTAGTTCAGATGATGAGAGCAGCGGGCTCGAGATGTGGGGATTTCACAAAGCGGCCAGGTTCCCCAAGTGAGTGAGTGAATAAATTAGAGAGGAGTGAACATAGCGTTGATCAGTTTTTCAGTTTACTAAATGGGGACTCGGGAAAGCCCAGCCGTCATCAGTAATCACCATTATTTCAAAAGAGAAAGGACATTTTAATGGAAAAAAAAAAGCAGGAAAGAAATAATTTCATAATATAAAATAGTCCTTCAGAGGAAAAGAAAAACAGTTTTATGAAAAAAAAACCTCACTCCATTTTCTAAGTATAAATTCTAATAAAGCGTGATAGACAAGTACTTAGGAACCGGTGGAAACCACTTGGCATAGCGTTATGGGGACCAGCTTTCCGTTTTTAATTCCCATACAAGCTACTTAGGTACGCTGATCTGTCTCATGGCCCTAGAATGTTACTAATGTGTATTTTTTGTTACCTGTTAATTCACCAATCCTTTCAGCTACTCAACAAATACTTCCTGTGGCCTATTACCGGTCGGCACTGCTGAAGATTATGAAGCGGAATGAGGCGGTCGTCTCTGTTGTGGAGCACAGCAAGAGTTCTCACTCAAGGCAAGACACAGGCGGGTCCAAATCGATCAGGGGAGCCCAGGTGGGGCAGGGAAGGCTTCACCGAAGGAGCATTTGAGGTGGAGTGACAGACGAGGAGGTTTCAGTAGCTTACATTGGTCTGGGGGACAATTACGGAGGGAGGTTAATAAAATTATCCAAACCAAGAAGCCTTGGAAAGGATTAAATATGCTCAAGGTGTTGGGAGTAATTTGGCTTGATCAGCATAGGACAGCACTAGAGAAATATGAGTGTAAAGATAGGCCATTTTGCAGATCTTCAAAGTCAAGGCAAGTGTTGAGACAATATCTAGTAACAAGGCGTAGCCACCAAGCAGGTGAGTGGGGATGGAAAGGTTCCTGACCTTGAAATCGGGAGCCGTGACTTTGAGAATCAGCTCTAGGTTTCCCATGGAACCTTGAGGAATTCTCTTAACCTCTCTACACCTCCATTTTCCATCTGTACAATGAGATGAATACCTGTGTCTCATGCTATTTAAGGATGAAATTACATAAGATGCAGTAACGAAAGGCCTAGTTAAGTATCAAACACATGGTCGGAAATTGCTAACGTCCGCTGACTGGGTAGTCATTGAATCATCAAAATTCAGGTTATCGCGTTAACCTGCGGGCTCAAAAAGAGAGAAACTGAGTGGGAGTGGATGAGGGGAATGAGAAACCCGTGGGCGTGGAGAAGCGTCCACAGAAGTGAGAGGTCCTTGGGCTGCTGGATGGAAAGGGCGAGGGTGGCGGGCTGAAGGATGACGACCTGTTTGAGGCGGAGAACTGTCATTAGCAGAATGTGGGAGGCTGCAGCTCAAGGCCAAGTGACGGGAAAGGGGGCGAGTTTGCTTCTGACGGTGCTGGATGTGGGGGCCTAGGGCTGTACCTGGTGGAAAGGTCCAGCAGTTTTTAGGAGGTTTCTCAGGAGAAGAGTGAGAAGCCGAGCTGTGGGTTAGGGAGTCGCCGGTACAGGGACAAGCGCCAAAGCCATCAAGACAGCACTGCGATGCCAAGAGCGGGAGTACCGATGACGGAGGGAACCAAGGACAGAGCCTGAATGGCTCCTCTGCTGGGCGCGGCCAGAAGACAAAGGAGGTGAAGAGCAGCAGAGAGGGGATTCGACAAGTCAGGTGTCTTAGGAGGGCTAGGGACGCCGAGAGAGAGAAGATGGTTTTAAGAACAAAGGGGCACTCATAAGTGCCACACGCCACAGAGGCCAAAGAAACAAGAGGACACGAGTCCCGACAAGGAGGACTTCTGTGGGCGCAGCTTCAGTCGTGTGGTGGGAACAGAAGCACACTGCCAGGCAAGAGAGAAGGGATTAGTTTAAAAGAGATTAATTTACATTTTGCATAAGCAAAAATAATCAAAAGCTACTAAAAACCATACAAAGAGAAAAGTAGGACTCCCGCATCCTTCCAGGAACATCCAGGGATGTCCCATGACTATGTATGTTTCTTAAACACCCTACTAAGCGCTCACTGCTGCTCTGCACGTATCTCCTTTTACTTGACCATGTGATGCCTTGGCGATCTCTCCAGGCGATGCCATGGACCCCTATAGGGAGCACAATTCATTTGACCAGTCCTCTCCCCTACTGCGGGGCATCTGGGTTGTTTCCATCAAGAAGTTGATAACAAGAACAAAATCTTCCTGGTTGATTAGGGGGCACTCTAAAGCTCTAGACCTTGATGACCTCAGTGGTAGGATGACTACTGACCAGCCGACAGTTACACCCACCGCCCCGTCTCCATTATCCTTCCCTTTTTGATTCGGTCCCCGCCTTCACCGGAGGGCTCCCTGCTCAGTAAACTCCCCCAGCCTTCCTGCACGGTCCATCCCAAGGCCATCCCAAAGCTTTCTAGAGAGGAAAAGGGAAGTCCTGCTCTAAAGATGTAAACCTGCATGAGAGGCTGCTGACTGATCTACCTGCAGTTACCATCCGGTAAGGTACGGGGATGCCACCCTCCCACTGCAGACAGCTGGCATTGGAAGTCCCTTGGAAATTGCCTAAGTCCATCTCCTTGTTTTCAGCCATGGGAACCAGACAGCAGAGAAGTGCTCTCTGGGACCCACTGGAACCCAGGGTCCTTACTCCCAGCCCAGGGCTCTTTCTGTTACCTCCGTCCTCGCCTGCCTTCAGTGATGTTAAAAATGACGAACACTTTGCCCATTATCGGAGACTCGGGGACCTTGGTTTGAGTAGGAAAGAAAGGAAAAAGTCAGGTGTCTCAGGAGGGCTAGGGACCTCCTGGGAACCTGATGGCCCGGCTTCGCTTCTCGGTTCAGACGGTGACTCACAGTGCGACTCGGGGAGTTCTACGGCCTCCCTGGGATTCAGTGGCTCCAGCCACACACTTGGCATCAGACCATTCATCCAGGCCTTGCTGGAATTGCTGTGACGGTTGATGAGGTAATCCTTATAAAATTTGGCTGGCCAAGTCAGATGAAAGCCACAACTGCATCTAGAAATCACAGAATGTCAGCTACACGGCACAGACCCTTCCATCCCATATCGGTTGACGACATGCTGCGACGCTATCTCCAGTTAGCCAGGAATTCTCCCCACACACCTTGGCCATTCTTAACCTGGTTGATTCAAACTTTCCTTATTCTAGTTCCTTGAGTTTCAAAACAACCTAAAGTCTTCACCACTTAAGTTCTCCTCACCTTGGTTTCTCCATTTGCCAAAGGGGGATAAGAATAGGGCTGTGGTGAGGATTAAGTAAGTTAATATACCGGGGGTGCTAAAAAAAAAAAAGTATATAAGTGGACACTTTGGTCCACGTTGCTCAAGCAGTAGTTCGCCATCATCAGAAGTGTCTGGATGCTGATGGGAACCACTTTGAGCACCTCTTGTAATTGCAGAAGTCAAACGTGACATGTTTTCATGTTTTGTTATAGGTATATATTGAATATTACAATTTTAATACAGTTTTCCTTTCTTAAAAGGTGTATACATTCTTTGGCCCCCTCTGGATATGTATAGCAGGGCCTGACACATAAAGTGGTAATATGTAATAAGTGTTAGTTACTATTAGTGTAACTAATTGAATGTGGATGATAGGAAATGGATAAACGCTTTCAATTTTAAAAAAATAACATGAAGTCTCACTGCAGTGCCCAATGGTTTAGTGTGTTTCTTTGTTGCTGAGATTTCTACAGAAGTAACAAGGCTTCTAGACTACAGAGATACAGACATGACAAAGAAGGAGCGCTGGGCTGCTCAGGTCCTGGGATGTCCCAGTTTTCTCGTTAAAAATTTGTTTTGTTAGCTATCGTGTTCAACACTGCATCCTCAGCACGCAGGCACTGAATCAATATCGGCCAATGACTGGATGAAACAATCTATGACTTTATCGAAAGGCACAGAAATGGAGAACGGCCACTAAGGAGGAACTCTGGCTGAGACTGTGGATTTTCCAGGAGAGAGAATAGAGAGAGGGAGGGTTGTATATGTAGGAATATGTGTAGCTGTTGCCTGACGGATAGAGATTCTAAGCCTGCAGACAAGAATAAAGAGGGATAGCTGTGCAGCTGGACAAACTGGCCCAAGAACCACTGGGTTTGGTTTTTGTTTTTACAAAGTCAGATATCTTAAGAAGGCAGCGGAGAGCACTTCTTTCTGACAGTGGTCTTCTGCAGAGATCTCCAGTTTTTACAAGGGATCATTCCGAAGGTGTCACAAGGAACACCCTCGTAGCGTGTCTGTCCCCTGAAAATGAATCCTCTTCTTTGTACTCAGGGTGTTTCTCTGTTAATAAGGGCCTCTTACTATGGCCCCAGGTTCCACAGGCTCCCTGAGTGGTAAAGCCATTCTTTGTGTAGGCATTTGTTTCTCCCATTCCTAAACACACTCCTCCCCAGTCGGGGTCAGAGTAATGCCATTCGTACCAAATGCGTCACCATTGAATCAAAGGACAAGTCAGAGCAACTGGCTTTGTTTCCTTCTCTTCCTCATTGTGCTTATTTAGGTTGAAATAGTTGGCAGTAAAATTCGACAAGCATTTAGCCAGCACCCATTGTGAGCAGAGCGCTGTGCCGGGTCACACATGCAACGTACTGTTGGTTAGGCATGGTTTCTGGCCTCAGAACCTTGTATCGCCTTGCAGATTATTATAGTGACTGGCAAAATGTTTCATATCCCTCTTCGATCTCTCTAGGCTATACCGTATTTGCCGGCGTATAAGACGACTGGGCGTATAAGACGACCCCCTAACATTTCCACTCAAAATACAGAGTTTGCTATATACTCGCCGTATAAGACTACCCCCTCTTCCGCACACCTTCCACACACCAAATAAAAGGTAAAACAATATCAGATTTGATTTCAACATTTATATTTATATTCAAATGCTTATGACATGCAGGAAAACTGTCACAAGGCTGTATGTAATCAAACATATACATAAATCGCGATTCGCAATTTTACGCTATCCTACTGGGTGTATGGTCGGCTGTGTGCGATTTTGCGAGTGTGGTAAAATCGCATAACAGCAAAATCGCATAACAGCCGAGCATACACCCAGCAGCGCTGCTGATGCCTGAACGGTATGTGGAATGAAGTGGGCGGGCATCGGGAGGCCACTATGGCACGGGGCAAGCACTATGGGCAGTCTATCTGAAGTGTACCTGGCGTATAAGACGACCCCCCCCCACTTGGAGGCATATTTTTCAGGGCCAAAAAATCGTCTTATACGCCGGCAAATACAGTAGGTTTCTCTTCGTCTGGCTTCTTGCTCTAGGATTCGGTTGAAGGTGAATTTGAGTACATGAGATTTAACAGACGTCTCTAAGAAACCTTCCCAATCCCTGCACCTACATGGCTGTCTGCACCCTTTCTCCTTCAGCACTAACCTGTTTTCCATTGTATTAGATTCATTTACCTTCGTGTCAGCCTCCGTGATCCAGGGAGGGAACAGGCACCAGGATGCCGCCTGAGGAGCAGAGCCAGAAGACTTGGGCCTGTTTTGGAAGCCACGCTCAGAGATGAACCAACCCTGACATCTTGGCCATGCCACTCAACCTCTGCGACCCTCGGTCCTGCATCGAGAACGGAAAGGTAATAATCAAGGGGGTCTCACAGAACGGACGTGAGAATTCACGTAGTTATCATCTGAACCCACTTGGTGAACTATCACCGTGTTAATTTTATTACCCCCTATGTGCTCTAACAAAGGGCCTCCTTGCCCATGAGAAATACGCTATTAATATTCATTAAATTACTGAAAAATGACATCAGCCACCCTGCGGTGTATGATTCTCTGACTCACATTCTTTTCCTAGCCCACACTGTTAGCAAGCCTAATCTGTAGTGCCCTCCTAGGTTCAGGGTGTAGTATTGGTAAGGATTAAACAGGACCAAAGGAGCCTGCTTGCTGGTGGAGGTATCCTTTTACATAGAGGGTCCAAAGCCCCTCCCCTCATACTTCCTATATCTTCTCCTATCTTAAGGGCAGGTAATACCAGACCCTGGGAGTTAAAACATGGGCTTTGGACCAAGACAGTCCTGGGTTCAAATCTTAGGTCTGCCAGTTAGAAAGATTTTTTTTTTAACTTTTCTCAGCTTTAGTTTTCTCATCTGTGACATGAAGGTATCACAGGACTTGACAATGATTAAAATTAGATAATGTATTAAAACGAGATATTGTGAGGAATTAGTGAGTTAAATAAGCTCAGTAAGCATTAACTACCACAGTAATATCCATCCTTAGTCCCTACACAGTAATCGAGCAACTATGGTCTGAGAGCTACACAGGTGCTGGAGACAGACCCTGTCATGGGTGGGAAACACAGGCCAGTAACTGGTGATTGCACATAATGTGGGAAATGCCAAGACAGGAATAAAACGGGGTGCTTGGAGGACACAGTTAGGGGAGGCACCTATGTGACAGCCCTGGCTGGGAGCATGTCAGAAGCTGTCCTGGAGGGCTTCCTAGAGGAGGTGATTACTGTGAAGAGGCTTAACGGTTGAATAGGAGTGAGCCAGGTGGACAGAGGGAGCACACGGGGCCAGGTCACAGCTCTGAGAACGCGTGCCCCTTTGGAAAAACGGAGAGCGGACTTGCCAAAACGAAGCCAGATCATGGTGGGTGTCCGTTTGCTTTGTGAAAGAGTTTATGCTTTCTTTGGAGGGAACTGGGAGGCGCTGATGGATGTGCCCCTCACCTAGAGAGGACGTTTAAGTGGACAGCACCGAGTTAAGAGTCTCCTGATGTCGTGAATACAGGTTCGGAGCTCCACAGGTCCCAAACCTGGTTAAACCATGTGTGCGTAATGAGCTCGCGCCACCGCCATCATTTCGTGGCCCACGCGCGATAACACCCACCCTTTAGGGTTGCTTCGAGGACTAACTAGGATTCTGCACGTCAAGCTCGCAGCAAAGTGCACGCCACATAACCAGCACCTGAGTAAATCCCAGTTCCCTTGGCTTACCCACTTTGCACCTAAAATATGAAAGCTACTGCCAGGCCTCTCTTCTCCTTCCTTCCCTTTCCTGTCCCAGCAGCGTAGGCAGCGGCAGCCAAACGCCAGAGACGCGGAGGATATCCATTCAGGTGAGGATTCCGGAGTTCTGACGGAAAAGCAGCCCCTAGGAGCCCGCTCCGGAGGGGGCGAGGCTGGGCATGCTCA
>NW_017731387.1:4102506-4111875 GCF_001890085.2 Hipposideros armiger
AAAAAAAAACAAAAAACAAAAAGAAAACCAATATTCAGTGTGCAGGCTGTAGGGTGCTGTTTTCATTGCGTATGACCAGTCAGACATACTCCTTTTTTCCAAATGTATTTTGGCTTCACAGATTAGGAAAAACAAAAATCCCTACTGTGGAATTTTTTTTTTAATAGAGTTTTTGAGGGCATGTGCTGTTGACATGAATTAGCAATTAAGCACTCCCTCCTTTACCCGGTCTTTGCAAAAATAACAGGAAAAGGGCCTCCCGTTGTAATAATTGCTTAGCTGCTGCTCGCCAGCCCATGTTGTGGGGACGCTGAAAAAATTAGAGCGCTTTTCATTTGAAGATGCCTCCTCCTGTAAGGCAATTTTGTCTGATAACTTTAAGAGGCATTTTGTAAGATTTCGGTGCCCCGGTTAATAAATTTTGGATGTGTAAAAAACATTTGCTGAAAAGTTTCTTACTATTTACAGACTTTTCCCCAGATGTTAAATATAGTTTGTTTTTTGGGAGGGGGGCCGGGTGAACGGCTTATTTCCACTTTTAGAACGGTGAAAATGTGTAGGTAAAGACCTAATTCATTCTTCCTGCTGAAACATACACCGCTGCCTGTTGTCAGGACTGCACATTTTCGTTAATTAGCAAAGGAACCTCAGGTTTGGAAAATTATTTGAATTAGTTTTGAGGGAAATGTCAACTTTAGCGTGATTTTATGTTTATGACAGCTTTCATTTGATTTGAATTCTCACGCTTTGATATTGAAGTAGAAAAAGATGTTAAATGTTTTAAAACTGGCATTAGGAGTACAATGTAATAAAAAAAAGCCATTTTGAAACACTTTAAATTTTAAAGCTTTCTTTGGAACTAAATTGTAGAGGAGCACATAAGGAGGAAGCACAGAGCGTAAGCGTATTTTTGTATTCTGGCACCACTGATATCAGCAGTGAGACTAATAGGTGTATTTTGATTTTAACTTAAGCAGCATACAGAAGCTAATGTCCATTTGGAGGAGAAATGAAAGCGCCTTGAGTATTTAGAGAAGATGGAAAGAGGGAAATGTATAGAATGACCCGCGTGGGAAAGCAGTGTGTCTGGTGTGGAAGGCAGGGGGCACAAGGCAATACTTCCTTTCCTTCTTAGCAGAGGACACTTGCAGGACGGACGCCAACACGTTGTCCTGGATCCACAAAGGCGCCCACCCAGAAAACGGCCCGCCTTCTGACGCTGTATGTCAGGCAGGTTTACTGGATCCTGGAGCACTTGAGGTCGGAAGAAAGGAAGTGAGAGGACGCTAATGTCCCTGGGATCTCTCCTGTGCCAGGCACTGTGCTCCATGCTCTGCAGTAAGGCGTCCCTTCGGGATTGACAGCAAGTCTGTGATGTAGGTGGTGTGTTCCCCATTTAAAAAAACAACGCCTGTGCACAGAAAGGTTAACCAGCTTTCCTCCAGCTCGACACACATTCAGCAAGGGCAGACATGAGTTTGGATTTGACTGTGTGGCTCCAGAGGGTGTGGCATTGGTGGAGAGACCCCGTCCCTTACTGCGTTGCTCCCTTTCTTCCTGCAGCACCCTCCCGGTAGCCTCATTTGATGAGGCAACGGGCCCTAGAGAGGTTACTTTGCTCCAGGTGAGACATATGTGAGTGGTGGGTTCTGCTTGCCTGCTAAGGGCATTCTGACAGAAAGCTGTGCTCTTTACAGCACTCTGCAGGGTAATCTTTCATCTGCAAGTCTGAAAAATGAGCATTAGGACACGTTTAAAGTCTTTTTCTTTTCTTTAAAGAGTGGGCAGATCTTAAACTCTCACTCAGATGGTTTAGAATAGAAGAATATCGTTGGTACTTAGTACCATTTGCCTTGGCAACAGTTGGAATGGATAGAAAGAGCATATTCAAAATGGAGAGAAAACAAGTGCAGAGGACTTGAAGACAGTGACTTAGTAACAAGAAATGAATACAGTATTAAGGATGTTATGTTTGTACGTTGTGTTTATTCTTTAATCAACAATCAAAGTATAAATGTATATGGTGTGAATAGAAAAAAAGTAAGGTTTCATTTCTTTTCACGTAGTCTTCATTTGCTGCAGACACTGTTATGCAGCAAATGTTAATACCCAACATATTTCAAAGGTATTACCTAATAGTATTCAATTAGTCAAAAAAATTAGTCCAACTCTGTTCTGATTTACTAAAATCACTTCTTTAACAATGAGATATAGGGTCTTTAGACAGAGATTTAGTGTTTTTCTATAAGAAACTTTCTTTTTTGACATTAAAAAGCAGTCAATTTTAGAACCATATGTTCAAAATGTCATTGAAAATGATAGCTAGAAATCAGTTGTGGTCATAGAATGAAGTTATTGAACCATAAAAAATAAACAAAGTGCTAGCTCGTAATACCTGGAAAGCAGATGGAGTATTTACTTAGTTTGAAGTCTTGTGTCAGAAACTTTGAATCATATTCTTCTCTTTACACTAAAAATATTCCATATAGCCCAAATCTCAATAGTTTATTTAGTGGAAGAATGCAGGCACAGTTTTGATTAAATAAAGAATTAGTTTGTTTAGATGCATTTTAACCAATAAACAGATACTCTAATTACTTTAGGCAAATTGTGGAAGAGGAGGAAGTTAAACTGTGCTGTCTCCACTACGGTATATGAGCAGCTTAACCCATTTAAGCAACGATATTACTGACTTTGCCTGAAATGCTCTGCTCCCTTAAATCCTTTGGGGGATATGGGTGCAGGTCCTCTTATGACCGTCATACTCAGTTCTTGAATTTGGAGTTCTTAACATGGTATTTAAGGCTGGCTTCCTCATGTCAGTTTATCATCTCAACTTTTTAAAGTATTATTCTCCCTTTCATACCACTTCATTCAGTATAATATAAAATTAATTGCTATTATAAATACACCTTGTTGCATTTCTTTGTGTATCCCAACACATTTGTTGTCAAAATCCTCCATAGGCACTGACTTTTACGCGTATGTCAAGGCAGTGGTGGCACCGAGTGAGGAGGGACTCATAGCAGGGGCCAGTTTGGGGAGTTAGTGCAGGGGCCCGGGCCAGAGAGCCTGAGAGCTTGACGCAGGCTGCAAGTGATGACAATGCTGCTGATAGTTACTGAGTACAGACAGTGTGCCAAACACTTCCACGTATATATTACCTATTTTATCTCATGACAGCCTGAGATAAAACAAGCTGAGGCGTTTAGGACTCATCCATAGTCACCCGTCTTACAGAGCGGCATCTGAACCCGGGGGTCTGACCCTCTGTGCTCCTGACCGCTGTCCTGTGATGGTAGAAGTCAAATTAATGGGAAAGAGGCAAAAGACAGGAAAAGGTTGCAGAGGTATAATCCCTAGTATTTCTAAATGACTGATTTTGGGGTGCATGGGGAGCAGTTTAAATGAAAAGGTAGACTATGACAGGATGAGGTCACCTGAGGTTGTGAGGAGGATGAGGTTACCTGAGCTTTTGAGATTTAGTGACTGGGAGGATGAGTCGCGATGCCATTGGCAGAAAGAGAAAGCAGCAAGTTGGAATGGGAACCAAAAACTTTGTTTTTGGAAACCTTGAGCTTGCTGTGTTGGCCAAATACCTTATCGGAGACATCCAATGAGGTGGCAGCTGTAAATGCAGGTATGGGGTATGATTGAGAAGCAGAGAGTAGAAATGACAGCTTGAGACTCTTCTGCGCATAAAGTGTAATTGAACTTGGAAATAGATGAGACGGTAGAGGGAAAGATGGTTTAGACAGAATCTAGGGTAATGAGCACTTAGCATGCTGTGGGGGAGCACTGAGGAAGAGGAGACAGAGCGGTCAGAGGTGGGGAGAGAATTAAGAAGGCGAATAATAATACTGAAGCCCTGGAAGCAGAAAGCTTCAAGGGAGGTGGTCTTAGCAGTACCAGAAGCTGCAGGGTTTAAACCACGCCTTTCTTCTAAGAGTGTATGGTCCAGCGGGGGAGACATGATAACTGTGTAGCTATACTAGAGGCCAGGAAATACGGAAGAGCCAGGTGACTGGGACAGTGACATGTGCAGGGAGGAGGCAGAGGAAAGCCGGGGAGAGGGCCCTGTCACCTCGCGACCTGTGCAGGAGACCCCTGAAGTGGGGTGCTGGTTATAGTGGACCTTGAGGGGAGCCCGGCTGAGTGGAAAGGAGGCATCGCAGATGGAGGGACGGGCTGTGTGCAGGTATGGGTACTGCTGTCAGTGAGAGCACACAGACCCGGGGGGTTGGGGTAGGCTCATGTCGTGGAGTGTGGGATCCAGCTGGAAAGGTAATGGGGACAGAATTGTTGGAAGGGCCAGGTTAAGGGACTTGGTATTATTTAATAGGTAACTAGATTGTCCTTAGCGCTGCAGTGACTAATTTATTGAACACCTATGTTCTGTTAAGTACAATTTTGAACATTTTACCTGCGTTATTTAATTCTGAGAACAACCCTATTAAGTAGATATTATTTTATTTCTTCTTCTATAACTCTAAAGCAGTTTTCCAACCGCAGAACTATTGTCTGGATAAGTCTTCAGTGGGGGCCGTCCTGTGCATTTTAGGGTGTTAGCAGCATCCCTCACCTCCACCCACTGGATGACAGTGGTATTCCCCACTCCCACCCCAGTTGTGACAACCAAAAATGTGTGCAGACACTGCCAGATGTCTCCTGAGTAGCAAAATGACCCCAGCTTGAGAACCACTGCTGGAGAGGTTGTAAGTTGCACTTTTAGTTTAAAACAACTCTTTGTACATTAAAGTATAAATTAACCATGACATCCTGGTGTCACAGATACTCAATTGGAAAATAAACATGTAGGCAATATGGTAGTTTGCTCTTATTATAAATGAGGAAACAGATAGCCGATAACTTGCCCTTCTCATCATCTGATAAGTGGTGGAAGCCAAACAGGAGATAAGCCTTTCTGACACAAATCTGTGTTTGCGCCTCAGTGTCCTGGTCTTCCTGGCCCATGACTCCCTACAGTGTACCTGGAAGTGAAGGCACAAAGCAGCACGGAAGCCTCTCCCGTGTGAGTCTTCAGCTTCGGTAAAGAATTTCAAAGCACATTTAATTTTTTATGAACAAACCTGTTTATATTTGATTAGTTAGTACAGAAATAGGAAATAATTTGGCATTGATCTGTCATTTCAGGGCCCCCCCTTTCACAGTGGATCTAGATTTCCATGTGTACTAGTTTATGGACCTTTTCTATTGGTAAATTACAAATAATGGCATTTACATTAATTACACATTTATTAGTAGTGACAAGCTTGGTGCTTTAACCGAGATAATAATTGTTTTCATTCACCTCATTTAGCACTTTCCCCCCTAGGCCTTGCATGGTTTTTTCTTTCCTTTTTAACAGCTGGCTCTTTAACAGCAGAACATTCTAGATGAGAGGCCTGCACAGTAGTGTCTTCCCAGTTCCCCTTCTGCCCCCTTTTCCTTCCGGGGCATTTTCCTGCAGTGCTCTGCCTCAGTTTCCCTACTTGCTAAATAGTCACCATAACAAGTATTTGTACGCTGCTTTGAGTTCTTTAGAAGAAAACCGTAAATTGAAAGTGTTAGAATTTATCAGCCTCACACTTAGGCCACCTTTAGACATTCTGTTTCCCATTGTGGAATGGGAATATATTTCTTATAATCATTTCAAACAATCCTTCTTATGAAAACTATTTTCCCCACGAACTGGGAATGATAAACCAGAGGCTGGGAATGGGGCAGTTGAGAGGACCCTGAGCCCCCCTGAACCCTGGTCCTTGTGCTCTGCAGCACTGAACCTGCTGGAGTCTGCGGAGCGCCTGTGTACGATTTTCTTAGCTAAAGAGATGGAATTCCAGTTAACTGAAGTCAGCGTTCCCCTCCCCACTCCACGCCTTACAGACTTAGCTTTGGGGAACGTGTGTGTGACCTTAAAGGGTTATTTTGAAGCCACCATGTTCCCCCATTCCCAACCCTCTCCTTCACACCATTTCTTTGTCTAAAATGGGATTGCAGGCAGATTCTTGGAATAAAGGGCGTTTGAAACCTTTGAAATACTTTAAAAGACATTTGTCTTCGGCAAAGGAAATTTTTAGAGTAGATGGTTTTATTTTTTTCTACTGGCATTGGCTACTACTCAGGAGTCACTTTTTAACTATCTTCTAGCTTTTCATCCCCCTCTTTAGACGTACACGCTGATAGACTGACAGATGAAATGGCCATCCATCTGGATTGGCTTCAGATTGCCGGCCAGGTGGAGGTGGGGGCTGCTTCCGGGTGAGCCAGGCTTGGCCGTGGGTGACGATTGTGAGGCCAGGCCGGATGAGGAGTGCGCAGAGGGTTATTGTGCTGGTATATATTTGAGATTTTCTAAAATCGAATGGTTTATTTAGAAAGAAGGAAAGATCACAGGAGTTGCACTGAGTGACTAGGGACGAGCTGTGGGTTGTGGGGCATGGGTGTGACGCCTGGATCTGCCACGGGCGTCTGCTGCCGTGAGGACACGAGTCACACACCCAGAGGGGCGCTTCTGAGGGACTCGGCGGCAGCGGAGCCGGCACCTCCATCAATGGACATCCCAGTGCCGGGAGCCAGTGAGCCCTCCCCACTGCCGGCCGGCCGGAACTGGACTGTCTGCTCCTACCTGGAGCGACCTGGTGCAGTGTCCCATCTGCAGCCCTGCCCAGCCCCGGGCTGCCTCCTCAGCCTCTCAGCTTGTCCTCAGCGGAGTCGCCAGCGTCTTCGTGCCGCTAAATCCTTAACCCAGCCGGGTGGCAACACGTCTTCTCGCTAAGCCTGTCCGCCGCGCCTCACCTCCGACTCCCGCATCCTGCCCGCTCTCGTCCCCTGGCTCGCTCTCCCCCTGTGCGTCCCATGTCTGGCCTCTTTGCTGGCTCTGCTGCCATGGGTCCCCTGTCTCCATCCTTTCCCTCAAACTGACCGGCCGTCACTGTCTCATTGCAGTTACCACCTGTACCTCCTCCCTGAGAGCTGCTAAGCTCCCGTAGGAACCTTCAGGGCCTCGTGCACACACCACCCGCCATTTAGATGCTCCTCACTCAGCCCTTCTCTGATGCTGTGGTCACAGGGAGCCCACAGTGACACACGTGCTCTGGCAGACACACGGCCCGAGAATGCCCATCACGGCGCAGCGTATCAGTACACCTGATGAGGCGGGGGTGTGGGTGCCTTGGGCAGAGGCCTCGTAGGCCAGAATGGGCGTCACCAGTGGGTGGCGAGCTAAGGACACGTGGATATTAAGCATTTATGTATATTCAGCGTTCATTGCCCCTTGTTCGTTCAGTCTCATGCACATTTAGTGCATCGTGAGTATTAGGTACCTTTGTTTTCTCCATCCCTTTCTGTGTTTCAGGTACATGTGCTACTAACCACTTACCTTTATTTAATACATTCTATGAATTCTGTGTCTAACAAACCTTTTGCTTGCTAATACTTACCTATACTTAAAATATCTGAAACGATTCCATGTATGTTCTACAAACTTACTCATCTTTTGTAACAGAATTGAATAGTCTCGAAAGTAAAAGTTCATGGCACTGTGGTCCAGGGAAGGCTGATAGATGCTGTGCTCTTTCCCTTTGGGGGAACTTGGACCGAACTAATGGGACACTGGGCCCCAAGAGTGTGAAAGAGTGTGGAGAACAGGGAGAGAGCGTTCTGAGCAGTGACCGGATGTGCGGGCAGAGCCGGGAGTGCCAGGGAGCGTGGCTTCCCGGAGCTGAACGGGGCTCGCAGGGACGTGTAACACAAGGAGTGGGGCAGGGACGGGGTCGTGCCTTCCTTGTAGGTCAGAGGACGATGTGAACCCTGAGAGAGGTTGGAAGTCTCTGAAACCCTGGGCTGCGCTGCTGGTGTGTGTGACATGCTCACCTTGCTTACGGGAAATGAACCACTCTGACTCTGGTAGAGGACGGTGCCCACGAGCGGCCGACGAGCGGCCGACGGCCTGGGCTGGGGGTGTGAGCTGAGGCCACGAGAGGGGATGGGCTTGGACTGGGTTTGGTGAGAGGTTTGATGTGGGGGTCGAGGGAGAGGGGGCTCTGATGATGACTCCTAGGTTTCCGCTGGGGCCTGTTGATGTCAGGGACACTGGAAGATGGTCGCGTTTGGGGGAAAGATTGATGTGGGGCATCCCGACGTTTTGTACCTTTTTCCAGCATAATTTCAAATGTATAAAATAGTGCAGAGAACTCCCGAGTTCGCCTCACCCAGATTGACCAGTTGTTGTTTCCATTCTGCCCCATTTGTTTTGTCATTCTCTCTCTCCCTGTCATCCCTCCCACACAAGTATGTGTGGATATACATATGGAATGTTTTCTGAGCCGTTTAAGAATACATAGGAGACACCGTCCCCTCATCTAAATACTTCAGCCTGTCTCCTCCAGGGAAGGATGGGTCTCACAGAGTCTCAGTAAAATTATAGAAATCAGAGACTTGAACTTGGCTGCAATAGCAGCATCCACTACGCTGTCCACCCGCACATTGACCAGGTGTCTCGATTTCCGCCGTCCCTGTGGTTGGCCCCGCTCAAGGATTGGTCCAGCATCATGCACTGCGTTGAGCTGACTTGTCCCTGTCGCCTTCAGCCTGCCTTGTGCTCCATGACCCTGACCCTTGTGGGGACTGAGTGCCCACAGCCACAAGCTGCCCGGGCACTGCCGCAGCTCTGGCCACACCTCCTTGGCCTGTGGCCTCTGCAGGGGCACTGTGCCGCCTCCCCCTGGCTTCCTCTGCCTTCTGCCCGTGTCCCGTCCACCTGTGGTCAGCAGGGCTGGGGTGAAGATGAGACCCTGGCATGGCTGCCTACAGTGTCCCAACAAGAACGCCTAGACTGGGTGGAAAAACCAAAGTGCACAGACTACTGCTCCCTGGTGCAGCCCCACCTTCTGTGGCGCTCTCCCCTCCGGTCCTTCTCCTTCCCGTCTCCCCTCCTTCCTTCGCTCCCTGCTCCCCTCTGGCTCACCCACCACTGCACCAGCAGCACCTGTCTCCCCACCAGCAGGCGGAGCCTTCTGCCCCTGCATTGCACAGGGAGCTCGGGCTCCCAGGGACAAACCACTTGGCAGCCAGACAGGAGAGGCAAGCAGACCGAGGAAAGCTTCCGCACCTCTTCCCACCCAGCCAGGCGACGTGACACCCCCTTAACCCCATGCCAGGGAGATGCTGGGGAAGCAAGAAGAGAAGCCCGTTTCTCAGCACCCGACAATGGCGGAGCCTGCAGTGTGGATGTTTTCCTTTATTAAAATGCATTTTTAGCTTATAAAAACAATAGGCCAGTTACTGCATAGAATGCTCCTCAGTCTGGGTCTGTGATTAGAGTGAAGTAATGAGAATCGGCAGACAGCCGAGAAGAGAGGCTGTGCC
>NW_017731387.1:4112450-4114066 GCF_001890085.2 Hipposideros armiger
CCCCGTGTGGGATCCGAACCGGGGCCCTGCTGCTCACAGCTGGCGTCCCAAGCCAGCTCATAACCAACACGTATTTCTCCATTTTTAATTAATAAGTAATTTGTGGGGAGATAATTTGAAATGTCCTGTTCATCAACCTTTTACCCACCACTTTAGCTTCCAGAAATGATCCTTGCTTGAATCAATCCCTATTGATTATTGCTCTCATTTTTTCCGTTTATTGGTTGGTATTCCACATGGAAGAGCATTTCCTTCTTTCTCTTTTACTTATTTATTCATTTATATCAGAATGGACTCATTGATTCTTGTTTTATTCAATGGGTCATAATCCTTGATTATCATCATTTGTTTTGATGCTTAAATTGTCCCCGATTTGGCCAATGAGACCTCCTCCCAGCTGGATGCTGTGACCTTTTAACACAGCCCATCATTCGTTGGCATTTTCGTACTTTCTGGCATGTGCGCACACATACTCACATATATTCTAGCTCGTTTTGTGCTTTTCCTCCTCCAGCCCTGGAAAGAGCCATTTCTTCAAGAGCCCTGGTTCCTTTTAGTGGGAAGGGCACTAGAAACCAAGTCCCAGGCAGTAGGCTTATTGCTACTGGGCTTAGCGGACAGAGCTGGGACACACACATACCCGCCTCCATAACATACAGCTGTGGATGGGCACAAAACACCAGTGTCCACACTGACACTGCCCATTGCAGTCCAGCACCACAGAGGCACGCCCCTGTCCCTGAGGACCCTGGCTCCTATTTTGAGGCGGAGGTTTCTTGGTGACAATCCCAGTGAAGAGCTGAGTAAGTAGGCTGGGGACTCAGAGGGCCCTGGAGCTTCCAGAAGCTGTGCTGTGGCCTCGGGCAGTGGGCAGGGTGGGAGGTCCGTGAGCCAGGGGTGCTGCGCAGCGCTTAGCACACCAGTGCGGGGCAGGGGGCTCCCTGGACCTGGCATCTTGTTGGGGGGCAGAGCTCTGCGGCGCTCACATTCCTGCCGTAAACATCCGAATGCCTGCCGGGCTGTAGGCAGGTTCTAGGTGCTGAGACACTGGACAGAGATCGTGGTCTGCTCTCCTGAGGTCACACTATGGGGCGGGGGGCAGAGGGGAATAAATACCCCCAAATACTATTGGGTCATCAGGAAAGTCATAACGTATTTTTCTGTTTTTCAATGCAAAAATGCGTCATGACTTTCCCGCCGACCCAGCACATGGTAGTACTAACTGTTCCGTAGAGCATTAGAACAGGACGGCTGATTGGGGGGTCAGAGAGGGTGTCTCAGGAGTCTGAGCGGGAAGAGCCCGCGCTGTGAAGACGGTTGGAGGCAGGAGCTGTCGAGGCAGAAGGAGCAGCTGGGGCACAGCCCTGGAGGCCTGGACTGGACACGCTGTGGCTGCAGAAAGACCCTGCTGTCTGGAGCACAGCGAGTGGCCCCGGGGAGGTCAAGGACGTTGCAGGCAGAGGAGCAGGAGGCACGGGACTTGGCCAAACATGAACTCAGAGAAGTTAATCGTTGCACTCAAGGTCCCATATCCAGTGGGAGAATGAAGACTTGTCTTTGTAAACCCAAAGCCCCAATTTTCTCCATTGTATCATGCTGCCTTCTAATGGTAGTGA
>NW_017731387.1:4115585-4138116 GCF_001890085.2 Hipposideros armiger
CCAGCACTTGTTGTTTGTTGATTTATTGATGCTAGCCATTCTGACCAGAATAGTAGACATTTTCAAAGTCTTCGCTTAAGCATATTTAGTTCTCGAAGACTTGCTTTAAAAAGTGATCTTTTTTTTAAAATTAGTTTCAGGTGTACAAAACAATGCAATAGTTATCCTTTTCACCCCTCACAAAGTGACACCGCCCACCCACCGTCCCAACATCATACATACCTATTACATTTCCATTCACTCCACTCACACACTCTACTCCATATCCTGTGACTATATATATTAAATTATAGTTGACATACAATATTATTCAACATCAGCTTCAGGTGTACAGCGCAGTGGTCAGGCCTCTACACCGTCCATGAAGTGGTCTCCCTAACAAGACATGTGGCCACCTGACACCCTACAAAATATTTACAACATTATTAATTATATTCCCCCCGCCCCCCCAAAAAAAGTGACCTATTTTATAATACTCAGTATGCATTCTAGGTGGAAAAATCTGTGTTTGCATATTCCTGAAACTTGCATTCACTTGCTGTGGATCCTTTCCCTTTTCTTTGCATTGGGGTCCTTTTAAAGTTTACCTTTCATAACTTAGTTTGTGGGTGTGCCGAAATAGAATGAAAGTGGCCCCTGAGCTGTCCTCCACCTTCTATCTAGCCTGTGATCTTGGTAAACCATGGTTCCTTTTGAATCTTCCTAGCTGAGTGGTTTAGAGCTAGGGCTCTGCATGTATCAGCTGTGTGCCCATGGGCAAGATAACCTTTCTCGGTTACTTGTCTGTAAAATGATAAGTTTTATGAGAGCTGTCAGGACTGAGTGACAGAATACATCTTAGGCTGGCGTCTGACACATACAAGACTCTTCGTAAGCATTGGTCTAACCCTGGTGTCTGTCTGTCTGTGATCTGATTTGCCAGTTTCGCCACGTTGTCATAAAGGTCATGTGAGGGTGGATGGAAGAGCAGTAGAAGGTTAGGTGGAGGTTCAGGTCTGACAGAGGAGTTTGTAGTCCTGACAGTGAACAGCCAGTTTGCTTTGCACGTTACTGTTTAGATACCAGGCATCTGTATGAGTCACTTTTTTATTGTTACAGGAAATAAAAACCCATTATGGATACATTTTATAGTAAGTATCTTACAATCAAATAACTTCCCTTTTAGGGTGGTTCTAGGTGGCTTCTGTTTAGCGCCTGTGATGCTCACAGTTGAATGAGTACCCGCCCTGTATTCTGAGCATATGTGTCGGCTGAGGCAGCTGCTGTTATGTTTCAGGCCGGCTCACGACTGGTTAATGCAGCTGTGAAGGAAGGAAAGTGTTTTCAATTATTAAATGAGGATGATATTTTTAGATGTCACCCAAATCCCAAATTGATACATCTACTCTTGACCTCTTTCCAGTCTTGTATGGTCCCCAGCTGCTTTTTGGATATTTCCACTTGGATATTTTCACTGTTGTTTCCCTCTTCACTGCCTCCTGCCTTCATTTCCTTAGTGCTGTAATCCTGTAGCTCTGATTTTTACCGCTGTCAATATTGAATACCAGATTAATTGCCCCTAAACTTCACCCTTAAATGTCACTCTCGCCTTTAAAGCTGTCAGCAGCTTCTTGTTAGTTGTCATGTAAAGGCCTCATGTTTAAAGGAGAGGTTACCTTCAGCTCGGGTTCCAGCTGTGCGCCCTGCACATCGCTCCCGCCCCAAATTCCCGGCTTTGGCGTCTCCCTCCCTGCTCCTTCCCGCCTCTCCCCTCCCCGCCCCCATCTGTTTAGAAAGCCTCTTTTTTCTGATTAAACAAATCCTGCCTCTTCTTCCTGCCCGATTTCTTTAAGATGAAGTCTTGTCGGTCCACCGCTGATCCTTCCTCCTCTGAACTTGGAGCACCTACCTGTTCATTCCTGTCACTTGGTGCATCATCCTTTAGTGTCTCCAGTCTCCAACTAGCCTAACTTGACCGTCTTCCTAGACTTTTTGTAGCTGATTGGCTCCTTGACGACAGGGGTTATTTCTGATTCTTTGAATGGATTTACCAGAACCATGCTGGTATATACAATAATTAACATTGTTTATGCAAATATTTTTCTAATACGAGATTTTCAAAAACTTTAAGGTGAAGGTTGCTACGGAGTTTATTGTTTGCGAATAGTTTGTTTGAAATGCTGACTTTGATTAGTAGTGTGCATTATTCACCTTATATTGAAGCTGCCTATTCAGGAGGCTCCTAAAATCGGCCATGCGGCTGGCCGGCCCCAAAACCTCACTTTCCAAAGAGAAGGCAGGCGAGGTATGGCTGAGTGCAGCTCCAGTTAGCCTCGGAGGGACGTAGGCCCCGCCTTTCCTTTTGGGACACACCTCATTCTGTCCCAGCTTGGATGAGAAGCGTGGAGCCCAGGTTAGGAGCGGGGAAGAGACGGTAGAAAAGGCAGGACGCCTGTGAGGAGGGCTCTGTGCGTCTGTGTGGGGGGCAGTGAGGTTCCTGCTGCTGCCTGGGAAGCAGACAGGGGGCACGGCTTGACCTTCTTCAAGGGCACTGGGCAGCAGAAAGGGAACTCGGAGGAGAATTTGGTTTCCTTCTGTGTCCCAGTTGTACACGACCCTTCCCTTGTCTCCAATGAATGGGTCAGTTGGGGGCCCGGGAGGGCTTTTTGGGGTAGGATGGTGAGTGGTCAGTGGGGAGGTAGAGTACTGGTGGTTCCTAGTGTAAGGGGTTTCTAAGAGTAGCTCTCCCCCAAACCATGGCTGCATCTCCCCCTCAGTAGCCACAGCAGGCTCAGCAAGAAGGGAGACGGAGGCCTCGAGGCGGAGACAGGTAAGTTAGGCATCGTCTGAGTGGCTGTGAACTCTGGGCAAGTGATGTCATACGCTGCGGTGGCAGTCTCCTGGAAGGGCGGTTATGGTGCATCTCTAATTGTTAAATAAATTGTTTCTTTTATAAAAATCTGTAAGAATTTCCCCTTACTCTTGGTAGACAATGTGCCAGCGGAACTCCGAGAGCCGTTTTACACGGACCAGTACGACCAGGAGCACATCAAGCCGCCCGTGGTTAACTTGCTCCTGTCGGCTGAACTGTACTGTCGGGCTGGGAGCCTCATTCTCAAGAGCGACGCTGCAAAGCCCCTCCTGGGCCATGACGCCGTGATCCAGGCCTTGGCACAGAAAGGCCTCTATGTCACCGACCAGGAAAAGCTGGTGACGGAGCGAGACCTCCACCAGAAGCCCATCCAGATGGTGAGTCTGCCCCCCAGGCCGCTGTGGTTGAACAGCACACTGCAGAGCGGGGACTGTTTCTAAAAGAGACGAAATGCTTTTTGAAGTTGACTGTCATCCCTGCCTAGAGTTTAAAAACTCTTTTTCTTATAAACCTCGTATCCAAATTAAGGAAGATTTTAATAAACTATTTTGGAATGTTTGGTGCCATCCTAATACCTGAGGGAAACAATCACATAATTTCCAGCTACTTTAAGTGATTTTATTCAGTTTAAAACCTGCTGTTTCCACCGTAGACTAGCTAGAAGACATGGAAGTGTCCCCTTGACCCTCTTCTCATTAGGAAAAAACGGGATCTGTTAAGTGTCGTTTACATGCTCGGCCGACCTCTCGGTCAGTTTCTGCATAGCAGGTATTTTCATTTATTTAAGAACCATTAATTCACCCTTGTGAAGAACGCAGTAAGGACCCAGGCTGGTCTGGGACAAGCATGCAGGGACTTGGGATGGTCTCTGGAGACACATCCAAATGTTTACGTTCGCTGTAGGCCGCTTCAGTCTCTTGGCCACTGTACCTGAAATTTACAAAGTGCTGGACATTGTCAAGAATGGTTTTAGAAAGAAAAACCAGTTCTGCACATTTGATTAAATCATGCTCTTCCATGAGACTGGCCATCTTCCTGGGGAGAAAGAGGAGAGAGGTGTGTGAAAAATATATTAAGAAGCAGATGAAATTATGAAATTGAAGGACGAACAAAAATTAGTTTACCCAATCTAGTACTAAATGAGGAGATGACCTACTTTGCTTTCTCCCTATTTTCCTTTTTTAACAACAAAAAAACCCCTATTTTATTACTTTCAAGAAATGGAGAATAATGAGAAAAATTTAGTTGATGAATTTAATTATGGATTTATAATAGAATTATTAAGGATAACTAAGAATGTTTATTATCAGATAGGAGGTGTTGAGCTTTCGTTAATGGCTTCATGTGCACCTGTGCTTACCCTCTGGGTCTTGTGTACCTACTTCTCACCCATGCCATGTACGGAGCAGCTCCCAGCCCCAGGGGCCAACAGGAGCCTGCTCAGGTGTCCCAACAGTATCTCACGTTCGCTTCTCTAGAATCATCGCCTTTCTAGAATCACGGCGCTAGCTGGCACCTCTGCTGTGAATATTTCCACTTGGTTGTGTCAAGGCCAAGTTGATGGTTATAAAGCGCAGAGACGACTTAGTGAATCGGTGTTTGCTAGTAGCTGCTCTTTCGGATACAGATAGATACACAGTACATCCCCTAGGTATCTTTACAGTAAGTTATTTATTTTAGATCCTATTTAATAAACATGAAACAAACAGTATCTTCTGCATTTTCTCTAGTGCATTTGTGCACATGAAAGTATTTATAGAATTAATTTAAAAATGAGGGGTTTGACGGACTGCTGATGGTATTGCTGTCGGGTTTCTCTCACACTGTATTGATCCTGTGAAAGCTTCGAAGCCATTTCATCTGATAGCAGGGGTGACATTTAAGTGACATGGACTGTTTCTCTGGTCCTGACTGCTCCCTGTGGATTGTTAGAACACGTCTAGTTTGACTATATCATCTTAACCCTTTGCAGTGTCACATTCATTGACCTATATTTTAATTGTATACTTCAGTTTTTGTCACAATTTGATTTAAAGTTTGCCAATTACTGTGAAATTTTGATTGATGATATTGTAATAGTGTATTACTCTTTTTCAAAAACCTCTGTGAGAAAACCTCTCAGGGTATTAGTAAAAACCTTGTTCCTTAAGAAACTGTTTTGTTTGGATTTAGAGTAATAAGAGTAATATCTGTTTTCTTCATCCTGCTTTTTGGGAAGTATATTGCAAAATAACGTGTTTAACAGTACTGAATATATTGACACCCCTCTCGCCCCCACCTTCCACCTCTGAATTAGCTTAGCTTTTGGGACCTTTTATTTCTGTGTGCTGCCTCACAACCTTTTGGGGGAAAAGTTGGGTTGTGGCAGCACAAGTATCATAAATATGAAGCAAGTTGATCGTATTCATTTCGGGGTGGGGATTGAGAGGAATGCTTTTTTTTTTTAATGACAATGCATGTTGGAGCATGTGCTTTTTATCACAGTGCTTTTAAGGATGGATTTTGAGGGCCAGCTGAGTGGCGTGTTGGTTAAGAGCTGGCTTGGGACGCCAGAGGGGCCCGGTTCAGATCCCACATATGAGGGCCAGTGACACTGCCCTCCACAGCTAAGATGCTGAACAACAGCTCGACCTGGAGCTGGGCTGCCATGAGTCACTGGCAACGGCGTGGGCTGCAGCCCCTGCTGCAGTGGGTTGCCATGGGCTACCGTGTAGCCAGCAGCCAGCATGAGTGGCCCTTAAGCCGCTGTGAGTGGCCCTTAAGCCGCCGTGAGCGGCCGTCCAGAAGCCGGCGACTGATCTGCCTCGCCCGGGAAGAGCGCAATGATGGTGCCAACTTGGGCCATTGAAGCGACGTCCTCCACAACTAGACTGAAGAACAAAAGGACAGCAACTTGTCTGTTCCCCTTCCCCCAATTCCCCAGCACTGTTCCCATAAAAAAAAGGATGGATTTTGAGACTATAACCTTTAATATGATTTCTTCTATATTTATATCGATGGAAAATATATTTCAGACATTGTTTTAAAGCCAATTAGTAATTATAATGAATATGTAATTATAACAAACAATTATAATGTATTAAAGTTTATTCAGCACGTAAGTATTATTTATATAATTGTGATCTGCCTAATGAATATTACAAATATGTGAGTAAAGGACAAATGTAAGTAACAGGCAGTTAATGTTAAAACGCACTGTTCTCAGAGCTGGAATTAATGTATCTTTGCATCAACATTAAATGAATGGATGGTCACCGGACGAAGAGTTATATGCATTGAAATCACAAGGGACTATCTTTCAACCTAAAGTATGTTCTAGCTCAAATCACTTCATCTGTCAAACAATCTGTCAGAATGAATACTGGTATCTAGGATGATATAGAAATTGAGGGATTTGTAGCAAATGAAGCCAGATGCTTAAAAAAAAAAAAAAGAAGAAGAAGAAGACAGAGGAGGAAGAGGAGGAAGGAGGAAGAGGGAGAAGGGGAAGGAGAAGAAAGCTTCAGAGACAGGCGGTTCTGAAGTATCTCTTACAGCAAATGAAGTTGCATGTGGATTGCATTCAGTATCATCAGGTTGGGCTCGTGGATTGGATCAGTGTCATAAAACCCTAAATTCATGGAGTGTTATAGCCAGAAAGAACCGTAGATGTCAGGAACTAGCAGGTGTAAAACTCCCCAGTTGGGAGGAACCTAGGCGACTGGAATACAGATTCCGACCCTCTGGCCAGAGCTATTCACTGAACCTGTAGAAGAGGGCTTGGGACATGCACTTTTAAACAAGTGTTCTGGGTGATTTTCACGATCAACAATGTATGGGAAATACTGATCTAATCCAGCCTTTTTATGTGTGTGCAACTTTGGAGAGGGTAAGATTCGCCTAAGGTAGCACTGTTACTTAGTAGCAAAACTATTGGGTTGTCGGAAAAATCATGACGCGTTTTTGCAATGAAACACATAGAAAAAATATGTCATGACTTTTCTGACAACCCAATAGAAGTAAAAGCTGAATGAGCTAGAACTGTGACTCTAATTTACAGTGCTGTGATCTGCAGCAATTTTGCTCACTTTATTGAAATCACGTTTACTTAGCTGTTTATCTAAATGTAGACTGTGGTATGAGTCGAACTCTTGGTTGCAAATCAGCTTTCCAACCATGTTTACATATGAAGGAAATAAGAGTTGATATTTATAACACTTAATTATTTAAGTAAATATATATAGTATATGTGATATGAAATAATGAGATTGACTTTCATATGTGACTTATAAAATAATGTTTATTATTTAGCCAAATCTTTTTTGGAACAGTCATTATTATAGAAATCAAAAAATTTATTTATTTTTATTTATTTATTTTTTTTTTTAGCTGAGCCATCCTGCTACCTGTTGGCAGCTCAGCGGCTGCTCAGCTCGGGCTGGCATCGAACCAAAAAATTTATTTTTGAAGTGCTTTCTTTTAATGAGTACCAAAAAGAGATGGACTATTCTATGTGCTTAATGGACGTTGAAATGGGCTGATAGGTCATTTGATAGGTAAGGCATCAAGTATTCTCTCCTGAACTGTTGGTATTGTTAGAATGGCTGTTTGGGGATATCCAGAAACCATAAGCTAGACGGCTACTGTACAAGTTGAAGCAATAGCCTCGGGAACTCAGAAGTGGATGTGACCATTTCTGCTGGGAGGATCAAGGAAGGCACCGCAGGGTAGAGGCTCACTGGGGCTTCGGCGAGTGGTGAGGGGAGCGGTGAGAGTGGCACCCAGTCTGAAGGAATTGCTAGACCCAAGTCTGAGCTAGGAGAGCCCGCGTGACAAGCTGAGAGCTGGCTGCATGAGGATAAATGTGAGATGAGGCTAAAACTGTAATAGCCTGGGCTAGATCATGAAGAGGCCATGAGCCAAACGAAGTTAGGGTTTGTTTTTGTTTTTGTTTTGTTTTTATCTGAGCCATCCTGCCACCTGTTGGCAGCTCAGTGGCAGCTCAGCTCGGGACGGGACTCGAACCGCTGTTGCTCAGAGCACGCACTCTTGAGCGAGCTCTTAACCAACTGAGCCACTCAACTGGCCCTCGAAGTTAGGGTTTTAAACTTTTGTGGGTTAGAGGACATGGAATAAGTTTTCACACTGTTGTCTCTGAGTTTGTTGTTGTTGCTGCTGCTGGTGGTGGTGGTGGTGGTTTGTTGATTTGCTTTCTCTGCCTCCATTAAACAAATAAAACATTGCAGAACACTGTGAAACACTGAGTAAGCTGCTATACTGTCAGCCTCGTGCAAATCGCTGCAGTTTATTAATCCTCAGGCCTCCTGACCTGCTCGTATCTAGCCGTCCAGTCTCATCAGACGGTCGGGAGCTCTTTCCATGGAGTGTTCTGTGTGCTGGGCTCTGCTTACACGGTACATGCTCCAGCTCACAGAATTTCACTCTCACCACAACCCTCACAGGAAAGCTCATCTTCCCTGTTCTGCTGATGAGGAAACTGAGGCTTCGAGAACTTAATCAAGGTCACAGAGCATCAGCGTTAGTCATGAAGACGGGATCCAGACCGTGTCTGCTTCACCTGGAAACCCACGCTCTTAACCACTAGGTCGTGCTTTTTGGTTTTGCCTCGGTGCTGGGAAGTAGGACTAGGTAACGGGGACCTGGCAGGTGGAGAGGCGGTTGCTCCTGTCTAGTGGTTTGAAACCTTGGTCATTTGCCCAAGCGTCTTCCCAGAGTAGTTTACCCATTCTGTTCCCGCCTGGAAGGGTATGTCATGTTCATGTCCAGGGGAGTGACTGTAGCCTTTGAGGTGAAGCGGAGCTGTGGTGGGGTCCTTGGGGTGGATGTGAGTTTCTTGATGTTTAAGAGCGTTTGCGGTAATCCCCAGTTCCTACTATCTTTGCTGGATATTTGACAGGTGCTGAGAACAGAGCAGCTGATCTCAGGGACACTGCGCTGTCCCTCTTGTTCCTTTATCCTCCGCCTCCTCCCTTGAGACATACCAGTCCTGCTAGGCAGCATTCTGTGGGTTTCCGTGGCACCGCCATCTGGTGGCACTCTGTGTCAATCAGTCATGTAAAAGCTTAAGCAAATCCTTTCCTTGTTTAAGAAGATTAAAAATTGCACTTTAGAGCAAAAGGATTATATAAATGTAATATTACATTAGTAGTTGAGATATTAATATCTAGTCACCCTGGTATAATAATGCCTTGCAAATTTGTGAGTAGAACTTGTCCGTGAAAAATTATTTTAAATTTTCATAGCTGTTGTTAACAGGTTTTTTTTTTTCCTTTATGATAATGCTCAATCTCAGTATCCCATTAATCATGTACCTAATTTGGACTCCATCATTTCTAGCTAACATTATAAACACCTCAGTTACAAATTCTCATTCTCTTGCTATCTGACAACCGTGTTTATTATGTGTGAGTCAGTGTTTATTTGTAATAATTTATTTAGAGCTCGAAGTTTACTGTCTTATAGAAATAACTTGATGAACAGTGCTTATTTTACCACATAATCTCCAAGCTCCTTTTTATATTCATAATAAAGCTGAAGTCAGTCAGGCCTTTTATTAACTTCCTCAGTTAATTTATGGAGTTTCTGCTGTGTACTGTGTATTATCTACTGTGATTAAAACCAGTTTCCTATTCTTCAATGTCTCATTTTCTACTAGGGATGCAGTCTGAGCAGACCATGCTCTTGTTTTCATCAAGCTAATATTTTAGCAGCACAGACAAGCAGTAAAAAGATAAATTGTAATAATTTCAGACAATAACAAATGCTCTGAAGAAAATAGATCAAGAAGGAGCTAGAAGGAGTGGACATGCCATTGTCATAGGAGGTGGCCAGGGAAGCCTGTCTAGGTTTTTTGTCGACACCGTCAAACTCCTTCAGGAAAAGGCTCAACTCACTGGGGGAGACGCGTTGGAGCGTCTTGTTGATTATCTGAAGGGAAACAGGATATAGCATTTAACCCCGTTTTTGCTTTTTGTGTTGTGTTTTTATTTCATTTTTGAGATATAGTTGACATATAACACTGTATCAGTTTTAGGTGGCCAACATGATAATTTGATGAGTGTATATGCTGTAAAACGCTCACCACAGCAAGTTAGTGGTAGCTCCTCATTCAGCCTCTTGTTTCTCTCCAATAAATGAGGATAGAAGGATACCCTCTAAGTCTGTTAAAGCTTTTTTTTTAACTTCTAGAAGTCATTTTTTAGTAAAGGTGGGTTATAGATTTCAGCTTTTTTTTATGTGCTAGAGCCAAGACGAAGTTCCTCACTTTAACTCGTAATAGGAAATCTCTGCTCCTTTACAGTTGCCCCGCCCAGCAGGGCTCATGGAAATGTGCTTTTCATACAGAATCAGCTCCACAAAGACAGGCCTGGCGACCATGATTGTCATGTCGCCGCTCCTGACCCAGGGGACCTGCCCACTCAGGGCGGGAGCAGGAGACGCAGTAAAGATTTCCACTAGGAATTAAATATATTTCAAAAGAGAAGTCATTCAAAATTACGACTGAGGAGTGGTGATTTGTTGTTTTATTTTTCCCTACAGATTTGAATAGAGCGAGCTGTGATTATTCATGAAATACATATTTATTGAGCTTCCAGTGTGGTGTTTGGGGGAGGCACCTGAACTCATGGAGTTTACAGAGAGAACTTAATTAATTGATTAGATTGTTAGCTTTCTACTTTATTATTTTAACACAAGTGTCCACTTTCAAATAATCATGGGGAAAAGGGTGTGGACTTTTAGCACACCATCCAGTTAGCACACGATCACTTGCTGACTTCCCTCTCTACCTGTGCTTTTTGCATCTAGCCATGTTTAAAATTCAACAATATACGTAGATTAAATCACCGCATTGTACATTTTAAATATCTTACAATTTCCCATAGCAGCTATATCTCAAAGCTGAAATAAAAGTTCACAATTAATCCTGTGTTTTTACTGGTTTGTTTTCATGAAGTGAACCATGCTTGAGGTATAAATAGATCTGTTAATACCAAGGATATATTTTAGAAACTTAAGTCCAGTTACAATAGATTTTAGGTTGTTGCTCAAATTCTTTCATCATATAGAAGCATTGTATTGATCGAGAAATATTTTCATTATAAAGGTTAATTCAGAGTGTTACAGCATCTGGCCAGAGCCATTTTTTGGAAGAGCAGGTAAGCTCCTAAGAGGGTAGATGGTGACCTATGGCTTCTGCCCGGCAGCCCGGCACAAGGTGATGAATGAGGCCAGTCAGTTTCTTTGCTTCAGAAATCTGCACAAATCATGGACGGATCTGTTTGTAAGCAAATGGGGAATTAAGCAGAGTCCTGAGGTGGAATTAGGGGAGGAGGAGCTGTGGCAAAGCGTGGAGTTGGGGTGGGGAGAGGGACGGAAAGGCCCCCTACCATCTTTCTGTGTGAACGAATGTGGACCTGGTCTGCACAATACTCTGTGCTCTGAAAAGACCTATGGCTTTGCCCAGTCCCTTGTCTGAAAGATAGAAATAAAGAGACAATGTAACCTAAACTAAGCAGGCCGAGCATACATTGTAGCGACCTCTATTGGAAGAGGGAAAAGAGGAGAGGAGGGAATTGATCGGTGGAAACGCAGTGGTGGAGGGAATGGATAATGCAGGGTGGGCGGAGTTAAGTGTGAGATGCCTTCAGGACACCCGGGGAGAGATACCTAGTGAGGCGGGGCTGACAGGTTGGGAGTCACCTGAGTGGTAATGACTAGGTGAGGATGTGGGATGGAGATGCCAGGAAGGACATGGGTTAGAGTGAAGCAGAGGCCAGAGGCCAGGGGTAGAGCTGTTAGAAGCACAGATATGTAGGTGATGCCTGGATGGACCTGTGGGGAGCTGCCAGGGCTGTGCCGTGAAGCACCGCCCCACTCGGCCCGTCACCTGCTTGTCCTCGGCCACACCTGCGTCTGCTGTTTCCCCTCATTTTGCTACTTAATCATTTTCTGGTCTCATGTCTCAGATTGGAAAGATATTTTAACCCGTCTGTTTAATAAATATGGAACGTAAGATATATTAAGAACAATCTCAGCTTTTTCTAGAGTAGTTTTGAAATAAAAAATTAAAAGTTTCTTTTTTAAAAGTTTTAAATGATGAGGCATACGGGGTCAGAAAGTCTTTGGCTTTTCTGACATTTTATGAATTACCCTGGCACTTGGCTATAATAAGCTTCTCCTTCCCGTCTTAAACAGAGTGGATGCCATACCACTAGTTTCCGTTACTAGAGAAAGCCTGAGACTCCAAGGAACACTGCTTTTTCCCAGCCTTTCTTTTGTTAGACAGCAGTATTGATACATAAGAGCGTTATTCATTGAATTTTTGATTACCTAAATTTGAATTTAAGTTTAAATAGTGTCAGTAGTTAATGACTCATTACAAATTGTTTTAAAGGAGCTATATATGTCATGGTCCACCAAAGTTATTGAGGTAGCATTTTATTTGGTCAGTACTTGTCAGCTATTTGAAAAATCAGTCCAGTAAGGTATTCCCAGGTGAGAGGGTTAAAAAAATGCGACAGTCTTTTGACCCCTTTACATATTTGTTCACCTTGGTTAACAGAGCAAAGGCTTGACAGTTTTTTGGTAGGTCAGAGCAGCTTCTGAGAACCACGTCACCAGTTTATTTGGGGGGCGAGGAAGACACGTGCTCTGTGGCTGAGGCGCACCCATCCTAAGCTCACCGGTTCGTGTGCTCCGAGTCCTTTCACGTAAGGGCACGTTTTCCTGCCAGGGAGCTGTGGGCTGCCCCTCCGAGCCACAGCTCTTTGCTTCTCCCGATAGGTATCGCATTCCGGGCTCTGGCCAGTGTCTACGTGTGGAGGCCAGGAGGCCGGCTCAGGTCACGTTTGTTTGGGGTCCTGGTTCCTCCACTGCGGCATCTTATCTGGACACTGCTTGCCAACAGGCATTTGTCCAGGAGGACGTGGGTGACCTCTCTGGACTTGGCAGGTTGGGGAAGGTAGTCACACTTCTTACTGTCTGTGTGAGATTCTGGTGAAACTTCCCTGCTGTTGTTCAACTTCCAGTTGAATTGAAAGCCTCTGAAAACCTGGGTGTAGCCTCCATGTCACCAGGGTCACATCAGGACCTTCTTTTCTGTCTCCTAGACCCTGCTGGGAGGTGCAGCCTGGCTGGGAGGTAGGTTAGGGCACCCAGGGAGCAGCTGTGACTGTGGGTAACCTCGTGGGCTTCAGTTTCTTTTTGTTCTGTGGAGCTGGTACTGGCAGGAATATTTTCATACACGCCCAGCTGGAAGAAATTTGCTGACAAACTTCCTTTCAGGCGATTTTTTGAGTGTTAAGCGGAGCTTTTCCTGATGGCTATTTTTATATGATAAACATTTCAGGGTATCTGATGTAACTTGTAGATTTTGAGATTTGAAGCACAGTTTTTGGCTCCGTATCACATATGCCTGGAAAACTTTCAGATCTGGAAAGCTATGAAACGCACACATACTTTGAAGCGCACCATATGTGCCTGCTAGGAACGTCGCAGCGGTCAGCAAATGAAAGCACGTGGCTGTCACTGCACGCTGCTGGCTCGGGTGGCGGCAGTTATGCTGAGTGCTGGTGGACAAGCCTGAGCTGCCATACCCAAATGCCATAAAAATAAACCGTGCCCAGGTCACCACGGTTAGGACATGTGGAAAATGCCCGTATGTTCTGTAGTTAAATCTTGATTGTTGGATAGAATCATCTGTGTTAGTGGCTTTTCCCATAACGTGGCCCATGTCCTCCTGTCTTGGTGTTTCTTCCTGCTTATGGATCTCGGACGGCTCACTGGTGGCCCCACTGTTAGTGGGTCTGGCACGTATTATTGAACTCTCCTAATTTAATTCCTTCAAGTATTCACTGAGACAGCATTTGTTTGGGAAAACATAAAAATAAAGGATTACATCTGTAGATACTAAACTATTCTCTAGGCCAGCGGTTCTCAACCTTCCTAATGCTGCGACCCCTTAATACAGTTCCTCATGTTGTGGTGACCCCCAACCATAAAATTATTTTCGTTGCTACTCTATAACTGTCATTTTGCTACTGTTATGAATTGTAATGTAAATATCTTTTTATTTTCCGATGGTCTTAGGCGACCCCTGTGAAAGGATCGTTCGACCCCCAAAGGGGTCGCGACCCACAGGTTGAGAACCGCTGCTCTAGGCTAATCTCATAGTTGTACATGGACTGTATGACTCCTAAAGCAATAGAAACGCTGTAAATCTTGACATCACTCAGAACTTCTTAGAGTACTTTGGTATACATCACGTTTGATGCCATGTGAGGTGAGAAGTTAAGTGTTAACCACATGTAATAGACGAAGAAGCTGAGCTTAGTGAAGTCTGAGTGACTTCCTAAGGTCAGAGATTTCTTTCCAAAAATCAACGTTGTTGAGGCCTTAACATAAAACATGCCTATTGAAAGTAAACAGTTTGGGTTCTGACACATGCTTCCACTCATGTAAATACTGCTCCAATTCAGAGTAAACATTTTTATCACCCACCCCCCCCAGTTCCCTTGTGCCTCTGCTCTCGGCTCCCGCCCCCATTAGTCTCCTGTCACTAGATTCTTTTGCCTCCTGTAGAATTTCATATCGATGAATGCATCACACACGATCTCTTGAAAGGGGGTTCCTGTGCTCCTGTTTTTGAGATTCACCCACATCGTTGCATGTTGCCTGCTCTTCCTTGTTGTGCAGTACTGCACCCCGGACAAACGCCACAGTTTGTTCCCTCAGCGGGCGATACACATTGATGTTTCCAGGTTTGGGCCGATCACACATAGAGCAGCTGTGAACATTTGTGCACATCTCTGTGAGGACATGTATTTTCATTTCTCCCAGGCCGATACCTAGGAGCTGAATCAGTGTAAGTGCGTGGGACTTACGTAGCTGCCGAGCAGTTTCCCCGAGTGGCTGGGCTTTGATCTGCCGCCAGCTCTGCCTGAGCCTCCTGTTTCTCCACATCCTCATCACCACCTTCGGGTCGCATCTCCTCGTGGTTTTAATTTGCATTCCCCTGATAACTAATGCGATTGGGTGTTTTTTCACGTCTTCTCTTATGAAGCGTCTGTAGCAGAGGCAGGAGGAGAGGGGACAGTGGTAGAAAACAAACGCGCATTAGATGACATCAGATTGTGTGCACTGTGTGGTTTGATAGACGCTTTGGCTGGGGAGAGGCAGGTGGACCTTTAGGGAAGGTCCCCCTGAGGAGATGCTCTCTGGGCGGGACCAGAAGGAAGGCGAGACGGACAGGCAAGGGTGCGAGGGAGCCATGGGGAGGGACCCGCTCCCCTTTCTCCAGCGGCCAGGTGGGCGCTGGGTGTAGGGAACGTGGACCTGGCTGAGGCGACGCCCTTGTCTCCGAGGGTCCTGCAGCCTACCTGGAGTAAGTGTTGTGTGCAGGAGCCTGGACCGAAGGGAGTGCGAGTCAGTGATTCTCAATCCTGGCTGCTCTTGCGCGTGTTCTGGGAGCTTTTACAGATACCACCCATGTCCTACTCCAGTGAAAAAGTCAGAATTCAAGTAAATATTGAGAACTTAGGCCGCAAACTACATTATAAATAAGCCTGAAGATCCAAAGACAAACTGGGAGAAGCTATTTGCTACCTGAATGACACGGATCCGATGTACCTGATGTAGAACGAACTCTTCGAAATCAAGGAAGATGAACATCCCAAGGAGAAAAACAGGCAGTGGAGACAAGCAGGCAGTTTTCCAAGGAAAACATACAAATCGCTGCTAAACATAGAAAAAAACTCTCCTCCTTATTAATCAGAGATACGCAAAGTCGACCAGGGGGCGTTTTTAACCTTTCCGAATCATACAGATGATGTTGGCCAAAAAAGTGGGGGCGGGACCGGCACAATGGTGGCACTGTTGGTGGGAGGTCAAGGGTGCTTGGGCTCTCTAGAGAGCAGGTTAGCGCTATCAGACGTCAAATGTGATTCCCTTGGGGCCCAGGAACTACCCGGAGAAACCCAGGGCTGCAGCATGGCTCGTGTGCAGAACAGTAGGAGCCGGTGTAGCTGTCTAGCTGGTGGGCGCGCATTAAATAAACTTCTTTGTAAGAAAACGAAGCCGACTTGGAGATGTTGCTGGGACAGGGTACTTCCTTCTTTAGATACTTTGTGTCGTTTGGACATTTAAGAACCACTATGGAACACTTTTGTATTTAAAAACATAAAACAACAGCCGAACAGGAAGGGAGGACTAGAGGCCTGCGCTGGACCAACAGAATGAGGGAGAAACCAGAGCGAGGGCGTCCGCTGGAGGCGTTGCCTGGTCAGCTGTGAGAGGTGTTGCCGGCCTGAGGTGGGACTGTGGCCGTCAGACCGAGGAAGAGGGCAGGCTTGAGAGCCTTTTTACAAGCAGAATCTGTGAAGTCCTACTACGCGGATAAGAGGCAGAGGAAAGACAGTGGAAGATGACGCTGGTGTTTGTAACTTACATGGCTGAGTAAATGATTACGACATTATCACAAATAGGAAAAGGCGTGCCCTTCAGCAGGAGTATGAATGTCCCCAGCATGGACCCTCAGAAACATTTGGACGTATTTGGATGGCGCATTGCTCACCTGAGCGGGCACCATCTCTGCTCTCGTGTTAAGTGCCGTCCTCTGTAGTCCATAGTCCTGCTGTTTGTTAGGAAATGTTACTAATATTTAAAATAGACAAATGGCAGTTTCAAAGTGTGAGTTTGAGCGTTTCTTCTTGTCTTGTATTCCAGAGCGCTCACTTGGCCATGGTAGACGCCCTCATGATGGCCTACGCCGTAGAAATGGTCAGTGTGGAGAAAGTCGTTGCGTGTGCTCAGCAGTATTCAGCGTTCTTCCAAGCCACGGACCTGCCCTATGACATTGAGGACGCAGTCATGTACTGGATAAATAAGGTAGGAGCATACTCACCGAAGAAAAGTGAGTGTCTTAACCGGGGAGAGTGAAGCCCTCAATTCTCCATTGCCACTCTGCTATAGACTGAATGTCCGTGTCCCCCAAAATCCCTATGTTGACGGTGTTAGGAGGTGGGGCCTGTGGGAGGTGGTCAGGTCTGAGGACAGAGCCCATGAATGGGGCTAGTGTCCTTGTAAAGGGACCCTAGAGAGCTCCCTGGCCCTTTGGCTGTGTGAGGACGCAGCAGGGCGGTGGCCAGGAAGCAGGCCCTTACCAGACGTCTTATCTGCCGGGGCCTTGATCTGGGTCTTCCAGCCTCCAGAACTGTGAGAAGTTAGTGTCTGTGGTTTATAAACCATCAGTTATATGGGGTTATTGGTAAAGCAGCCGGAACAGACTAAGATGCACTCCATTACTCTTTGTTTGAAACCAAAGTGGAAGCTAAAGCTATGGAATCCTGTTAAAATTTCTTGTTCCCGTTTGACAAAAACAAAACAAGACAAAACAAAAAAAACTTACTGTTAAAATCAAAATATATAGATTTCTATGTATTCTGTAACATTTATATTATATTTCATAATGATTAATCTGGTTCATATCAGATGCCCTGATATGAGCACTCGGAGTAAGGAACTGTACACTGTGGGTGTTCGGAACATATGTTTTAAGCCCAAGAATGAAATCAGTTTTCATGTTTCCAATGAGATGATTCTTAGGTTTGCTTGACTGAGTTGCATAAGTTTATATAGATTATAGATTCTTCTTGGAAATTTTTATGGAGCTGTGATTCGTTATTTGTGCCCTGAAGACGCTTAGGTTGTCTGTTTGTCACTCCCTCTGCCAGTTGGAGTGGTTAATTCCCGTTGATTCTCTTTCATCACCCCAGAGAAAACTAAACCTTATCTGTGAGCAAGACCTGAACAGATTTCAGAGTGGTTTTATCTTCAGGTATCCTTCCTTGAATGCTTCCGTGAAGCCTCTTAGAATAAGAACAGGGAAGACCCCCACCTCTCTCCTCGTTACCCGTGACCTCCGAGTGAGTGGAGAAGGCCCATCTAACGCTTTGCCCCTGGAGTGCCTTTGCTTTCCGTCCGTGGTGGCTTTTTCTCCACCGCCCCTTAGCTGTAGAGAATCGTGGGCTCACACCCTAGACCTGTCCGTCCTCAGAAGCTCCGTGACCTGCACACCCATGCCGCACCTCTCCTTGAACGTTCTTTCACTTACTCTAAAGCACCCCCTGTGGATACAGTGCTTCACTTCATCGTGGGCTCCAAGCTCCTGAGCCTTTACTTCCCACCATCTCCTTGACTTCACCCAACTCCAAACAGCTGAAGGGGCTCATGATTCACATGGCAGGTGCCTGGAGGCCGGGCACGTCCAGGGGAGTTTGTTTGGGGCTCAGCAGCGCCATTGAGAACGCAGGCGCCTTCCGTCTTTTCTGTTTTGTCATCTTAACTATATATGATGTCTGCAGTCATGGCTGTACAGTGGCAGCAGTGGTTCCAGGGGCCACACGCAGTCATGATAATATCCAGCAAAAATGAGGGGGTCTTCTGGGCTCTTCTGTGACCAAGGAGAACCTGCCCCCAGAAAACCCCCCGACCCCAGGTCCCACTGACTAAGACTGGCTCTCATGCCTGTACCTGAGCCACTCCCTGGCCAGAAGACGGGACTGTCAGGATTGTCTGAGGCTGATGGGGAGTCTCCCTTGGCCTGGAAAGGGGCCTCCTTAACTGGGCCCGTGGAGGCTGAGCCCAGCCGTGGTTCTGACAGCAAGGAAGAAACGGAGGTGGGCAGACGAGGGGCAGGCCCACGATGCCTTTCTGGCACGCGGCAGAGAAGCAAGTGTGCACTGCTCTGAAGGTTCTTGAAGGTTCACTTGCACACCCTCAGGTTTGGGAGTCTCCTAGGCAGTGGGGGAGGGGAACCTTCCCTGCAGATGCAAAGGTACTGACAGAAGTCACCAAGCACCTTTTCTCTCCTCTGAGCTCCAGCCTGTTCCTGACATGCGGTAGGTGCGCAACAGCAGGTAATAAATAAATGACGAATCTTAGAGGATCAGATGTAACCCCTGTAAAATACTTTTTTCTGGTTGGGAAAATGAAATTTTCTTCATTTAAGTGGTACTGACATTTGACATCAGACATCTGACCACAGGCATTTCAAGGTGCATGTTATTTTGTTACTTTTGCATATAAATTTAAATTCATATTTCTGTATTTGAAGGTCAATGAACATTTGAAAGACATACTGGAGCAAGAACAGAAATTGAAAGAACATCACACGATTGACACTCCAGGAGGTCAAAAGGTAAATACCGCACAGAAGAAAACGGCCCCTTTCGGAGACTCTGCGTATGCTCACGTATGTGTATTGTTTGGGGAAATGTTAACAGCTGTGTTTTTTAAACTATTATTTGATGATGTTAACTGTACCCTAGAAAGCCATGCTGTAAACACCCCATGAGTAGAAGTACAAAATGAAGCTTCATCAGATGATGGTGTTTAAGGGAAATGGTTAATGGCTAGAGCCTTATAATTATATTCCAAGAATTGTAAGTTGTACAGTGGTTACTTGGTGAAGAAAGAAGAAACATTAACATGGATTCATTCTTTAAAAATTCTTGAACAGGATTTAGAGTTTTCTTCTTAGAAAATTGGTGCTTGTCACATACTAAGACCAAAAGTGTATTTTCTACAACAACGTTTCTTACACATTTTAAAATGTATTATAATGAGAGCCCTTTAAACATGGGTGGCATTTGAATTGCGGCATCAGAAGTTGTAAGTATTCAGAAGCCTCATTTCCGTTTGGATGGCGTCCCGTCAGTGTTATCCTGCTCTCTTTTCATTTCGGGCCGACCCTCCTAGTCACTGGTACCTGTCAGGCAAAGAGGAGAAAAAAGGAAGGGACGGGAGAGCTGTTGGGCTATTACCCACTTCCATGAAAAAGTTTTGGGGAGACCACCTAAAATTTTGTCTGAGTCTGATGTTTGGGGGTCACAGGGACCCCCATTTAGTGCACTGACTAGCTCCTGACAGTACTGTCTGTGCTCAATGCTTCACCTTTGTTGATGTGCTTTCCCCTAAAGCTTAATCAGGACAGACACCTCTTTGCCTGTCACCCCAAATTGCGTGTTCCATGTCCCTGCCTCCCACCAGCCTGTGCCCCCCGTCTCCGCCCTGTCACTCCCCAGTCCTCTGTTAGTCCCCCCGCTTCTCCTTATCCCAGAGGCCCTGAGACCTTTGCCTTGGGGGTGAATATAACCCGCCCCCCAGCTTTGCTCGTGGCCCTAATCAGGAATCAGGCCTAGACGGCACTGTCCTAAGTTATGACACTAACGACCTTGCCCCCTGAGGCATTTCCGGGTGCCTGTCCTGTTTCTGACCTACCTGGCTGTAGACCGAGCCCATGCTCTCAGGTGATAACATCTTACCTTCCATCCCTGTCCAGAGATTCTTATTTCATGAAACTTCTTTTTACAGCCATCTTCTTGGTAAAATATATGTGGATGTTGAGGGATGCTTGTACTGTATACTATTAGTGTTGGGCCAAAATTAAAATTCCAAAGGCATTTCTTTAGGATATCAGATCCTTTGACGATGTATTTCTGATTGTTGAATTGGTTGGTGTCCTAAGAGGAAGGCATTTTAAGTAGTGCCAGCCTAGAAAATGTCTTGTTCAGTTTGCTAATGTGATTTTCTCTGTTTTTTCTTCAAATCGCTCTTTTGCTCCTAATACTCCTTTTGATTCTAAAGTAGGATGCCCAGTTAAATTTGAATTTCAGATAAACAATAATTTTTTGGTAGAAGTTGCATGAGCATGCTGTATTTTTATTTGGTAACCCTGGCAACCCTGCTTTAAGGGTCTCTAAGGTTTAGAGCCAGTGACATGAAGTCCAGCATTCGCTCTCTTAGAGAGTTGGTGCCAAATGCTGTGGTAAAGTGGGTAGTGACATGAAATCAGACTGGGTCTGCCCTCACCGGCCTCGTGGCCCTTGTGAGGCGCCCAGCCTCTAGGGCCTCGTTTTCTTTATCTGTCAAAACTGAAGATTGGATTAAATGGCTCCTAAATTCTGCGCTTAAAGTGATTCTCAGATTTTCCCTTCTCAGTATATTAGTAAGCATAAAGTACTAAAAACGAAAGGTTAGCGGGAAGAGTAAGTAGCTAGGTATCATAAATGTCCATATACACGTACAGGTCACTAGCGGGTTCATGATAACCGTGGGAATGAAGAGGGTACGGCCTGCGAAATGCAGTCACGTGGGCGGGGCCTTCGAGGGCTTCATGGCAGCGTTTGCAAAGTAGGGCACTCGGTCACAGGGAGTCCTACCCAGGCGGAGACATTAAGCTGCAGGTAAAAGGCAGGTTTGGGAATAGTGAGGAGACCATTGGGTATGTTTTGAAAGAGCTGTGAATTCACGGGTTCCTATTCTTAAGCTTAGAATAGTAACTATATAGAGAGTAAAGTTTGTTTCTCAAAATATTAAAGATACATGTGTACTCCATGTAAGATTTGCCACTTCTTAAGGAGGAATATTGGTGAGGTGTTCTACAGGGGGGTGGGAATTGGATGAAAGAATCACCTTTGGAGAAAGGACATTCACTGAGCTCTAATTGCTTTTCATTTAAAGGTAGACTCTCAGAATAGACTGCACTCCCCCTGTGAGAGGAGGTGTGTTCTCTGCTCCAGTCCCTCAGCCCATGTGAATTTCCACCTTGCCAAAGTGCCTTAGCAATTAAACACCGTAACCCACTTTTTTGTTTAACTCCAATTCTTCAAACAGCTCATGAGATACTATTTGAGAAAAGTGTTCTGAAGTCACATATGTTTGGGAAACGCTGCCTGGTCTGTGCCCCTTTAAGAATGTCACAACTGATTTAGTACAGTAAACGCCCAGTTAAGAAGCCTGTCTAGCTGTTCCCCAAACATACTTGATTTTCTAACTCTTTTATGAATGATATTTACTAATATCTCATAGAATTAGTGTTCTTTGGAGCCTATTTGGGAAACATTAATTTGTAACATTGTAATTGATTCAGCTATTTCATATGTAGATAAATATATAAAACAGACACTTGATGTTCTAATACAGCACATCATTCGCAGATGTATTATTTAGTTTGAAAAAGGAAACCTTGGTTTCCTTTTTCATACTATCATTTTATTTAAATAATTGTGAAGACTGACCTACCTTGTTTAGAATTCTACCCCTGAGATTCGTCCTATTGCTATAATGTATCCTGTGTGCGCTGTTGTGGTCCCTGCTCATTAACTCATTTCCTTCTCTTGCCATCATACCTTCTCTCTTTCACAGTCATTTACTCCCCCTTACTGCTAACACAACAGCCCAACTGTGGAATATATCCCTGTTGTATTATCAGCTTGTTCAGTGAAGTTGAGGGAGGAACCCAGCATTTTAAACATTTTTAAAATTCAGAAATGGTACCATGATTTTTTTCTGCAAGCAATATTTTATAAAGATGATTTGGCTTGAAGAGACTGATGTATTACATGTTCTAGTACCATGGTTTTAATCTTTGCCTGAGAGTGCTGTAAAAATTAGATTTCTCCACCAGCTTTATAGATCAGTCGTCCGTGTATTTGGACACAAGACCCTACAAAGATCTGGATTGGTGTAGACTTCATAGGACTTTTTAAGAACATTTATTTTAAAATATTTCAGACTTAGAAAAAATTGCAAGATAAGTAGAAGAACCTTATCTACTCTTTACCCAGATTCATCAATTTAACATTTGCTCATATTCTCTCCCTCTCTCTCTCTCTCTCTCTC
>NW_017731387.1:4138146-4180370 GCF_001890085.2 Hipposideros armiger
CTCTCTCTCTCTCTCTCTCTCTCTCTCTCTCTCTCTGTCTCTCTCCCCATATGTGTGTGTGTTTATGTATGTATACATTTGTGTGTACATATATACACACATACACATTATACATACAAACATGTATGTGAATTTCTCTGAAACATTTGAAAGAGGTTGCATACATCATACCCCTTTACCCCTTAGTACGTCAATGTAGATTTCCTAAGAACAAAGCTTTATACAACCACATGCAGGGAATTGAATGTCAGCGTGACACTCGGATCAGACTGACAGCCTGTGTTGTAGTTTGGCCAGTTGCCCCGACTGCACCTTACACACTTGTCCAGCACAAGAGCCAGTCCAGGATCATGTGACATATTTATTTTGTTTTTTGTGTTTTTTTTTTTAGCTGAGCCATCCTGCCACCTGTTGGCAGCTCAGCTGGGGCCGGACATCGAACCGCTGTTGCTCAGAGCTCGCACTCTTGAGTGAGCTCTAAACCAACTGAACCACTCGGCCAGCCCCATGTGATGTATTTAGTTGTCATATCTCGGGTCTTGTTTAAACTGAAACAGTTCCTTCGGTTTGCATTTTTGTTCATGACCTTGACGTTTTTTGAGAATACAGGTCATTTTCATAGAATATCCCTCAATTTGAGGTTTTCTGATATTTCCTCATAGTTAGATTAAGGTATGCTTGAATTTAGTCTGGAATACTGTGTAAATTGTTCTATCCAAAAACACGTGGTCTCCATTTCCCCCACCACCACCACCCCCATGACGTCAGGTTGGATCAGTTAGTTAAGATGTTGTCTGGTTTCTTGACTGCGTGGTTATCATTTCCCTTCTGTAAGAAGCGACTGGAGACTGTGACTGTCCTGTCCTGCCTCCGCGTCTCCCCTCACTGATGTACCTGCCTGAATTCGGTTGTACTGTGATGGTCACAAGATGATCATTGTCTAACTCCACCTTTTCTTCTGTGCTTAATAGTAAGGATTCTGTTATAATCAAGTCTGTTCTCATCTATCTGCCTGTCAGCTCTTTATTATGTGTACGAATTGATGGATTCTTACTTAATGGGTTGTAATCTATTTCTGTCCATATGTATTGATAGTTTAAATAAACCTATATATTTTAAACTAAAGTATTAATTAACATTTAAAAAATGTGGGAACGATAAACTTGGAACGCCGCTATCAGAAACTTTACTGTAACTCGTTAATTGGAAATAATTCTGATGAATTTTCCCTTTGCCTCTTGCTTTCCGTTTGTTTCCGCTGCTTCCCCCTGAAGTCTCCTTCCAAATGGTTTTGGAAACTGGTTCCAGTAAGTTTGCTCAGCTACTTCAGTTTTCTCTCCAGAACTGTAATCATAAGACGGTATTGTTTCTGTCTTGCTGGTATAGTCATTTCATGTAATTCTGTTGGTCGCTGCATAGAGATTGGATTTTAAGGTATTTGATCATAATGTACAATAGAAAGATAAGAAAATCTGGCCAAGATTTGGGTTAGAAGCTTTAAAAATAATTTAAAGCATAAGCATCCTTTTGATAACTTTGTCGATATTCACAGACCATCAGTAACTAGCTTAAAAAAAGTATGATTATAGATTCTCATTAGTTTTAATAATTTTAGTAAAAGCGAATATGAGTTGCATGTGTAAATTATTTGTATTTTTAAATTATCTTTTTGAAAGAGTCATTTTCTTTTCAGCCTGAATTGTAGGGGACACTGTGTATGATAAAAAAGGGACGGATTCTGTGTATCTTTACCAGTATTGGACATAAACAATATCCCATTCTTATTAGACTTGAATTGTTGATCTTTCAGGATTAAATCTCAGGGTGAGACCACTTAAGAAGTATTTTACACCCTCAGAAATAAAAATAGTACTTAGAAATACACCATAATGTTGAAAGAAAGTGTGCTGCCCCTTTTAAATGCCAAGTATCTCAGCTCATAGGAAGAACAGGGACTGTCTCCATGCAGTGAGTTGATACAGCACATAGCACGTCCAGGTCTAAAAGACGGTAGCTTCCTGAGCTGCAGATGAACTTGCCGGAGCCGCACATGACTTCACGACGAAAGCTAGGCTACCTGAGGCAGCCGCTGCTCAGCAGTCTCTGTCTGTCCTGAGCCGTAGACATTTACTGCTAATGCTCTGTAAGGGGGAGTGGATGTGTGTGTGTGTGTGTGTGTGTGTGTGTGTGTGCGCGCGCGCGCGCGCACGCTTTGTGCAAAGAGCTACTTGGCAGAGAGCAATAAAACAAGCCCCACAATTCAGTTCTTCTTCCCATGGATGCTCAGCTCAGTCCAGTGCAGCCTGGAGGCTGAAAACAGGCTAGTCCCAGAGATCTGGGGAATCTGAGGCCAAACCCAGCTCATTTGGAGGATTTCCAAGGACTGCTTTGTTTCTTGAAGAAAGTAGTGTGAGGACCTAGAACTGTGCTCACAATGCGAGAGGGAGCCGGAGGCCGGCCTGTTCCTCGGGTCCTCTCTCCTTCCCTCCCCTCTCTTCTCCCCTTTTTTATGGTTGGTTTTTTAACTCCTAGCAACAAAGTGAGGACGTTTTCTAAGGACTATGTAAAAATAATCAAAGAATTTATGTAGTGCATGTATGTCATTTTTTTCTGAATATAGGTACTCTGAGTTTGAATCATATCATTAAATATAGATGTCTAGCCTGCACCAGTTAATAAGAGCGAGCTCCTCTGAAAATCTTCAAGAGGGAAACCTTCCATGGTTCTTGTTCTGGGGTAGCCAGTGAGAGAGAAACGGGGGTGGCTGCCTCTTTCTTCCTGAAGGCATGTGCTTTTCCGAGGGTACTGTGGACAGGCAATCTAGCTTCACCACCAAGCACTAAACGTTCATCCTTTTTCTATTTTTATTCTCACGAAAGTATTTTATTTCATAATTACATTTTAAAATGTAGGGATGACCAGTTTAGATGGAGTTAAAAGAAAAATCAGTTTTGATTAAAAAAAACTATTTAAAAAATAGTAACCAATGTAATCGTACATTTTGCTGATAAAATACTTCAGTATGCATCGTCATACACCTCCAGCGTTCCTTTCTCGGCTTTAGGAGAGCTAACAGCCAGTAACAGCTGCCCTGCAGTCTTTGCTGCTGTGTGCCCAGCGGTGTGCATAGCACTTTATGTCCGGCATCTTGTTACTGTTGTTCCCGTTTCACAGACGGGGAAACTGAGAAATGAGAGCATAAGGAACTTGTCTACGATCACAGACCTAGTAAGTGGCAGCGCCAGGATTGGAACTGGGGTCATCTGTCCTGAGAGCTTGTTCTCTTAACCACTAAGTTTTACAGCGTGCCTCATTTTTAAAGCACTGTCTTATAAATTTTTATCCAGTCATACTGAGCAATCTTTAAAAACTCAAAATCGCCCCTGTGTTTCTGAGGGGGAGCCGAAACCCTTATACGTGCCCTGTTACTGGTCAGTGAAACCTCAGCTGGGAGGGTTTTTCAGTTTCAGAGTTGTCACACTTGATTTGCGTTGTCGTAGCATTCAGATGAGAAGCCAGAATGTCGTGGGGGTGTTAGTCCAGTTCCTCGGAGTGGTGTTTCTAATCCCCGAATTTCCTGTAAGGGTGGTCTTGGATCCTTCTCCCCGACCCGGTTTTTGTAAGTCGGGTGTGCTTTCTGCCCCAGTAGGACCCTCGCTGTTCCCTTGGAGAGCTGGTGGTCCAGAGCAGGCCACCATTAACGTAGATGAACTGTGCACAGAGGGCAGAGCTGATGGTTTGGGTACAGAGTGCTCAAGACCCTATCGTGATGCTTCTTTATTTAAATATTTGGGCTGTGTGTCATTTCATGTAAATTAGCAGGTAATGTTGTAGTAAGTGCTTGCTTCAATGTGAGAGTGCTGCCGCCATGGTTTTCACTTTGGTCAAGTGGTGTCTGGCATTATTTAGAGAAGAGGGATGTTGGTGAGTAGTTCTCATTTCTGTGCGCATATTTTATTAGTGATCCATTAGACCAGAGTACTGGAGTTTTCCTGCATGGTGCTTAGCGCTTCTTTATTTTCACCTCTCTTTTTTTCATATCGTAGGCTCGTTATAGGAAAGAGCAGACACTGCTTAAGCAGCTGCCGTGCATCCCGGTGGTGGAGAACCTGCTGAAAGATGCCACAGACGGCTGTGCTTTAGCTGCCCTCATCCACTTTTACTGTCCTGGGGTTGTCAGGTTAGAGGGTAAGTGTTCCAGGGAAAGACTTCCGAACCGCTGGTAGGTGGTAACAAACGTTTAAGACAATGTTTAATAAATACTAAAGGCTTTCTTAAAAAGGACAGTTCTGTGTAATCCTAAGGAGGATAGTTGAGTGAGGTAGTGCTTGGTTGCTCAGCCTCTCTGTGTAATGACCGCCATCTTTCTCTGTGTGTTTGTTAAAACAGACCCCACTGAATCGCGTATTTGTACTGTCGCTGGTTATGAAATGGGTGTGCAATGTATATATTATAGAAATTAACCCAAATCATCACCTTGCTCTTTTCCTGTTTGAAGATATTTGTTTGAAAGAAACCATGTCTTTGGCTGACAGCCTGTATAACCTGCAGCTGATTCAAGAATTTTGCCAAGAATATCTGAACCAGTGTTGCCATTTTACCCTGGAAGATATGCTGTATGCTTCCTCGTCCATAAAGGTACAGTCAATAATTCTCCTTCCCTTTGTCTGGCTTAATACATACAACTAGATACATAAATGGCCAGCCACTTTAAGCTTCAATGAACTGTAACATCAGTCAAAAGAGCTTTTTAAAAAATAGCTTTTGATTTTTCTGCTTATTTTATGTTTTTGGTTTGTTTGTTTTTTTAAATACACTGTTAGCCACAGGTTTCTTTTACAGTGTAAAGCTGAAGTCATAGTACAAAGTAGATCTGTTGTCCTAATGTTAGCAAAACAGGCCAGACCATTGAATGTTGTGCGTCTCAGATGCTAACCCACAGCCATGGGGGCGTGAAGCAGCCACTGGTCCGTCACCTGCCGCTTCCAGCCTCTCTGTGGACCAGGTCTGGGCAGAGGAGCCCTCAGGTCCCAGAACCTGACACAGAGCTGGGGAAGCGACCACTACGATCGTCTGGAAATGGGCCCATTGGGGAGGACCAGCATCTCAGAGCTGATGGCTCGTGGTGGCTCCCTTCGCAGCCTTCTCCATTTCATAAATGGTGCTGTCACTTGCTGAGACAGAAACCTGAGACGCCCTTAACTCCCCCCTTTCCCTCACCTCCTCCATACACCATAGCCTCCTGGAGCTGTCGAGTAAGAGGTGAGTGTCTGAAAGCCGCCACCTCAGATACGAGAAAACTGAGAAAGCGTGGACCGCCCGAGGATTGTTCATAGTTAGTTGGTAGGAGGGAGCCAGGCATTGAAAAACAGCCACATTTCCCATGGTAATTGTGAAAACTGGAATTTAATATAAGATCTCCCTTATCAAATATTAATCAATTTGATAGTAACAATTTTATTAGATGCCAAATACCCAGAATTTAAAAGGCATGATTTTTTTTTTTTAAGATTTATTGGGGAATTGGGGGGAGGGGAACAGCGTTGGGGAATCGGGGAAAGGGAACAGACAGGTACACAAATTGCTGTTTTGCTCTTAAGTCTAGTTGTGGAGGACATCGCTTCACTGGCCCATGTTGGTATGATCATTGTGCTCTTCCCCGGCGAGGCAGATCGGTCGCCTGTCATTGGTCGGCCGCTCACTGCGGCTCACAGCAGCTCTCCCCAGCTGCTGGCCACTCACAGCAGCCCAACTCCAGGTCGAGCTGTTATTCACCATCTTCGCTGTAGAGGGCACAGCATCACTGGCCCTTAATGTGGGATCCGAGCCTCAGCCCTGCTGCTCAGAGCTGGTGCTCCCAAGCGAGCTCTTAACCAGCTTAGCCACTCGGCCGCCCCAGGCATGATTTATTTTAAATAGTTATAAAAACAGATTTTCTGTAGTCTTTAAATTTACCGGATGCCTACAATTAAAATAATTCTTCATGTTTATAGCTTTTATGATACATGCCTTTAAAGATACAAGCTTGTAGAAGAAATGGGCTCTTGAGGACCCTCTTAATCCTTACTGTTAATTTTAAGCCATTTAAAAAATTACATTTTCAAATAAAAATGAAAGTCAAATAGCATTATTGACATCCTTATTAGTAACTTTTAAAAGTTAGATACATTAAATTGTATAAATGTTTGCAACTTTTAAAAAACTAAATAGGTACATTAAACTGTATAAATAATGTTTTTGTACATTTCAAAATTATTAAGAATTAGCCATAACAACCTAGAGTCTCTGTGCTACTTAGCGCTTGTTTTACTGTTGAGTTCAACATTATCCAGCACATAGATTTAATATTTTTAACTAGACACCTGTTTGCATTTTGGAGAAATTTTTAGGGATCCAGAAAGAACTTAATTATTCTTTTTTAACGTGATGATCTCTCTTCCTCGTGTCAGAGGCTGTTTGTATGTTGGCTTTGGAAGAAGAACGCCTGATACATTGTCTCCGAGTCACACAGTTAGTGGTGGCCGTGCCTGCCAGGCAGGTCGCACCAGCACTCTGGAACTATAGAGAATTAGAATAGTTGTAAATTTTACCTACAGATGCTAATATTCCATCTTAGTTTAATAGCTTGTAGTGGATGTACTCCAGAGATGGGTGAATGACATTTAATCCATGTTGTAATTGGTAATTATCACTACTGTGGGGCCCAGTCTTACCTAACTGTTCTTTTCGTTTCTTGACTCTCTTACACAGAGTAATTATCTGGTGTTCATGGCGGAGCTCTTCTGGTGGTTTGAAGTTGTGAAGCCGTCATTTGTGCAGCCTCGTGTTGTTTGTCCACAAGGAGGTGACCAGTCTTTTAAATTTAAGTGTTTCTACAGCCGGCATGGAGAGTTTCGGCAGCCTTTTAGAGGGAAGCCTGTCGTTGTTTCATATGGCAGCTAGTAGCCTTGATAAATTCCGAATATTTCAATATTTAAACTCACCAAATTCTCTGTGAGAAACAGATGACATAGGACAGAAGAAGAAAATGGAGAGGGTGGCTATGAATTTGAAACCTTATATTGTGGAACTTTTAGCTTGAACTGTTGGTTCACTTTTTCTCTGCATCTTCTACCCCCATCCCTACCTTTTATTCCCTGTTAGATTCTGAGTTTTTAACATTGTCACCAAGAATCCACTCAGATTATGGCTTGGTTTTATTTAATCTGTCATTTGAATATGCCATTAAAGTATATTAAAAGACATATATGTGTGTGTGTACACATGTACATGTATTTGTATATGTATATATGCATGCATATATGTTTTTAAACGTAATAGGTTTTGTGACTATTATGGTATTGTGATCTATTGATTGTACATAATAAGAAAACTAATAATAAAGGGGTTATTATAAAGATCCCTAGAAATATAGAACAAAAATCTTCCTGCAGTTTCTCTAAAGCAAAACAAGTTTTCCACTGCCTTTCATTATAAGACCGAGGTTTATTTCTATGGGGGAGAATGATCTTAAGCTGCGAGGTTGGCCCCGCAAACGCTCTTCCAGCATAACTCTGGGACCAGCTCTCCCCACTGCCAGTGGCTGTCCCGCCCAACACAAAACCTGGTTACCATGCAGCCCAATGCTTAGCTGCTTTCCTTGGCTCCATATTTTAGTATTTTTCTCAGCAGTACCCTTATTTCTCCCCACCTCTATCCTCCTGCCCCAAAAACTTAAAGAACAGAAAGGGATCAGGAAGGAGGGAAAAATATGTAGCCAATGGGAGATACGTCACATGAAAGGGTAGGCCCCTGCGTCTCAGGCACAATCCTGTGAAACGTACAATAAATCGTACGTCATCTGTTCCGTCTCACGCTGCTTAGGGCAGATTGTGCGTGTTGAGCCATTATGCACCAAAGAATTCCTGTAAGGAAGAGAGGAGATCCCTCTCCAAGGCCATGAGGCAAAGTTGGAGGACTTCAGTAATTAACATAACCAACACCTGTACAGCTTTTTACAATTCACGTAGAATTTTCACATACATTGCTTTCATTGATTTCATTTGTGGAGCCCACTATTCAAAATAATTCATCAGCTATTACACTAGGTCTCAAAGGCAAAAAGTAAACTGAGTCTTCTCCAGTTATTTATACAAAAATGTAAACTATACCAGTGGGTTAACTATTAACCAATGACATTCTGTCTCTTTAATTGATGACCAAAATATCAACTATTCCATAAAGAAGCAAAATTAGACACTCAGGTTATTTTTATTTTAAATATCTGTATCTATTTTATGTTAGGCCTTCTTACTCAGTTAAAAGCCAGAACACTTTGAGAAGAGTTTAAAGAAAGTTATTTAAGAAGATAGCTTTAAACACGCTATGATTTCTCTATAAGGAATAATGGAAATTGAGATTAAATTTAAACTTTTATTATTTGTGGTCTAGAATCTTGAAAAAATGTTGGGAACATGCTTCGTACGTCATTTTGAGGGTTTTGCCTTCTTTTGTAGCTGAACCTGTGAACGACCTGCCTTCAGCTACCGCTGCGATCGCTGCTGGAAGGAACACGTGGGACAGTCGCTATGGCCCTGACTTCCCTGCAAGGTAGAACCCAGAAAGGCCTCCTTTCCACATTGCTCTCACTGATGAAATCAAAATAAAATTGTCTCACATTCGAGTCCTTAAATTTTCAGTTGGACTTGGAACTTAAATGTGATTGAAATTTACACTGAAATGAATGTTTCATAAATAGGCTTTTATGAATCATGCTGAGAAGTGGGAGAATATATCCTAAAATCCACATAACCAGCCTAAAACCAAACTTTTACTGCATAACTTGTTTATGATTGAGGACTGCTGAAATGATAGGTAACTCGTAGGCCTCGGGGAGACATTTTTAAATTCTGTTTAGATGTTTAAAATTTTTTACGATTTCTTAATCTTTGAGGCGATTTTTCCTATTGTTCTGTTTGTTCGGAACTGTAGCTGTTAAGAGATCATGATAGAATATTTATTGTAATATTGAATCTTTATCTAATGCTTTAGTTCTTAGTATCAGGAACTGAATTGAAAGCTAAGTAAAAATTTATTATCACAATAATCCTGAATTCTGACCCAAATGTGTGACAGAAACATTAGTATGTTTAAACATGTTTTTCAGCAGATCCTGTAATCAGCTTTCATGTGTATTTATTAGAACCTAAAATTTATATTGACTTTGGACTCCCTAATTTATCATCTGATTTTTTAGATTTAAAATTGACGTATTTTGTGGGGTTTTTTAAAGAAATTCAAGCAGATCCATTAAAAATACAATCAAAAAATTAAGAGTGAAAAATTGAAAGACTTTGTGTATGAATTGTTGGCTTAGCATGAAAATGTGAACTTGAATATGAACTTGTACTGCAGGTGTCACTCACTCCCCTCATTTAAGAGGCTTCTAATGGTGTGAAACCCTCACCTGCTCATATACGCTTCCTGCGGCATTTCCTACAGGCTGAGGAAGCACTTTGTTCCCCTTCCCCCGATTTACCATCATGAATTCTCTCACTACTGGCACTAAGCTTGCTACTCCCTAACTACCCCTGAGACTTACGAAGGGCCCAGGTTAGACTGTTGCCGATCTCGGAGTGTCTGTCTGTTTTTTCCCATGGGAAACTTCTGTCTACATATTATTTCCTCAATGCTATCCTGGGGTGGTAACATTGTGACATTTTCCGGCTTGAAAATTTAGAAAACACTCAGTATTCTAGGTCGTAACTCTTGAACCATGAAACCTCTAAAATCTCTGAACCTTTCCACTTGAAGAGTAGATTATTCCATAATTATGACTTAGGGACCTGAGTGGATAGCCTCCCACGTTTCGGACACTGGAGGATGTCTGGAAGACTCGTTTTTTCTGCTGCTCAGACAGCCGAGTGGCCACCTTCTCCCATTTTTTCTAGCAGAGCTTTCTCTAACCAAGAAAGAGGTCTGAGTTCCTTCCTTGGAGAGACATTGTATAGCTGTCATTCTGGGGCCCCAGTAACCCTCATATTTCATCTACAAGTGGCATTGCACCTAAACAGTGGTCTTATGAGGGAAAAAGGAGACATAGGAAGGAGAGAGGCAAAGCAGAAGACAACTCTAGCAGCTCTTCTGCACACTTGGCTTCCAGCCTGTCCAGGAGTTACACCAGATCAGAATCCCCTCTGCGGATATGAAAATGAGGCGACTCATAGGAACGTGCAGGACCTTAGCCGTGATGTGGGAGAGGAGGAAAGGGAACGCATGTTCATGACTTGCTTGCCTGTACGCAGGATCCCCCTCCCGTCACAGGTGTGAGGCAGAGTAGAAAGTGGACATGGTTTCGGAGGGAGGATGATAAGGACAGACATGACGGGGGCAGTGTGAGTATCGCTGACAGTCCCAGCAAGTGGCTACCAGCAAAACGGGGAGGAGACGTGAGGTGCAGCTCAGGGGGAACAGCACGGCCGCAAATGAGCATATGCCTGGGACAGACAATGACATCACTCAAGTTCAAAAGCAAGGCGTGTTGCTTTCAGAAAAGCTCATTAGTTAGGCTTTCATTAAATAGTAAGAGCACAGTATTGTTGCTTACCTTTGAGCTCACCAGTTGACTTGTTCATTTAGTTAAACAATAAAGTGGTCTGAGAGCTGCAGAAGTCACTGTGCCCTGTTCTCCAGTTTATCCCCAGTGGATTGGGGTGGGGATGCTTAGCTTGTCCACCTGACTGCACGTAGGCCACGGCAGACGTAAAACTTAGAAAGAGAAACACCTAATACTGGCCAAGTGTCATTCGAAGTTGAGAGCTAGACCGTCTAATCCCCTGGAAGCGGGTGGACTGAAATAAGACGTAACCAAAGCTCCGTGTCCTCATAGGCAGTGGGGGCCCGGGGACAGCTCGCTCCGTGAACCCTGACGTAACGCAGAGACGCACAGGCAGGCGGCCAGGTCTGCGAGGGTCTGGTACACCTGCAGCGTCCACAGATTGAGATTCGACCCAAGTACTTCAAACTGACGGCTTTCATTTTAACTTTTTATTTCTCAGTGTTTCTGTTTGTAAAAAGAAAATAACGTGCCTGTCTGCTCTCTCAAGGACATGGAGGTGGAGGTGGGGGTACTTCAGGCTCTTTGGCTAAAAGACATAAAACACATAGAGATACGTGTAGCCACAGCCAGCCTTTGGTTAAACGCTGTTATGCTTCCTCAATTTTTTTCGTTTAGAGGTGATGGTGTTGTTCCTAATTTCAGCCATTCTGTATAAAGTTTATGTTAAAAGAGAGAAAACGTAACATTTTAAATGTTTTACGTTTCAGTGGTGAAGGAGCTGTTTTTCCACACTCTGCTCGACACTCACGCCCCCAAGCCCATTCGTCAGCCTCAGGTAACGGAGTTGACAAAGCCTAAGACGTGCCGTGTAAATGGGCTAGCTGGGAAATGATTGAGGATAAGTGTAAATCAACCAAATATAGTCTTTTTTCTGAAAAATGTTAGATACACACCAAAAGGTTGATTAGTTTCTTTTGCTTGCTTTTCTTAATAAAAGCATCTCTGTTTCTCCATGTGTACTTATTTTTTACTGCTATTCGTGAATCCTCAAGTATGTAAAATCTGTTAAATTGCTATAAGTTAAAATTTTTTGCATGATGTCAATGGCTTTTTTTTTTTTTTGCATTTGAAGGAGGAATTAGAAGGTCTTCGTCTATGTCTTACGTTGATGGCTTTATAGGGACGTGGCCCAAAGAGAAAAGGTAAACAGAGAATTATTTTTAGTATCTTCACATTATCAAGAAATGCTAATTCTTTGTGTGCGTGTCTCTTTTTTGTCGTTAACCAAATTGGAATGGACTTTTAATTAGTGCCTGAGTTTGACAAGGGCAATGTAGGCAGGTGATAGAGATCAGAGGGGCTAGATGTAAAAGGCAGCCCATAGCCCTAACCTTACCTTGGGGACAGTATGATTGAGAAGCAGGGAAAGAAATGAAGCAGTATAATCAGCCGTCTGTATCTGCGGGTTCCATGGTTTCATCCAACCGCGGATTGAAACCATTCAGGAGAAAGAAAGTCATGTTGCTGACGTGTACTGTGTGTAAGGCCTAGGCAGCTGTGTCCTGCAGGATCTGCAGACTTCTGTCATTGTCCCATAAATGATACAGTGTAGCTATTTACCTAGCACTTACATTGTATTGGGTATTGTAAGTGTCAAGAGATGATTTCAAGTGTATAGGAGGATGCTTGTAGGTTACAGCAAATTCCGCACCGTTTTTCACAAGGGACGTGAGCACCCACAGATTCTGGAGTCTGCTGGGGTCCTGGAACCCAGCCCCACAGATGCCAGGGAACGACTGCAGTGTTAAAAATGGGTCAGTGGTATAAAATCGTTTCTTTTCTGGGATTATCTAAGGATTTTCTCTTTAAATTTGTTTTAGGTCATCAGTGCATGGAGTTTCATTTGATATTTCTTTTGATAAAGAAAATACTGTACAGAGAGCCACTCCAAACCGAGGAATCACTCGTTCTATTAGTAATGAAGGACTTTCTGTGAACAACAATCGTGCATCTAAAAACATTAGGAAAAACCTGTCCTTCAAGCCCGTAAACGGAGAAGAGGAAGCAGAAAGTATTGAAGAAGAACTCAACATCGACTCTGCCAGCGACCTCCAGTCTTACGTGCCCCTTCATGCGGATAAACTAAATTCTAATGAGAACGTTCTTTACGAGCTTCCAAATGGGCCTTTACAGAACAGAGTCCTTCTGGATGAGTTTGGCAATCAGATCGAGACGCCGAGCATTGAAGAGGCATTGCAGATCATTCACGACACCGACAAGTCCCCCCACACACCTCAGCTGGACCAAGTTGCCAACGGCTTCTTTCTTCACAGCCAGGAAGTAAGTATCCTGAACTCCAGCGTCAAGCGGCGCCAGGCTAGTCCTGAGGACATGACTGACACGAGAGGCGCCCTGAGCCCCATAACTGACACCACCGAGGTGGACACTGGAATTCACGTCCCTTCAGAAGACATTCCCGAGACCCTGGACGAAGACTCTTCCCTGAGAGATTACACTGTGAGCCTGGACTCGGACATGGACGACGCGTCCCGGTTCCTCCAGGAGCACGAGCGGCGGGGCAGCAACGCCAGGGAAGCCCTGAGTCCGTGCCCGAGCACCGTGAGCACCAGGTCGCAGCCCGGCAGCAGCGCGTCTTCCAGCTCCGGGGTGAAAATGACCAGCTTTGCGGAACAGAAATTCCGGAAACTGAACCATACTGATGGCAAAAGCAGTGGAAGCAGCTCCCAGAAAACGACCCCCGAGGGCTCGGAGCTGAACATCCCGCACGTGGTGGCGTGGGCGCACATCCCGGAGGAGGCCAGCCTTCCGCAGGCCCGGGACACCACGCAGCTGCTGGCCTCCGAGATGGTGCAGCTGCGGATGAAGCTGGAGGAGAAGAGGCGCGCCATCGAGGCCCAGAAGAAGAAGGTGGAGGCCGCCTTCACCAAGCAGAGGCAGAAGATGGGGCGGACAGCCTTCCTCACTGTGGTGAAAAAGAAGGGGGATGGGATCTCCCCGCTGCGGGAGGAGGCAGCGGGGGCAGAGGACGAGAAGGTGTACAGCGACCGGGCCGAGGACAAGGAGGCGGACAGAGCGAGCGGGCGGAGGAGCAGGTCTCTGGTGGACATAAAGGAAAGCACCGACAGCCCCCCGGGCAAGTGGCGGAAGTCGCCAGCCACACCTGTGGACCCCGAGAAGCAGTGGAGCCTGCCGAGCCCCTCAGAAGAGACGGCAAACGAAGGGGAGATTCTGGAGTACATCAAGTCCATCGAGAAGCTCAACTCGTCTCTGCATTTCCTGCAGCAGGAGATGCAACGCCTGTCTCTGCAGCAGGAGATGCTCATGCAGATGAGGGAGCGACAGTCGTGGGTGATCTCCCCACCCCAGCCCTCCCCCCAGAAACACGTCCGGGACCTTAAGCCCCCCAGGCAGGCCTGCCTGTCACCTGCCAGCGCCCCATTCTCCTCAGACTCCCCTCGTCCTACGCATCCATCCCCACAGGCTTCTGCGAGGAAAAGCACATCTTTCTCGGTCAAAAACCAAAGGACTCCTCGGCCAAATGAGTTAAAAATAACGCCCTTGAATCGAACGTTGACGCCGCCTCGGTCTGTGGACAGCCTTCCTCGGCTACGGAGGTTTTCACCGAGTCAGGTTCCCATCCAGACGCGGTCATTTGTGTGTTTTGGGGACGATGGAGAACCTCAGGGAAAGGAGTCCAAACCCAAGGAGGACGTCAGGAGGGAGGACGACGCCAGGCCGGCCTCGGAGCAGCACGCGCAGAGCCCGGAAGCGAAGGAGATGAGGCCACTGGAGGCGAGCGTGGCGGAGGTCCTGTCCCAGCCCGTCACCGAGACCGTGTGTCTCACGCCCGGTGAGGACCAGCTGGGCCCAGGCGCAGAGCCTCCCGCTCGGCCCGCTTTCCCGCCTGCCGCTCCGAAAAGCGTGAACCTGATTGAAGTTTCCCTCTCAGACTTGAAACCCCCCGAAAAGGCCCATGGGTCTGTGGAGAAAGATGACGGGGAAAGTGACAAAGAGCAGTTTGACGACGACCAGAAGGTGTGCTGTGGATTCTTTTTCAAGGTAACGGCCATCGGGAGAGTTTGCGGCCTCGTGGGTGGGATTGTTTGTAGGTTGACACACTTGCTTCTCCCCGCAGCGGCCCCTGTTGTTACAGATCTGCCATCAGCCCTGAGCTGGACTGGCCCCTCCCCTTGGTACCTCGTGGTTTCTAGAATAGTCATCTTCCACCGCAGCCACGGGACATGTTTACATGCGCCGTCTTGGCTCCTCTGGCTCTCTCACAAAAGCCTTTTAAAAATTAAACTGTTCAGATCTCTTCATGTGCTACTCGAGATAAATCTTCCAAGAGCGTAACTCCAGTGGAACTTCTTTGTAGCCAGAGAGCTGAGAGCTGCCTTTCCAGCCCCTCGGCGTCACGCCCGCCCATTTGCCCACCCTGCTCCCGTCACTTGGATTGTGTGCCGTTCCTTACGACTGGCTTCACGCCCACCTGTGCGCGAACCCTTTGTAGCTCCTTCCATAGATGGTAACTGTTTCCTCCATGTGTCTCTGCTGCGTCCTAAACACACTCGGCGCAGTACCTGCGACCCACGCTTTCAGCTCTTTTGTTGTGATTTGCTCATGTCCTGGGCTCTCAGACCAGGAACGCCGGCAGGCACCACAACCCTTTGTCCCCAGCGCGCAGTGAAGTCCCAGCCCCCGGCACGGCGTATGCAGTGTGTTAGGTGCTGACACATAAATGTCCCAACGGCCGTGTCTCCCGACTTCACTGCGAGCTCATCACTCTGGGCCCCTGCACCAAGCGCGCTCCCCGCGTGGCCTCCCAGCTCCTTAGGCTAAGACGCGCTTCTGTTCCACGGTTAACATCTGTGCCCGGCACGGTGCTGTGACCACGTCAGACACCAGGAAATGCGTGCTGAGTTCATTGTTATGCAGAGCCTGTCAGGTAGGGACCCACTGCCAGAGTGCGTGCTTTCCTGACGCTGAAGCAGTCTGGAAGCTTCTGAGAACTGGACTGTCCCGGAGGGTCAGGCCAAAGCTGAGGCCATCCCAGGAGGCCGACAGGCCCTGACCCGGCCTCAGCAGGATGGCCGAGCTCCCTCCAGAGGCCAAGCCTACCCAGAGCTCAGGCCAGCAAGCCACTGGTTGGGGCCTGGACTGTGAAACACGGCAGGGGTTTCATTTGTGTGGCGTAACTCAGGCAGCCCGCTTTTTGCTGCTTTTTCTCTATTGAGCATGTGTTTTAAATACCATTTAAATGCAATGTTTTTTAAAAATTTGCGCAAACTCCCCGCTCAAGTTATTAGGGTCCAAATAAAAGCTGTGCATTTTTTCCTTCTTTGCTAACTTCCTGTGTTTTAAAAATGTGTAATTACATGTTTGTGTCCTTCGTTACTTGATAGAACTGGCACTACTTTAATTCATTTCTTCCTTTATAATTTCTGGAACATATATGTACACATATGGTGTGGGGTTGGAATAAGGTTGAATAGATAGTTCGTATTTTCAGTTATAAGCATGACTACAGCTGAAATGAGACTATTTGTACCTAAAACATCATCTTCCTCAATGAAATCGGTTCTCAGGATGATCAAAAAGCAGAAAATGACATGGCAATGAAGCGGGCGGCTTTGCTGGAGAAGCGGCTGAGGAGGGAGAGAGAGAGCCAACTCCGCAAACAGCAGCTGGAAGCGGAGACGGAGCATAAAAAGGAGGAGACCAGGTGAGGCTGGGCACCGGCGTCCAGGGCCAGGTGAGGCCGGGCGTGCAGGCGTCAGAGAGCCGTGCGGGGGGGCGGCTGCTCCTCAGCGTCTCCCTGGCACGCTCTCCAGGCGTTTGCAGTGTATAAAGACAACTGAACTAATGCTGATTCCTGGTGCTTTATAGATGTGCTTTTATTTCCCCAAAGTATTACTTAACTGTGTATTTTAATCCTAAGTTTGAACCATTTCGAAGCAATTTCTTCAGAAACATTAAGGTAACTTCACTGGGTTTTACACACACACACACACACACACACACAATTTTTTAAAGTAGTTTTTTATAAATGGTATATTTACATATCTTTTAATGACCTAAATTATCTCAAGTATATTTTAAATGAACCATTTTTCCCAAGGTACTAAAATATAATAATTCTGCCTTCTCACATAAATACAGTCTCCAGTGTCTGTTTTCTGTTCTGTGCAGAATAAGGAATTTAACCATTTGGTTTCTTAGGCGCAAAACCGAGGAAGAACGTCAGAAGAAAGAAGATGAGAAGGCACGGAGGGAGTTTATTAGGCAAGAATATATGAGGCGCAAACAGCTGAAGCTAATGGAAGACATGGATATAGTGATTAAACCCCGTCCTCAGACAGCAAAACAGAAAAAACCGCGCCCAAAATCTATTCACAGAGATCACATTGAATCCCCAAAAACACCCATTAAGGGCCCTCCAGGTAACCAGCTTGTTGTGCAGAGTCTGTTCATGAGCAACACCAGGCTGGCTTGTCACCCTAACGGGGTTGTGCTAAACGGGGTCCCCGCTGAGAGTGCATGGTCCTGGCCCGGGAAGCCAGATGGAGCAGCTGTCGTGCTGTGACTCACCGTGTGTTATGTGTGAATGCATATATTCCACAGGACAGACATGAGCGCTAAAGCCAAAGCATCCAACTTACATACTAACCTCTTAGGGAGCTCTGCCCTCCGATATAACCTCCCTGAATCACTAACTTCCTGTCCTTCCCATTCTCATAAATGGAAGGACAAATGTGTGCATGAAATAGACAAGAAACACATCGCTGTAGTAAGGAATCCGAGGCCAAGACTTCATGAGTTTCTCCTGTAAGAGAGAAATGTTCAAAACCCTAAATTCATAATTTTTAGAGTTGAGAGGATATCTTTTTTTTTAATTTAACCTGCATACTTTTTTTTTTTTTTAATATTTATAAAAACTAAACATCGTGGAAAATTTTAGGGAATTCCCATAGTTATTCTAAAACTGAGGAAAAATAACATAATTCTGCCTTTTCTAACAATGAAATCGTATTGACTGAAATTGGCAAATTAATTTTTCATCTAGGAATTAGATATTTCTAAATATATATATATTTTTTGGTTAATTTCTTTTGTTAATTTTCTTCTTGTCAACTTTTTTCTTATAATCACCATATCACGTCTCATATTACCACTTTCCTTTTGGAATAAATCCTAACAGCAATTAGTTTTTTCATTATTTCTCAAAAGTAGGTTCTTTGCTAATTTTAAATGAATTGTGCATATATGCATGCAAGCATATTATGTACTTAAGAGTAAAAAGAAGGAAACTGCAGAACCACAGAAGCTTGATTTTCATAAGCCGGTGTTATCTGATGAACAGACTCTTTTTCTAGTTGCACCTGTTAAGTTTCTGGTTTTGTTTTCGTTCAGGGTCACGAATTTATCGTGTTTTTTCAGTCTCCAGCCTCTCCCTGGCATCACTGACCACGGGCGATAACGAGAGCGTGCTGTCAGGCAAGAGGACACCCAGGTGAGCCCTTCCAGTCAGCACCTCACAGGAAAGAGCGTGCTCCCTGTAGTTATTCTGTAGTTTGTGATACTCATAATCAAAGTTTTTATAAGTTTTGCTGATTAAAACAGTTTGGGTTCCGTTAAAGGAAATTTGTATATAAAGAGATCTATTCACCTTTCACTGTTTGTCTTTCAGAAGCTTAGAATTACCGATATTGATAAGATGCTTCTTATTAACTATAAGTCACTGACAGTAATCGCCGAATGGCTGCGATACAGTCACAGTCTGTGGAGATAGAAAGTTCGCCAACCACGCAGTGCCAGCCTCCGGCTAATTTCCCACCTGATAGAAGGAGATTTCCCCCATTGGAATAATCCCACAGCCGTTGCCTGTGACGTAGGAAAGACCTCTTTTGTACTCTTTCCCAGGATGTAGATCGGAAGCTAGAAGTCAGCATTTTGTTACCTTATGTTGTAAAACTCACATGAAAGAAAGGACGTTTCTAGCGAACTCATCAGCTTTGAGTTCTAATCTTTGCAGAATTCCCCCATCCTGTTGTGTGCATTTCCAGCTTTCATGTGAAAAACGTTCATTTCTTCAGTCAGCAGGCCCTGTGGGGCACCGCCTGCCATGTGGGCACTGGGGGGTAGCTGTGAATAAGACAGTGATCACCATCTGTTTATAGTTAACGCCTCGAGCTTGATTGGGGCTGGTTCCCCCACATATACCTTTCTGACCCCCAGTGTCCTTTTTCTGATTGAGACATGAGAAATATTTTACTTACTGTATAGATCAGAGTCTGTGGAAGCTTTCCTATCTCCAAGCCGTTGTGGCAGTCGGAATGGAGAGAAAGACTGGGAAAACGCATCGACGACGTCTTCAGTGGCGTCTGGAACAGAGTACACAGGTCAGTGTCTGTGTTTTCAGGAAACGTTTTCACTTAGCGCAGGACCGAGACTAGCCATGGGGTCTGCTAAAGAAGGCTTCACTGGCTTGCCTCTGGTCTCAGCACAGGAGACTGGTCAAAGCAGTGACACATACAGGTCCGCGTAGGGACGTAGGGACTTGTCCCAGGTGACCTGAGATGAAGTTCCAATCAGAACGATGCCCCTTCCCCTCCTTGTCTCTCGGAGCTGCTGGCTTTTCTGTATTGTGGTTTGGGTCTGAAGAAGCTGTAGAGAGCCTGTCAGCGGTGCACAGGTGCTGAGCTCTGAGCAAAGGCTGGACTCCACGAAGTGCTCTCCCTAACACTGGGACTCCAATTCTAGCGCTGTGCGTCTTTAATAAAAGTGCTAAGAGGCTGCCCTGGACCTGGAGGGCAGCCAGCCTCACGTGTTCCCAGCAGGTCCTCTCTGAGCCTCTGGCTGGCGAGGCATTACTGAAATAAATGCAAATTGAGGGGTAGAATGAAAGGAAGAAGACTGCGAATGAAATGAAGCAGGAGAGGAAACGAGAAGTAATGGGACGTCAGGAGAGCGCGCGTGGGCCTCGGCGTGCCTCCACGCGCTGGGCCTGGAGCTGGGAGCCGGGTGGCCCACGCGCGCTCTCCGCGTGTGCTGCGCTCTGGCTTCTCAGCCAGGCTGACAGCCTGTAGGGTGGGGCCCGGCTGGTGTCTCCGTGACTCCCTCCACTTCTCCATGCCCGTTCAGACCACGCTAGCCAGACACTGTTCTAAGCCTAGGGCGCGAGTTCCAGCTGTGCAATGGACCAGCTCGCACAGTTGGTGGGCATCACGGCAGCTGCAGAACCACAGGCAGCTTCAAAGCGGCTCCACAGAAATAGGTAAACTACACATCAGGGTGACTGTTTTCTTTCCCAGAGAGCTGGCTTCTGAGCCCACCAGGGAGGGTCAGGCCCTGTCCTGGCCTCACAGGGCAGGTCGGTCGGCCTCAAGCAAGAGGGAGCCTTCCTGATAGAATGTTCCAGACAGCGGCAGAGGTGCTTCTGTGCTTTCCCTACTGAGGAGCACAACTGGGGCAGAAAATGCTAAAACACCACAGGTGGGGAAGAAGAAAAACACGAAGGTTTTCCTTGACTTTTTAAAAGCTTAAGCTGCTCATGGACCCCCTCTGCTCTAAGCACCCCGATAGCCTCAGCGGACTGGCGAGAGAAGGTGACACAGGCAGTGTGACAGTTACAGCTCCCCAGGGCAGCCTCCGGAGGCAGGAGCATCCTGCAAGGGACCTGAGTGCGTAAGCGTGTCTGACTGTGGCCTAGCCGGCGGGCCTCAGGCACAGGACTGGGTGTTTCCCAGTGGTTCATCCGAGTAGGATCAGGGACGCCATTGGAATAGAGTGGCACTTCTGACTTAGGAATGCTGTTTTTATTATCGTCCAATTCTTACCACAGGACCAAAGCTCTACAAAGAACCCAGCGCAAAATCTAATAAGCACATAATACAAAACGCTTTAGCTCACTGCTGTTTGGCTGGAAAAGTAAATGAAGGTCAAAAGAAAAAAATACTGGAGGTAAGTGTGACTGCGGGAAAATTAAATTTCATGCATTCTAAAATGGGGGGAGTCTTCTCTCTCAGCCCAGAAGACGAGACTCAGAGGCTCTGAGCGTTTCAACAGCGCATGAAAGACCTGTGGCTGTTTTTAGGTTTATTAGGTTTCATCCACTTCCAAATGGGGTTCTGGGCTTACGTGATGGTATAAGATGATAGACGATCTTCCTGCCCAGACTCACTCACTCACGTTTCATGAATGCGCGTAACATACCCTTCCTTTTCCGAAAGGAAGCCGTGTCGCAGAGATGAGGCAGGGCCTGGTTGGTGAGGTGGCGACAGTGTGATAAGGTCAGAGTTAGCAAGTGCCTCGGCCTAAGCTGTCTGCCTGCTTTCCAAGTCAAGTGTCTCTGCTTTCATAATACAGCCTTATTTTGGCTAAGAATTTACGTTTTAAATTAAATGTCATCAAAGGTGACCAAGAAATGTGCACAATTATTCTGTGAAATGTTTAAGGGTTTCTATTGGTGTTTTGTTTTTGTTTTTTATTCCAAAGGAAATGGAGAAGTCAGATGCCAACAACTTCTTAATCTTGTTCCGGGATTCAGGCTGTCAGTTCAGGTCGTTGTATACTTACTGTCCAGAAACTGAAGAGATTAATAAACTGACTGGGATAGGCCCTAAATCTATCACGAAAAAAATGATCGAGGGGCTTTACAAATACAATTCTGACAGGAAGCAGTTCAGCCACATACCCGCTAAAACACTGTCTGCCAGTGTCGATGCGATCACCATCCACAGCCACCTGTGGCAGACCAAGCGACCAGTGACCCCCAAAAAGCTCCTGCCCACGAAAGCGTAGGAGCCAGGACGCACGTGCTGAACTGCGCTTCGTCTCTCCTGCCTGTAGAGAGCCTTTCTCGTTGCCGACAGACTTCTGTGCACTGATATGGAACACGAGCTCTGTCGTGAGCAGCCGGCATGTAAACCAGAGTTCGGGGGCGCACAGGGTCCTCGCGGAGGCGGTGTTTGGCTCGCAGGCGGACACGCTGTCATCGGGCTCCCTTGCTCGGTGCCAGACACACTGACACACTGAATTCTCAGACACTAGGTGGAAAGATGGCTAAGGTTACAAAGTCTATGTTTTATTTGTTGCTTTTTAAAAACTTTTAATGTATGTGCTTGTCTTCAGATGATTTATTTTGACATTTTTCTCTCCTTGGGGGTTTATTTTAAAATGACTTCATATTTTATTCCACGTGGAGATCATGAGCGTAGGAAATAGGCCTTCCCAGGGAACTCGCGTCTTTCTCATGATGCTGAGAGAAACGCTAGTGTTTAGTCTCACAGTCACCCTCCTGTTTTAATGGTGTTAGATATGGGCAAGAATTATTCTGCTAAGTATTTACAACCGTATTTATTATTCACTCAAGTATTAACATTTCTCTATTAATGAGAGGAGTCGTGAAGAGCTGCTGGTAGGTTCGATCCCCACCACAGGAGCTTAACCAAGAATGTGTTATGAGAAGTTGCTGATTGAATCAGTGTTGTTTTCACCCCACTTCTGGCCAACTCAGTATAACTTAGATTGTTCCTTTAGCAAAAAGGCTTTCTACCCCTTTTCAGATGTCACTTTATAAGTTGGCAGAAGTGAATGACACTTTGAGAGTAGTCTTTTGACCTGAAGATGTAAGACCTCCTGCAGCAAATTCCCAAGGGTCTTTACATCATATTTATAACTGATAAAAATTATATCTAGAATTTAAACTGTACAAAGGGCTATATTTTAATTTTATCATAGCTTCACATTATTTTACTTATATTGAGTTTTTCTTCTTTTTTGCCCTTTTCAAGTGGAACAGCTTAGATTAAGTGCACACTTGAAACCTTCTCTATGTGACCTTTGTCCCTTTAACAGTGTATCCAGAGGGTTAGTTGGGGAAAAACTTCATTCTCAGGAATAGACTTGAATGATTATGTGACCCTGTTTCAGTGTTGTGACAACTGTGTAACTTAGGGGAACGACAGTATTGTGTCATAAGTGAGATGCGTGGTTTGTTTTCTTTCGTGGGAAGTAGAGACTAAAATATATGCATTTCTCTAACTGAATTGCTTAGAGAAATAATTAATATCTTATATGATGTATTTACTTATTTTAAAAAAAGAATAGGAATGAGATGTCCCTGAACTGTACTTTTCTATTATACGGCCTGTAGGCGTCAGTGCATCTGAGTTACCAACATTTTCTCAAATGCTGTCAATATTTTACTGTAATTTATGTTCTTATATTTATGTATATTTGTTAAAACTGTAAAAACTTTCACAGATTTTTTTCCAATACTTGTGCAAGATATACGTGTGGCTCAAAACTATTTGTGATCTACTGTTTGCATGTCAGAGACCGGGATATGTAACTCTTATATTTTAAGTGTATACATATTGTGTATATAATATATGAATATTAAAAATGGGGAATTGCACATCTTACCTTTTAGACAACAGTTTCTATCACCATTAGAAGGAAATAATTCAGATAATGTTTAGATTAAGACTGGTTTACAAAAATAGTAAATGAATCTAATCAAAATGTGATAAATAATCCTCAAAAGGAGAATTGGTAAGCATTTTACATTACTAAATTTGTCCTTTTCTGCCAGATTTCCCTCATCCAAGCCACTTTCTTTATGATGTTACTTGGTCATTCAATTTTTAAAAATTGGATGCAAGACAATGGAGGAAGTATTGACACTAAACAGGACCACCCTTCGTTCTTACACGTACGTGTGTCCGACCGTGAATGTCCGTGACGTCTAAGGGTAGAGTGTGGGTATTGCCAGAGTCCATTGCTCCCAGTAGGACATTTGCTTTATTAATGCAGAAGGAGTATGGATATGTTTCTTTAATCTGCAGATTTTTTTTATTATGGTGCAGCTTTTTAAAAAATTATGTTCTAAAAATGTACAAATGAAAATGATACCATTTTATCCAGGCTGGATATTTTCATCATCCTCATTGAAACACTGGTGCTTTCTCATCGGAGGTCAAATTGTTACGGTGATTATTCAGTTAAGTTTGCCAAACCCTTGAATGGTTACCAGTGCAGCCGTCAAATTCTGCCATTTGACACAGCTTCGGAAAGCTCTCAGTTCCTCTCAGCTTTTCGATTTTGTTTTAGAATGACTGTTACAGTGTTTATTTGGCTGTTTAAAGCCAAACTCAGCTTTTTAACGATGGCTTCATGGACAGTGCTGGGCAGCACACACTGTGTGGTGTGCTCATCTGCCACGTTTACAGGTTTCTAAGACGCTGTGCTGTAAAATACCGTCAGGTTTGCTGTTTCCTGGTGGAGTGCAGTTTCCCCTTTCATTTGAATAAAAGCATGGCACCAAATGATTCCTGTTTGTGAGTAAAATGTGTTTGTTTTTTTTTAACAAAAAAATCTTTGAACTTAGGTGAATTCATTATATAGTTTTCCTTCCTCTTAACCTGTGTTTAAATTTAACAATTTGAATATTCATAGAGGCAACTTTTAATAACATTAGACATTGTTTGAATACTGATGTCAGACAATATTAAGACGTCTGTAACCTTCTGTGCTTAGCTCGGTCTTCACAGTGTGTATAAACGTTGGTGGCCTCTCACAGCGATTGTGTCCCTGTAACTCACTCTCTTTTGGTGAATTAATACTTCAATTGTGCCAGAATTTACACTCCGCACCCTTGAAATTGAGTGGCTCCCGAGTGCCATGAAAGGGCGCTCTTGACTGGTACTCTTTCAGTTTCACTTTGATTTGGCCGATTCTGCTCATTGAAACCAGAGCAATTTTTAAAAAAGATCTAATGACAAAGTGACCACAGCAGCACCTTCAGACGACATTTACCCCTGAAGAAACACGGCTTCCCGAGCGCAGGGGCTGCCTGCCTCCAGACCCTGCGCCGGACGCGCCCCAGAGCACGGTGACATGCCGCGGCATTTTCTAATCCTTTCATTTTCAGAATAGAAGTCTTTTCCCTAAGACTCAGCAGCATTAGAGACGTGCGCACAGCAGTGGTGCCCGGGCACCCACACATGACGTGGGTGTGTCCCTGGCCTGGCTAATGGCAGGTCTCAGCTACGACAGGGAGGCGGTTCTGAGAGGGAGCCGCCGGGGCCTTTCGTGCCTGTCGACAGAGAGAGAGAAGGCCCCGTCCCAGGAAGGAGCATGGCTGTCACGCTGTGACCAGGCACCGGAAAAACCCGCCTGTGAACCAGTGTGGAATCCTGGCCTCGGACGTGGCTCGTGCTTGAAACACTGAGCTGTTTCTCCATCAATGGCGGTTTTGGTTTTAGAAGGATAGCTTATGTGTAGGTCAGAAAAACAGAGAAAAAAAGGACTGCTTTTCCATTGAAGAGGAGAAAAGTAAATGAATTCACAAAAAAGCGTTTTAAGACCCACTAAGGTTTTTTTTTGTTTTTTTTTTCCCTAATATGTGAAGCAAAGCTACTAGACTGCTGGTACCTTCCGCTTGAGCTCAGGGAATTATTTCTGGTGGGTGAGGGGGGGCCTGTTGGTGCTGGAACATGGCTGTGGGCACACAGGGCGACACGGCTCATGCCTAGGGCCTCCCGTCCACACTCATACCCGGCCTCACTGACCCCTGACCCTACCGGCTACTCAGTCCTCAGGGTGTGCGTGTGTGTGAGAGAGAAAGGCAGTGTGCTCTCAAACCCCTAGGAACCCCCTCTTTAATATCGCTTTACGATTGAAAAGCTTCCTCAATGGGCTGTCACATGCCCACTTTACAGATGGGGATGATGAGGCTGTAAAAGGTTAGTAACTGTGCCAGGGGCACAAAGCTGGTGACAGCTCACAGCCGGAGTCCAAGCCCTCTGGTTTCGAGTCCCCTCTGCCGTGCCCCATGGTGCAGACACCATGGGATAAAAACATGGAAAGTCTGACAGCTGCACTGCTTGGGAACGGGCCCACCGCGGACGGAGAACAGGGCCGCATGAAAGTGGGTTTCATCTCCTGGCCCAACGCGCTCGCCAGCGTCCGCACGGCAGCAGCTGAAGTCAGACGGCTGCGCCTGTACGTCTAGGCTCATAGGATAGAAGAATGGAGCGAGGCTGCCGTCTCTGCTGCCACATTGGTCCGATTCACTGAGGAAGCCGTTACTGGGTGCAGGGGACCAGGGCACAGGGACTCTTCCATCCAGGACCTCACCGTCAGGCAGGCGTGGAGGGACAGTCCCCAGCAACTGGTAATAAACTGCTCCCCTAGGGACACGGGCCCAAAGCCACGGCCGATTCGCCTCTTCTGGGTGACGGCGAGGTGCTGGTTCCTCAGGCAAGTTCAGCCTATTAAGGGGACTTTATAAAGAACACAAAACTCACGCCATCAGTCACACCCAGCTTCAGACTTGACTTCTGAACCACAGCGACAGCGCTGGTGACAGGGCCCCAAGGCCACCTGATGACAGACTTGTGACCTACACCCTCTTCACTCCGTCAGCCAAAGCGGCCGCGCTGTCGTGTGTGGTGCTCCGTGTTGTCCCCACCACCGGCGGGCCGTCATGTCCCCAGGGCTGAGGGGACCTGTGGAGCCACAGGTACCGAGTCTGTGCCCGGCCTGCCCGACAGTCAAGGCCTCATCACAGGAGTGGTCAGTAGATGCCTGCCAGGCGCCCAGTCCCAGGCCAGAATTCAAAGGCCCCACACCGAGGCTGACGTGTGCTAGGCCACCCCTAAATTCCTGCCACGGATGCTTTTGTCCTCAAACTGGAAACCCCAGGCTGGCCTTCCTGGTCTGACTCCCTCTGGTTCACACTTCACCCCAGGGGACGCAGGCGCAGCCTGAAGCTCCAAACCTCTCCGATCGCCTCTTTCCTTCTCCCTACTGCTCAGTCTCCCCCCGCAGGTGGGGGGCCCGTCTCAGGGCTCAGTCCGTCCTGCCCTCCCAGAAGGCCCTCGGTACCCGCTCTGATCGACGCTCTGGCCCCACCCATGTGTCTAACTGCCATCTCAGCGTCTTCACCTCGGTTCCCCCGTCATCCTCAGCCTGTAACTGCCCAGTGGAACCAAGTCCTTCCTGGCGTGCATCCAGCCACCAAGGCAGGAACCTCCGTCTGCCCTACCCCTCCCACCTCCTGCCCGGGCAGCCAGCAGGCCCCATCAGGTGCTTTCAGTCTGATCCTCATCTCCACGGTCACGGCTCCGTGTCACACCTACATTCTGTGAGAGCCACCGGCAGGTCTTCCCTAATCCCCTGCACCCCCCACCCCCACCCCCAAACCGTCCTGCCAACCATCCCTCACCTTTCCTAAAGTCCGGATTTCCTCGTGAACTCCGGGCACCTTCCGATCACCGCACAAAACTCACTCCTCACATCGAAGTCTCAGGGCTTGGCCCCAGCTCGGCTTTTCAGCAACGCCAGGGCATCTTCCGGAAATAAGCACCCAGCAGCATGCCGGAGCTCAGGGAAACGCACATTTCAAGGTACGTCTCAAAGTAGCCGTGGAAACGAGGCGGTCTGCCGTTCTTACACTTGGCAGGTCATCATTTTATGGTGAGCTGCAGAGGGTGGGGCTGGCCAAGTCCCCGAGAAGCAGACTAGAAAGCTATGTACCTTCTGCTCTGACAGTGGTATAAAAAATACCAATGCAGAGAGTACCTGAAATCGAACGTGAAAAGAATAGGAAACCCCAGAAAAGTGGGATTGTAAACGAATTCTTTTGAAAATGTCCTTCACTGGTTGGAAGTACATTCACCGGGCCTGAAATGAATTTTATTCCAATTCTATAATGGGTTTCGATGATGAAAAGGGTAAATATAATTTTCAACACTTTTCCTAAAGGGTCAAGATGATTTGTACGGAAAAACTAAAACGGGAGGGGTGTGTGTGTGGAAGAGCTTAAATCTATAGCCCACAGGTGGGCTGAAACAAGCCTACGGAGTTTAAGGCATTGGATATTTATTATTATCTCTACCGTCTCAGGCTGGTGCCAATCACTGTGATGGACAGAGAGAAGGCTGAGAAAGAGGGCGGGAGCTTTCTGCTTTACTGTGTTGGCAGCTGGCCTCTGGGGCATCGGGGTGAGAGTTTCTCAGAGCTGACTAGTTTCTCGTCCTTGGGGAGGTGAGGGAGCAGAATCGTGCTGTGAGGGGGGTCTCTGGGAGGCCAGGCCCCGAGCAGTGTCCCCAGTTCTGGCCTTAGCTGCTCCCTTCCGTCCAGACAAGCTCAGGAGGGCCCACAGGGCCGAGGCCCAGCCCAGAGAATCCGCCCTGGGCCACAGGCTTCCCTGGGGTAGGAGACCACAGCCCCAGGAAGCAGGTCTGTGCTTTTAATAAACAACCTACTTCCACTTCCCCACCCCCGCCGGCCGCCCCCTCTGGCTGCCCGCGCATTCTGCTCTTCCTGGCGGGTTCCTCGCTGCTATTCATTTTCCACTTTCAGAATCACTCGTGTTCTCTCGGTGCCCCAGATGGAGGTGTGCCCGGGAGCTGTGACCCTGCCAGCCTTCCAGGGAAGGAGGCTGCAGGCCACCAGCACCCCACCTTCTGGGGGTCACTCGGCAGCACCTGTGTGATCAGACGTTAGAAAAACCTCTCCGACTCTCCAGCAGCCCCTCAGATGTCCACCCCTGGGTGGGTGGCATCTGCCGTTCCCAGCAGAGCCACCCCAGGCCCGCCCTTGACCCCTCTGCTGAGACCTGCGACGTTACACTTCTCTCTCCTTCCTGTCCCCACTGCCCCCAGCACAGTGATGCCAACGGCCCACGGTGAGTCTGTCCCCGTTCAGTGCACAGCTCTGCCAGCGACCTTTTCAGGACAGATGGCTGTGTCGTCCTACTCAAAAATGGCCAGAGGTGCCTCACCACCTACAGAAGGAAATGCAGACCCCTGTCATGGGCGTCCTCTCCTGCCACCATCCTGCCATCCGGCTCTGGTCGCCCTGGGCCCGGGCGCTGCTGCTCTGGCTCACCTCAGCGCCTTCCTGGGACAGACGACTCCCTGGAATGCCTTTCCCAGGTGCTCCCCGCAGGGGCCTCACTGCCGCTCCCCTGAGCCCAAGGGGACTGTTTCGGCGTTTCCCAGCGCGCCTCTGCGCCCGCTGCCTAACCCGGAGCCCCTGGACCCGCCTCACAGGGCGGTGCCGTCCACCTCATGGTCAGCACCAGGTTGCCCAGCAGGTCAGGCACTCGTTCCTGGTGATGGGGGGGGGGGCTCTGGGCGGGCACAGCCAGGAACATGAGTTCCAACGCAACATTTTATGGGGGGCAGGGGGGGGTCTGTCAGACCTCAGTGGCATCACCCAGAATCCCTGCTGCACCCCACCTTCTGGAAGAAGGGCACAGCTTCCCTCACCCCCCAAGGCAGACGTTCTCCCCACTCTTCCCACGAAGCCTCCGCTGACTCTCCCTCCTCTAAGCTCCTGACTCTTCTCTGAGGACCAGTGACCTGGTGCTAAGTTGGGCTCCATCTTGTCGTCTGTCCTGAGCCTCCGGCCGCGGTTTTGCCTGAAGGAGGCAGATGGGGAACAGCTGGGATTTGAACCCCGGGCCCTGCGCCTTCCATCTGCACCACCTGCCATACCCTTCCCCCAGCTTCAAACACTCCCATGAGGCTCCGCGAGGACATGCTTGGGTCAGAAAAGCCGCTCTTTGGGTTCCGACCCCGAGCCCGCATCTCAGGAGACGAACAACCGCTGAGAGCTCTGAGGGGCACCTCCCGGTCAGGGCAGGTGCCCACCCATCCGACCCAGGGCTGTGGCCACAGAGCAAACCCCCTTCTTCCTGGAAGACAGTGGAGGGGCCCAGGCTGGCACCCCGACCCCTTTCTGCGCCCCTCCTGCAGGGTCTGCGCCCTCACCGGTAAAAGCAGACACACGGGCAGCTCTCGCGTGGCAGCGGCCAAGCTGGTGAGCACGGGCGAGGGCTCCCGGGCGCCCACCCGCCCGCTCACGCTGCCCAGGCGGCTCCACTGGGAGGCAGGTGGGTCTCCCGGGCCTGCGGGCGTTCCCTCCACCGCCGCTCCGACGCCCCTCTCCCTGGCCCGGCCCTTCCCCCGGGAATCCCGAGCCGCCGTCTCCACCACACCCTCTGCCCCTCCTCCAGCACCTTCCTGCCCCCCGTCGCCCGGGCCCCGGCGGCAGGAAGGGAGGTGCTGGGCACCGTCCGCTTAGAGCTGCTGCCACCTGCGCCCAGGTCGCCCGCGCGCACAGCTCCCGCCCGGCCATGCCGTCCGCCGCGCCCTGGAGCCCCAGCCCGGGGACGGGACTCTGGGACTACTCGGGGTCGGGCGCCCCGGAGGAGGACGACGAGCCGTGCGCGTCCGGGGAGCTGCCCCACGCCCGCGCCTTCGTCCCCGCGCTCTACCTGGCGGCCTTCGCCCTGGGCGTGCTGGGCAACGGGCTGGTGGTGCGGCTGCTGGCCTGGCGGCGCGGCCCGCGGCGGCTGGCGGACACCTTCGTGCTGCACCTGGCGGCCGCCGACCTGGGCCTGGTGCTGACGCTGCCGCTCTGGGCCGCGGCGGCGGCGCGGGACGGGAGCTGGCCCTTCGGCCCGGCGCTCTGCAAGCTGAGCTGCTTCGCGCTGGCCGCCTCGCGCTGCGCGGGCGCGCTCCTGCTGGCCGGCCTGGCCGCCGACCGCTACCTGGCCGTGGCCCGGCCGCTCCGGGCGCGCCTGCTGCGCTCCCCGCGGTGCGCGCGCGCCCTGTGCCGGGGCGCCTGGGCGGCGGCGGTGCTGGCCGGCGTGCCCGCCCTGGTGTCCCGCGACCTGGAGCCGCTGCCCGGGGCCCCGGGCAGCCAGTGCGGGGAGCGGCCCTCCGACGCCCTCCAGGTCCTCGGGCTGCTGCTGCTGCTGCTCACCTGCGCGCTGCCCCTGGGAGCCACCCTCTTCTGCTACTGCCGCCTGGCGCGCCGCCTGCGCCGGCCGCCGCGCCTCGGCCGCGTCCCCAGGGCCCCGCTGCGCCTCATCTGCGCCGTCGAGGGCGCCTTCGTGGGTTCCTGGCTGCCCTTCGGCACCCTGCGCGCCGTCCTGCACCTGGCGCGCCTCGGGGCGCTGCCGCTGCCCTGCCCCCTGCTGCAGGCGCTGCGCTGGGGCCTCACGCTCGCCACCTGCCTGGCCTTCGGCCACAGCTGCGCCAACCCGCTCATCTATCTGCTGCTGGATCGCTCCTTCCGCGCCCGGGCCTGGCGCCTGGCGCACGGGCTCAGTTCGGCGTCTTCGCGCTCCGGAGACCCCAGCGCCGACGCCCGGGGCCTGGCCGAAAACGGGGTGCGAGCGCTCACGGCGAGCCCGGCCCCGGCCGGCCCCTAGCGGCTCCAGCCCGCACAGCCTCGGCCCCAGAGCCTCCTTCACCGACTGTCCCAGTGCTTCCTGAGCTCGTCCAGCCAGGCTGCTGGGACCAGCCGGTCCCTCAGCCCAGGGGGCCCCTGGACTTGCTCCAGTCCAGTAAAGGTCCTGTGAGACCGGCGGACAGCAGCTGGGACACCCACAGGCTCTCCAGGTACCGAGAGGGAAGTGAGTTCCTCTGTGCGCCATCCGAAGCAACGTCAGCCAGGATATCACACCCCAAAAGCCACTGGTCTCCAGCTGCAGTTTCTTGGGTCTGGACAATAACCATCGCCTCCTGAGAAATGCCTTCTCCAAGTCAGACCCTCGGGCCATTTCACTCTCCAAAAAATTCTCTGGACTATGGGAACGGGCAGCCATTTATACACTCGTCCTGGTAGCTGTGTGTGCTGTGTCATCAGTCGCCATCAACTCAGACTTTCATGTGCAAACTTCACCGAAGCAGTGGAAACCAGCCCCAGCGTGAGCCGTCCAGTTTTTTCACCCCGCAATTTCCCGGAAGCGCAGCCCTAGTTTAGGGTCTTCTGCCCCCATCCCCGTGGACTCACCTGCCAATTATCCTGGTCCTTCCCTGGGACAGAGGGTCCCGAAATCTCTGAGCAGGCGTTCGTTCAAATTCTCTGTCACTCAGCCAGACGCCAGCGTCTTCTGTGTGAGTTCACCTTTCTCAATAAATGCTGTTGCGAGCCCGAGCTTGGCAAGATGTCTGCCTTTACTCAAGCAGTGGGGCTGAAATGAGTGTCAGTGGGTGGCCGGACGTGGGGTCAGACAGAACTCAACCCAGTAACTGAGGTTGACCTCAGGGTGACCAGGATTCGGTGAGATGTGGAGATGGTGGGAGTTAGCTGCACCCGGAGGGCAGCAAATGGGTTATTCTTATGATTTTAAAGGACATTTCACATTTTGAGGGTTACAGAGTGGGGGCGGGGGCGGGGGAGGAAGAGGTAAGGGCATCTGCCAGCCAGGTGTCCCTTCAGAGAGGAAATGTGTCATCGTGACTTTCATGTACGCATTGGGCCTTTGTTCCTGTCCTTTGTCAGACCACCCGGTACAAGTGTTGGATTATCCATTTTCTGACTCTGTGACTTACCCTTGAGGTTTCTGGAGGGTTTGGAATTCAGTGTTTGTACTGTAGAAAAAGAATATAAATGGAGCCACTTTAAAATTGAGCAGGGGGCTGCCATCCCAAAGGAACGGCCTTCCTTGTCTTAAGCCTTAAACCTTTGGGGTGTTACAACAGGGCAGGGTAACCTCTGGCCTGGACCTAAAGCAACCTTGTGTCCCAAACAACTGTTTGCAAGGGTAACAAGATGTGACGACTGCCTGCCGGACTGAAAACTGAAAACATGGTTTAGAATCAGCGTCACTGAGTTGGCTCATCTGCCACAATAGAAATGCCTTCCTTCTGTGGGTGTCATTGTCCCCCTTCCCCTTCTCATAAGTACCCCCGGCCTTTGTCTCCTAACGGAAACGCTGTTTGGGCTTCTGCCTGAATCAGTGCTTCCCAAATGGCTAGTCTTTTTTTTCTTTTCCAAATGAACCTTTCTTGCTCCTCGCTTGGCCTCTGTTTTTAGGTTAACAGCTTTTGATTTAGGAGGATTTGGCCTAGAGGAACGGCTGGTGCGGGAAAGGGACTCAGTAATTGTCCGTGAGAACCACCCCCATGCAGACCCCGATGGGCCAGCCCTGAAGGTGTGGACCCGGTGCCCACACAGCTCAGCGCCCACCGGCTGGGTCCGAAGCCCAGCGTTCTTCCTGGTCTCACACCACTTCACCCCGCCTCACACCACTGCACTTCTCTTCAGCATTTGGGGCTGACCCCACCTGTCAGCTGCCCCTAGAGGGTCAGGCTGTCAAGAAACACAGCTGTGCATGTCCCTCCTGTTCACCTAGAGAGGGGCACGCCTGCAGCCTGTGGGGTTGGCAGTGCCAGCAGGGCAAACTCCAGACACGGTCATGTCTGAGGGCTCAGGCCCAACAGAGCCCTCCTCGCCTCACCATTGTTCTCTGACGCAAAAAACGGTTCCGTTTCCTATGGGGAGACCTCAGCTGGGCTTGTGTTGGTGAAACCTCAGCTTCCAGAACAAGGCTCTTGCTGGGCTGTCCTGACCACATCCCCGCCTTCCTCCGGCCAAGCAGCTTCCCCCGATTACTGACCAGTGAGCTCCCTGAAGACACGAAGAGGCTTCTCTGGGCCCAGGTGGGCTTTCCTGGCCCCCAGGCAGTTTGTGAGACTCAGCAATCCCCTCCCTTTGCTTAGGGAGGGCACTGAATTGGTCCCCCTTATTCTCAGAAAGGAGAGAGGACCAACGAACCCCCATTTCTCCCTGGGGGAGACAAGGCTCAGATTCGCGGGGAGCTGGCTGAGGGAGCACCCCCGCGCTCGTGGCTGGCGGGTCAGCGTGTGACATCAACCTACAGCCGGGGCTTTGAGAACGCTGGACATTGAGCTGGTCCCCGTCCAGGTCCTTTAAGGGTTGTGTTGCTCAGTGCATCACAGGGAGGGCTGTGGTGCAAATGATAAGATGTTGCTTGAAAAGAGATTGGAAACTGTTGATGATAAGTTTAAAAAGGTGAGAAAATTGCTATTAAACACCCACACACTTCAAACCTGCAGGATATAAAATAACAGCTTTGGTTTTGTTAAGCAGAACATTACTTGCCACAAAGCCCTTTGATAGAAAGTAGCTTGTGCGCCTTTTATGTCTCTCCAACAGTCAGGCGTCTGAAGTCAGCCTCCTCTCTCTCTCTCTCTCTCTCTCTCCTCCCTAAAGGGTCTGCCAAACGCCTCCCAGCCGACTCCAACATCCCTAAGGGAAGGGAGCTCGTTTCATTCCACGCTGTGTCCCCCGAGCCTGAAACAGGCACCTGGCGACGGGAGGGAAACCAGGACCACGTCATCACGTGAAATAATATGGTGTAATGTGACGAAGAAAGGAAGGATATTACAGTTTCTGCAGGTTTTAGAATGGGGCTCACAACACAGGCGGCCAGGGGAAATAGGGTGAATGTCGACTGTGATTGTGTTAGAGTAAGGGGATGATAATAGACTATTTCCCCACCTCCACTGCTTTATTCTCGAAATGTTCTATAAGCTTTTCCGTTTGTTTGTTTGTTGTTGTTTGTTTGTTTGTTTGTTTTCCAGGGCCGTTAACTAAGAGCTGCGAAACTGCTGAAGTCTGGAGCCAAACCCAGGCGGGGTCCTGGCTGGGGCTGGTCACAGCTGCCTGTCCCAGGGCCCCCAGGGGAGCTTCCTGCAGACTCCCTTTCCTCACCAAGGGTGATGGTGATTACATCTGCCCAGGCTTCCTCCCAGATCAAAGGAATCGTGTTCCTGAAAGTACTCTGCGAGCCGAGCTGTGGTGTAGACACACACAGAGCCAGGATACCCGATGTAGACAAGACACAGCCAGGAGCCACCCTCAGGACTGTCTCAGTCCAGACCTGCTGCCTGGGGGTGGGGGTGGGGTGGGGGGGGTCTGGTTTTCTCAAAGGTCAGCACCTGGGCACAGGCTGGGCACGCTGGGCGTGTGTATTTCTGATTTGGTTCTTGTGACTAATTCTGGGCTTCCTTCTCACCTCCCTCGACCCCGTCCATGGCTCTTTCTCAGGGCACAGTGTGGGAACCGGGGCCCTGGAGTGATGAGTGATCTGGGGAGTTCAGAAGAATGGCAAGCTGGCGAAGACACTCGGTGATATGACTCAGTGCCCCATGTCACCCTGGGGGCAAGCGAGGCCTCTGGACACCAGTGAGGCCATCTCCTTTGTTAGAGGACCTCAGGTCCGAATCCCTGCCTGGCTTGGCTTGGTGGTCTGCAGGGAGCTCCCTACCACCCTGCACCCCCCCCCCATCGAGCCCCCAGCCTCAGTCAAGTGGGGCAAATGATGGAAAGGCCCACAGCAGGAGACCCGGGAATGCCTGGTGGGTGAGAGGAAAGCAGGGGCAAAGATGTGAAATCACCCTGCCTCCCTCCTCATTGTCATCGAAGCCAGAAGGTATTTATTGAGAGTGTAATTACATCCTCCTGAGAGTGGGCACCACATGAGTCACGGCTACGCACATCACAGGATGTCAGAGCTGGAAGCCACTTTGTCCACACCAAGGACACTGGGGACCAGAGATAGGAGGTCGCCTGCTCAAGGTCATGATAGCAGCACAGCGCACGTTTATGAAGCACATACACGTGGTTCTGGCCCGTCTCATGACCCTGTGGCAAGCAGGCACGGTACGATGGCTTCCTTTACTGATGATGAAACAGGGTCGGGAGGCAAGTGGCTTTGTCAAGGCCACAGAGGAGCGAACAGTGCAATCAAACCTTTGTCTCTCCCTTTCGCCTTCTCTTGTGCCTGCCACGTCCTCCTGTGGGACGCCAGAGACGCTGTCTCCATTCTGAACCCAGCTCACCACCACCATCACCCCCACGCCTTGCCCCAGGCTCCTCTGATTAGTAAAGTAACACTGTTTTTTTTTTTTAAGTGGAAATTACAGGACAATATAAAAGGAAATAGGAAAAACACACATTATCCCACCATGGAGAGATAGCTTAGAGTATTTTTCTGTGTGTACAATCATACACGTGTGTACAATCTTCTCCAGCTGAATTGGGGTCACTGTACGTGAGACCAAGGAGTGAGCCAGTCGTGTTTTCAGCCCTGGCACACAGCCGGCACTCGGTAATTCTCTGTTGACTGTATATTATACACATTCCTTTTGCAGCCTTTCTTCACTTCACAATGTGCCTTACTTTGCCATATCATTAGAGATTATTCAAAATGCATTTTAAGCCTATATTGCATCATTATATGAAATGTCACCTCATTTATTTAACCAAGCCTCTAAACTTTCTTTTTTTCTTCTTCTATTTTTCACTCTTATAAATAATTCTGTAATGAACACCCTTGTACAAAAATCTTTCTGTCCATTTCTGCTTCTTTCTTCAGGACAACTTCCTAGAAGCAAAGTTATTCATCAAAGATCACGAATGAGGCGTGGGTACCTTGTGCCCAATTGTTGGAAAACGTCCGTTCTCTCCAGAGGTGTAGGAGAGTGCCCATCCACCCCACGTTTAACAAACACCAACAGGCGTTATTATTTAAAAATATATATTTGCCACTTGGTGTCTGCCCAAGTTTAAAAGAATACATACACTATTCCCATCAGATATAGATACATCTGTTTCTCTGGAGAGCACAGGCTAATACAATCAGGGTTCCCCTCGCTACGGAGGTGCTTGGGCATCAGACTGAGGGGGAACAGGGTTCTGCCCAGGTGTGCTGAGGTCAGGGGTCAGGACTGGAAGGACCAGTGCTGAAACCCACCAGCCCCAGGATGCACAGCCAGCGCTGGGCTTTGGTGGGCTGCAAAGCCCACTGCAGCCGAGACAATGGCTGCCAGTGTCTGGGTGGAGGCTGTGGTTTGTCCCCGGAGACGTGCCAGACGGCTGATTAATTTCACTCAGCCAGCTCTGAAATGACTGTCCTCACGAGGTGCCTGCTCCCCATCTCCCTCTAGTGCAATGCGCCTGTGCCCCAAGCAGCCTCGGGCTGTCCCCAGGCTGCCCCCAGGCTGGCCCCAGGCTGGAACCCGTGCACACATAGTCACAGCATGGGGTGGGCCACAGGCATGCTGGATTCTGTCCATCTCTGTCCACCTGGTCTTGTTTATCATAGAACCTATTGCCCCAAATCTCCCCAGGTCTCATTTGCTAAAATTACTATTACCATAAAGAGACAACGTGATATTCGGAGTGAAATACCTCAAGACCCTCCTCCCGAATTGCAGTAGTTCTCATTCCCGCACGTTCTTTCCAGCCCTTCGCTGCCATGCTCACAATTTTCATCGCTGGAATCATGACACACTCCGCTTTTCTTTCTTTCTTTTCCGAATGTATTATAAGCGTTTTCCATGCCACCGTCTGGGTTCCGTAATGGCCCCTTTGAAGGCTTCCCTCTGTGGGTAAACCATAACATACCCGGTCCTCTGTGACGGGACACTCGGTTGGCTCAGCAGCCTTCGCGCTGGTGACCCTGTGACACTGAGTCTCTTTCCTATCTGGCTCAAGCCTGGTTTGGAACATCTGGGCCAATGAAATCACCCACTTTCCAGCACCCAACACAACAGTGAAGTGTCTGAAGTTTCTAGAACCATCTGAACGAATTGAGCAGCTTCTCCCCCGATTTCAGCCTGGGGGTGGGGGTGGGGGGGCTCTGCCCAACATGAGCTCCCAAGGCACTGCTGCCAGCCCCTGCTCCAAGGCTCTCAAAGCCCTTAGACACTTCAGTACGCGAACACATACACAGAAATTTACCTAAACTGACCTGTCTCATGGGGTGGGGATGGGCGCGGTTGGGGCTAGAGCGTAGAAAAGGGAGGTGTTAGGTCACACGCGGCTGGTTTATAAACCATTGCAATTGATTGTTGAAACGCCCTCTGACCTCAATTCAAACCATCTCCCTTAGAAACCCCCGCTCTGTCTTCCTTTCTCATCACTTTGAGTATTTTAAGAGAAGGCAGAGGTGTTTCTAGCTGCCCCGTGCCAAGGCCCCAGGCCAGGCTGGTCACAGGAGGCTGGCCCTTTGAAGCCTGTTGCTGCTCACCCGCACACAGGAAGTGAAAGCTGTCCCCCACAAACAGTTTTGGACCAGGAAGATGTGCTTGTCATGTAGGCATGTTAGTATTTTTTCCCCTGAGAGCTGGGTGTGAGAAAGAAGAGAACCTTTTTCTTTTAAGAAGAGGAATGTGGGGAAAACATCTTTTAAAAGATCGCTGCCTGTGAAAGCGAAGCAGTGCAACAAAGCATTTTATCTGCATGACGCCATCGTCCTCAGGGCAGCCGCCAGTGGGCCCTGTCATCCTCACGTCACAGATGAAGAAAGTGAGGTGTCCGTCTGACTCCAAAACACAGGTTTTTCAGTCTCCCCTAAAGTGTGTACCTGAGCCCTCAGCATCACCAGCCATTGCACAGGCACCTCCACCCCCAGGCCTCTGACAAGTGCGACCGTTGCTCTATGGTGACGGCTCAGCCCTGTCGGCAGCCAGCAGCTGACCCCCTCTCCAGAACCCCATGCACCACGGCCTCGCCTGCCGGCACCTCCAGTCTTCCTGGGGTGCAGGGGCCTGAGGGCCAGGGGTCTGTGCCCAGGGGCCTGGGAAGCTCTACACACTCAGCCCCACCAGGGGACATGGGGCGGGGACCAGGCTGACTCAGTGTCTTCACTGTGCCATCTACTTCAAGCACACGGGGGTGGGGGGGGGGCAGTCTCACGTGACTGGGGGTGGGGTGGGGCAGAGCTTGTGCCCTGTCGGTCTGGACGCCGGCCTCTGCCTTATTTGAAAACCCCACAAAAAGGCTTACAGCCCCTGCTCTAGTATTTACCTTTTATCTTGGTAGTTGTATTATTATTTTTTTAACACAATTCACTATCTTTTCTTAAAGTTCCAAATTTATTTCTGGGTCTCCAGAAACCAAAGAGGGAATGGCCAGAGAGACCAGGACGTAGGGTGTGCTGGACGCTGAGTGACCCCAGAGGGGTGGAAGGTGCCAGGGGGTTGGGCCTCGCCCTGAGGGACGGCCAGGCTTTGCCGTCCCCAGAGGAGCGGCCCAAGTCCTCCGGCAGCTGGGCCTGGCAAGGAAGAGTCCAGGCTGGCTCAAGCCTGCAGGCCCCTGCGCCGACTCTCACTTCACCCTCAGGGCTTTTTTCCAGGGCGCGGAAGGGCCCTGGCTCCAGACCTAAGGGCGGTTTACCGGCAACTGCCTCCCCCTGGTGGTGGCTCCGGGGAGAGCAGCTCCAACTGGGGCTGAGCCCGCCGGGCGGAGGGGAGGAGGCCCAGGGGCCAGCGGCCTCTGCAGGTAAAGCTCAGACAGGGTCCCGTGGGCCTGGACTCCCGTGGGAGAGCCCAGGCGACTAGGGCGGCCGCGCTGGAGAGGAGCGGGAGGAGGCATGCGAGAAGGCAAGGGAGAAATGAACGAGCGCGAAGACAAGGTGGGAGCGTGAGGGGCAGGACCCCGAACTGGACAGGACCTGGTGACCTTTACAACCCAGCGGAGAACTGCTGGCCGGGAGGATGCTGCTGTGTTGGGGGGAGTGGGTTCCTTTCCCACGCCCTACCACTCGGAGTCCGAGCCCCAGTGGAGGGTCTGCCCAGCCTTCCAAGCCGCTCTCCAGACTTAGGGTCCTGGCCCCAGCTTTTTTTGGGGGTGGAGAGGTGGGCGGCGGGTCTCTTCCCCCTGGCGTCATCCTCTAAGTTGGTTGTGCGCGTTTTGCACAGCTACTCAGCTGCCTGGTGCCCAGCTGCGCGCCGTCGGGAGTGTTCTGGCTGACGTAGGAGGCCGAGGCCGTGGGCAGTGCCCTCCTGCACCGGGCCCAGCTGAGAGCTGCGGGGTGCGGTCTGGAGAGGAAGAGGGGCCTGGGCTCCGACTCATTCTGGGGTTTCTAGAGCTTCTTGCCAAGGGCATCCACAGGGCACTGTCTGGGCCGCGGAGAAGCGAGTCTGTCCTCACCCAGCCCACGGAGCAAGGGGGCAGACGGGGAGGGTGGGCGAGCTGAGCCTGGTCCGCTGCTGGGGACAGGGTGAGGGCCAGGGAGCCCCTCTATGTGTGTGTGTTGGGGGGGGGGGCGGGAGGACAGGCAGCTCCCAGGCAGCTGGAGACCCAGCCCTGTCCCCTTCCTCCTCACAGCAAGGACCCTCCACCACTGACTTCACGAAACCCATCTGATGGAGAAGGACCCTGCGTGCTTCAGCCAAAACGGGAAGGAGAGAAGGCTGACGGGGCTTGGTGGCTTCTCCCGGTTGGTGGTGGTCCCAGGAGGGCTCTGGGTGCTGCCTCTGGGACCCCAGCTTCCCAAGCCCCAGGGGCCTCACCCCTGCCCACACCATTTGCAGGCTCTGCGCTCTGAGCGGCGGCCAGGCACGGAGCCACAACTCAAGCTGCAGTGGAAGCAATGTAGACACGTTCTACGTGACTTTGAATTTTGTATATGATAATCACATGTGTGATAATCAAATCAGATTCCACATAAAAATTTGGATTTCCACCTTTTATTTTAAAAACAGAAGCCTTTCTCTTGTGACGACATGTGCGGTGCCAGCCCCCTTAGGACAGAGCCTGACTTTTCGAATGTGCCGCAATCCCCGCCATGCCGTCTTGTGGGCCCCTTCCTCACCACACACACCACGGCGGGCACGGTGGCAGGGCGGCAAACCCAACGGGACCACGTGGGAAGAGAACTCTTGGACCTGATGTACTTCATCCCTTCTTTTCTGTCTGGCCCTGGAGCTACCTGATGGGTCCCACCCATGGGGTTTCGGCTGCAGAACAGAGAGATCCACCCTCCAGTCCCACATCCGTCACTCACTGTGTGACTTCATCCAACCATCTAGCTTCGCTGGGCCTCAGTTTCCTTACTGTAAATGAAGGTAATAGGAATGCTATACATTTTAACCTACAAACTCAGGTTTCCAAGATGTACATATCACCTTCCTTGTTTCTTTTAAATCAGTTTGATCCTGTCCTGGGCCTGCTGGGATGGCAAAACATTCCATTTTCTCCTCAGAATCCGGAAGGCTGCGGGGAACCCACAAAGCAGGGGAAGGGCTGACACCCTAGTTGCTCTCGCCCCTGGGGGTCTCTCATAGCCTGTGGCCCCTGCTTCCTGGAAACCACTGAGGCTGGAAACAGGGGCCAGCATCTCAACTCCCTTCCTGCTGAGGTCGTGCCCGGGCTCCCTGCTGCTCAGGGCACACGCTCCTCTCTCTCCTGTGACCGTCCGTCTCACCTCTTTTTCCGGGCCCCCAAAAGCCACTCCCCTGCCCCTGCCCCTCAGGACGCTGGCGTCGCCTCAGTGGGCTCAGGGCTGAGGGCTTCAGGGAGCTTGTCTTCCCATCCAGAGGAAAGGTAGGGGGGAGTGGGAGAGGGGAAGGAATTTAAATCAATATCCATCGCATGAGTAACGATCATGCTTACCTCCAAAGACACTTTACCCTCTGTCCACCCTTAAGGGTCCCCTCCCCACACACTTGGTCCTTTTCTCACTGTACACACGCTTCCTGGGTGATCTCACCCAGTCCCAGAGCTGCCCCAGTCAGACTGCTCACTGCACCTCATCATGAATGATTTACAGCGAGCACATCATCAACGGAACCCCCAAGCCAGACAGTTGGGAATCCCCAGCTTCTCGAGAATCAACCAGTTGCAGACTGAGGCCAGGGCTGCCTCCTAGATAGCTCTTGACTCACCCCTCCCATGCTTAGTGCTACCACATGAGTCAGGCCCCATCACCCCTGCCTGGTTTCCTTGTTTCCACCCCTCCCCCAAAAGCTCATACACAGAAGCGATCTGTAAGCCCACCCAGGTCGTCTCCTGGATCCAGTCTTCGGCAGTGTCATGGCGAATTTTATGTGTCAACTTGGCTGAGCCCATGGTGCCCAGAGAGTTGGTCAAACATGCTTCTAGATGTTTCTGTGAAGGCATATTTTAGATGAGCTAAACATTTAAATGAACGGTAGACTCTGAGTGAAGCAGAGTACATTCCATAATGTGGGTGGGCCTCATCCAATCAGTTGAAGGCCTTGATAGACAAAAGATCGGCCTCCTCTGATGATCAGGAGATTCTGCGAGCTGACTGCCTTTGGACTTGACTGCAGCTCTGCCCTAGGTCTCCAGCTGGCCAGCCCATCCTGCACATATTGGACTTGTTAGCTTCCTCAAATATACAGAGGGTGCCCCCAAAAATGTATACACATTTTAAGAAAGGAAACAACTGTATTAAAATTGTAATACTCAATATATACAGATAACAAAAGATGACTACAAGTCATGTGTATACACGTTTTTGGCACCCCCAGCATATATTCTTTTCTTTTCTTTTTTCTGTTTCTTTGGAGAATCCTGAGTGACGCAAGTATCTTCTCTTCAATTTCAGGATAAAAATCTTAAATCCTTAGCCAGCCCGCACGGGTCTTTAGCCAGCTTAGCTCATATAGTGGCTTCGTACAAATGAGAAAAAGCCACCACCGCATCTAGGCAGAGTTAGCTCTGGCCCGGGCTTGGCGGGTGGCGCCTGGGTGAGCCTTTCCTCTTTGCACAGTGCACAACCTGGACGACCGCACGGAGCCTTCTCTGAGGGGCCTCTGCTTGCCGCGCTAGCCTCGGCTCTCTTCCATCTTCCATTCCCTTCCCTCTTGCTCGTCCCTGCACCCGGATGTCCCTGCAGCTCCTAGAACCTACTGTGCCCCCTTGTCTGTCAGCTTTTGTGCATCCTGTCACTGCCGCCCCACGTCCTTCCTCAAACCTTCCCAGCTCCCCTGGCACTGCGTCCTGCGGCCTGGCTTGGCCGCCCCTCTCTGCGCCCTGGGTCCTGGCCCTGCCCTGACGGACGCTTAATCACTGTCTAGGT